>NC_067473.1:18231448-18591448 GCF_947179515.1 Apodemus sylvaticus | reverse complement strand
GATATAAGGAATTGAAAGAAGCTATAAGGGAGTATTTTCCGGCTGTGGTTAGAAATAGCTCATCTGACCTAAGTGTCTTGTGTTTCTTCCTGTAGGTGATGCTGAAATCAGGCACAAATATTCTGTACTGGAGGACAACAGGCATCCTTATGGGTTCTAAGGCAGTCAAGCCCGTGCTAGTAAAAAATATTACCATCGAAGGTATTTCATAGCTGTGTGCTTCAGGACTCACTAGTCCAATTTTATTGTTAAAATATTTGTTAGACTGTTGGTTTAACTGACTTAAGTATTTATAATAAAGATAAATGTCAGACATTATGCATGTCTAAAGACCTTAGTTTTATGTCCACCAAATTGATTACTCCGTTTTCCTCTGTCCTTATGCCTTCAAACTGAATTATCTAACCACTATAAAGCAGCAAACACAATTAACGACAATCTTCAGTGGTTTTTTTTTTTAATAAAATGAAAGTGGACTTGTATACAAGAGATCATTACTCATTAGAGATATGCAAATTATGCTAGTTAATCTGATCACTACTATAGCCATAAAAATAATAAGACGCTGGCTGTTTCCTAAACCTCTTGTGCCTTTCTGAGCCAGATGGGTCACTTTTGGTCCAGCTGAGCCACTAATAAACCCTGTCATGGCTCCTTCCCAAGAAGAACGTATCTAGTCAAAGCAGCAATTCTTCTTTATTAAAGTTTGGTATGTTTTGCTGTGTGCCATACACCTGCTCCTGAGATGTTAACTCATTAGTTATTGGGACATCTGCTGGACCAAGCTGGAATTTCCAAGCAATAGCCATGTCTAGGATCATTCCTACTTGCTTGCACACCATCAATCTTTCTTTGTTCCAAGTAAATAAGAATGTAGGCTCAAATTACGATGCTATTTCTGTCTTCTCTGCAGAAGCAGCAGGTAGGTGCTAATGTGCTCATTGTGCTGGGTTCTCTCCTCCAAGCCCTGTTTTCCTTTCCACACAGGGGTGGCGTATACTTCAGAGTGCTTCCCATGTAAGCCAGGCACTTTCAGCAACAAGCCAGGCTCCTTTAACTGCCAAATGTGCCCCAGAAACACCTATTCTGAGAAGGGTGCTAAAGAATGCATAAGGTGTAGGGAGGACTCTCAATTTTCAGGTAAGACTAATTGACACTTTTTATTCCTCTCTTTTCATGTTAATTGTTGATCAGGGGCCATTTCCCAGGGTTGAACGAGTATGGCAAAATGGCGGATCGTGCACCAATGGGATGAAGTGTACACATGTTGAACTGAAGACATGGATAACATGGCATCCCAGTGTCTTCCTCTGCATTACTTTCTCCCCTTATGATTTTCCTTTATTCCATACTCCATTGATAACTGGTGTTTGTATCAGTCTAGCCAACTTTTAAATTTCACACAATTTGTTACCATAAAGGCTGTAGCGATATACTTAGAACATTTTCGTTTGTTCCAGACTTCCAGTGTTCATTGACAAATAGGAGGAATCTAATATTGTCTGGAAATAGTCACCACGAAGCAGATGTCTCATAGAAACAGTATCCTCCTCCTTCCAGAGAGAAGGAAAATATAAACCTTTATTTGCTTAAGGTTTGGCTAGTTCTACCTGAACTACTCTAGCACAGTGATTTTTTTTTTTAAACATGTTAGTTTGCTCTTGTGTTTTGATATTCCTGTTTTCTTATGGTCACGAAGGGATTGGTCCATTTCTGAAGTGCGTTGTGTGCATGTGTGTTACAGAGGAAGGAGCCAGTGAGTGTGTGGACCGCCCACCGTGCACTACCAAAGACTATTTCCAGATCCATACCCCCTGTGATGAAGAAGGAAAGGTATCATGAGTAGTGTTTACCTCACCCTGTGTTTATCAAACGCTCCTCCCAGCATGGGTACACCCTGGTTTGTAAGTAGTGTGTGCAGACAGTACAGAGGAAATCTAAGAGTTTAGGAGTTGATAACTACCTTTGCTTTTACCTCCTAATTAGTTCTCTGGAGACTGGATGTAGCTCTTTGGCAAGCTTTATGATAGTTTGGTCAAACTTCTCTGTTGAAAGGTCATTCATTTCATAAAAACATTTCATGTCTGCCTCCACTTTTTTCATCTTTAAAACAAGGTTGATATTACTCCGTAGTTCATGAAGCTACTATGGGAAGACACAAGATGCTCAAAGTTAGGCCCAGGGTGAAGATGGGCTTCATCATAGGATGAAGATGCCTTGTAGCTTGTGTTGACCTGTGGGATACTTAGGTCTTATCAGAGAAGCTGTGCAGGCACAGGCAGATTCAGTTATGGTAGACTACTGTGTGATCGAGTTTAGAAAACACGAAGTAATTACCACATGGACAGCATCCAGCTGGGGATGGGGGAAGTGCACAGATAAACTCTGCTGTTGACCCATCGTTGTCTCAAACAATCATGCAGTACCAGCCTTGCCAGTGAAAAGCTGACGGTGAGGGGGAATCTGTTCAAGTGTGTGTCCTTTGGATGTGTTTGCAGCCTGAGATGGGGGATTTAGTTTTTAGAGATATCAGTAAATATTATTTTTCCTTTCCTAATTTTATATCTGTTAGTGCTATTCTGTAATTTTTATATTTATGTGAATATGAAACTTTCCTTTTGCCTTTAAAAACTTTGAAGGAATTCTGAGCCGAGTTAAAGTAAATATATACTAATTTAAAGTGATTAGAAGAAATTTTTAGTAAGAAACATCACTATTATTTTTAATAAGAATGTTAAAATAACAGCATTAACTAATGAAAGGTTGTAGAGTAAGGCCATCAATGGCCCTACGATAATGCCACGAGAGGTTACTTTAATTTAGAACATACATATAAAGAGATGTCACTAAAATGGAATAAAAAGTACTGGTTGTAATACTTTTAAAATAAACCTTTCTTAGCTAAACTTGCCTTACTTATTGGTAAAAGTAAATTTATTTTATTCTATGTAATGGTGATTAATTCAGTATTACTTCAGAATAAATGAATGAGTTCTATTAATGCATTATATCTGAACAACATGAAAATATATTAAAATCATATTTGTTACATCTCTGAGTGATTTAGTATATCAGTGAGTATAATACCAGTGACCAGTTTGATAATATCTGGCTGACATGGCCTAATAGAATTAAGGTCATTCATATTTAAATATAATTTAGAACACACACACACACACACACACACACACACACACAGAGCACATACTTGCAAGCATACTGAATGCATACATATACATGAAATGTGTTTTTCATATAAGTCAGAGAATCTCTGAACAGGCTCTTGGTATAGAAGAAAATAATGTGCCCATGTTTCATAAATTCAGTGCATTTCTTTTTTTAATTTTTTATTGGTTATTTTATTTATTTACATTTCAAATATCGCCCTGGTTTCTCCTTCTCAAATCCCCATCGCACCCCTCCTTCCTTCTATGAGGGTACTCCCCGCCCCCACTCCTGACTCACTGCCCTGGCATTCCCCGATGTTGGGGCATTGATCCCTCACAGGACCAAGGGCTTCCCCTCCCATTGATGCCAGCTAAGGCCATCCTCTGCTACATATGTGGCTGGAGCCATGGGTCCCTCCATGCGTACTTTTTAGTTGGTGATTTAGTCCCTGGGAGCTTTTGGGGGTCTGATTGTGTGATAGTGTTGTTCTTAAAGACAAAATCTCACTATGTAGCTTTGGCTGGCCTAAAACTCTATGTAAAGCAGGCTGTCCTTGAGCTCACAGAGATCCACTTTTAATGTTTAACCTAGATCCATAACAATACTGTAGCTGTTCTGCAATCTTTACACTATTGTGGTAAAACTTCTCTGTTGAGAGGGGTTTGGTTTCGTAAAACCATTTCATGTTTGCATCTCACTTTCTGCAGAATGAGCTGGTTGTTGGTGTCTCACCTGCACTCTAAGCCATCTGGGTCTAAGCATCATTAATATTAATTAGTGTCTTTTCCTGTCAGCTACACTAGGAAACATATGTCTCTGTTAGAAAGACAGAGAAGCAGTTTGTCCTGTGTGGCAGGAAGATTTGTAAGGAAAACGTAGATCACGGAGGATCTGTAACTTGCTTTCTCCATGTTTTCAAGGGATATTTTAACTTCTAAAAATTTTCTTTGCTGAGGAACACTCCTCCACTTCTGGTGGGATGGCAATGTTCATAGCAGCCCTACTTATAATAGCCAGAAGCTGGAAAGAACCCAGATGTCCCTCAACGGAGAAATGGCTAAAAAAAAAAAAATGTGGTGTATTTACACAATAGAGTATTATTCAGCCATTAGAAACGATGAATTTGTGAAATTCTTAGACAAATGGATGGAGCTGGAGAACATCATCCTAAGTGAGGTAACCCAGTCTCAAAAGAACACTCATGGTATGCACTCACTGATAAGCGGATATTAGCCTAGAAGCTTGGAATACCCAAGATACAATGCACATATCAAATGATGTCCAAGAAGAAGGAAGGAGTGGCCCCTGGTTCTGAAAAGGCTCAGTTCAGCAGTGTAGGGGAATACTAGGACAGGGAAGTGGGAAGGGGTGGATGGAGAAACGGGGGAGGGAAGAGGGCTTATGGGATTTTCGGGGAGGGGGGATTCAGGAAAGGGGAAATCATTTGAAATGTAAATAAAGACTATATCGAATAAAAAAAAGAAAAAAATTTCTTTGCTTACATTGGAAGCAACTGGTTATTTGGCTTCTCAGATCTATTTGAATATTTTATTGTTTTTATTCTCATCAGACTGACCCTTTAATGGTGTTATTTGCATCTCTTGGGTAAATTGTTTAATAGCTCTAATCTGGGGCTGGGGAGATAGCTTAGTAAAGTGCTTACCTTGGAAATTACACATCATGAGTTCAGTCTCTAATACCCATGTAAGGAGCCTAGTGTGGTGACATGCATTTGTAATTCTAGGGATGGGACATAAAGACAGATCCCCAGAATTTGCTGGCTAGCCAGCAGACTAGCCTAATTATGGAGATCCAGGTCAGTGAGAGATCTTGTCTCAGGGCAAAAGCTAAAAAAGCTGGAAACTCAGGTTTCCTTGTTTACAAATCTGGGGACAATAATGTGTTTGTCCTGGAGAGGCTGGGAAGATTCTTTTCTGACTTGGCATCTTTTCTCTTCTTGCATAGGAAGCAAAATTATCCAAAATGTAGCTGCTCATACATTTTTATTAATGTGAGTCAGGAAATTAGTGAATGTACTAGGATTTCAAATTTGTTTTCTTTTTTTTAACTTGTTAACTTAAACTGGAAACTTAAAGTAAGTGTCTCTCCTATGATTCTTTATTTGCTTAGATTCTCTGAAATTTATACTGCCTTTCTTGAGGGGTAGTTGAGGGCATTTTATTGGTATAGTATCTAATTTGATGCCTTTAGCTACTTAGGAGGCCTTAGCTGAAGTGGCCATTGTTTTATAGAGGGTTGCGGAGGCAGAGGGTAAAGTAGAACATTAAAGAGTATCATGACATGGACCATGACATGAATATGGAAAGGGGGTTATAAAAAGAAAATAATACTATTTATCATTCTGATGAGACATCCATATTTAAACCATTTGTCTTAGCACCCTTCTTCATACAAGATAGCGCATCTCCCACGGGCGTATTTAAGGACTCACTGAGTGGCCTTAAAGGCTTGCTGTGGACGCTTCTTACTGACAGAGGTGGAGGACAGCCTGTGTTTCCTGTTCTCTAGTTTGACAGACTTCCTACTGCAGAAGTTGTTTTAAAGGACAAACAATACTTTCAAAGGTGTATTGGATGAAAGGGACAGTTACTGTCTCTTCTAAAAACCTCTATGTAGCTCCAATATTGATTGCTGTATTTTTGCTGGAATACTCCACCTACCAGTGTTCACATTCAAATTTTGGTTTAGGCCAACTAACCTATCTATTATTCTGCTTTTTAAGTGAGAACAGCTAATTTTAGCATGGTCGGCTTTTGGGGTATAGCTGAATTACCACATTTTTCTTCTTGTATTCCGTTTTATGTAACGTAGGATAACAAGAAGGGCTGTAACCGAGTGTTCTCCTGAGAGCATTTGTCCTGATGCTCAGGGAGGGCACATAGAGAAGGCCAGAGGAGCTTCTGGAGAGCATCGTTTGGCTACAATTCTTATTATTGAAAGCAACTCAGGAACTATTAATACTTGCAAATTGTCAGGATTGCACATAAAGCTTCATCTATTCTTTTTGAAAAATAACATTTTTCTTCGATGATTATTCTGTGCAAAGTGTGGTAAGAAAGGCTGAGGCTGGAGTAAAGGAAGGGAGCATTGGAGGTCACCAGTAAGCAAGCGAGTGTCACTCACTACCTTGAAGTTGTAGGCTACACACGGAAGTGAGCAGACGCGAGGCAACATCTGTTTGCTGTTATTTTTGAGATCATAAAATAATTACACATTTCTCCCTTCCCTTTCCTCTCTCCAAACCTACTCAAATACCTCCCTTTGCTCACATTTAAATTCACAGCCTCTTTTTAAATTATTTGCTTATGTAAATGTACACACACACACACACACACACACACACGAATCTAGATGAAACCTGTTCTGTCTGTATATTGTTATTCATATGTATGTGTTCAGAGGTGAGCATCTGGTAGTTGCTTGCATTTTAAGGAGGGATTCATGATGCGAAACATATTGTCCATATTGTAAGGGTACTTATGACTTAGGTTAAGGTGGCGCACGCCTTTAATCCCAGCACTTGGGAGGCAGAGGCAGGCGGATTTCTGAGTTCGAGGCCAACCTGGGCTATAGAGTGAGTTCTAGGACAGCCAGGGCTACACAGAGAAACCCTGTCTCAGAAAACCAATAGTAATAATAATAATCTCAGAAACCACCACCACCAACAACAACAACAATAAAGCTACTGCAATTGTTTGTCTCCAGGGACTAGGGAGCGGGCTCGCCTGGTAGAGTGCTCGCCACACAAGCCTGAGAACACAAGCTTGGTTGTCTAGAACTCATATTTAAAAATGCGTGTAGTACTCCACTCCTGTGTTCCCAGAACTGAGAAGTAGAGACAGGAGGATACCTGGGACTGACTAACCAACTGGTCTAGCTGAATCTATAAGCTTTAGAATCTCTTTCTCAAAATAACCTGGAGTCACTAGAGGGATGGCTCATCTAGTAAAGTCATTTTCCAGAAAACACCACCACCCCCAGACCCACACAGGTGGAAAGAAAGAACCATCTCCTGCAGGTTTCATTCCCTCCCTCCATCTCCACCTACACACAAGCACACACACACATACACACACACACACATACCTCCACACACATTCTCTCTCTCATACACACACGTACACCCCCCCACACACACCCACACACACTCTCTCTCTCATACACACACCCACACACACCCACACACTGTCTCTCTCTCTCATACACACACCCACACCTCCACACACATTCTCTCTCTCATACACACGCACACACACACACACACAGTCTCTCTCTCATACATACCCCCCGCACACACTCTCTCTCTCATACACACACCCACACTTCCACACACTTTCTCTCTCTCATACACACATGCACACACACACACACACACACTGTCTCTCTCTCTCATACACACCCCCCCACATACACTGTCTCTCTCTCTCTCATACACACACCCACACCTCCACACACATTCTCTCTCTCATACACACACGCACACACACACATACACACACATACGTTAAGAGGTGGATAGCAATTATGAAGGACATCTTCATATGTTCATATGCATGTATATACACATGCACACACAGATACATATGTAATGGTTATTTTCCTACTTATTTTTCTCCATATTGTATTAATAAATCACCTCTTTATCTCTCATTATCACTGTTTTAGATTCTCTCAGCCTTCTCTTCTGTTCTCCACTGTTTGTAATTATTTAGCTTGTCAATTTAGCATCTCTGTTGTAAAGATATTACCTGATTTACTTTTAGTTTTAATTTTAAAAGCTCTTTTTATTTTTTCCCCCCAGACACAGATAATGTACAAGTGGATAGAGCCAAAAATCTGCAGGGAGGATCTCACAGATGCTATTAGGCTGCCCCCTTCTGGAGAGAAGAAGGATTGTCCTCCTTGCAACCCAGGATTCTATAACAATGGGTCTTCTTCTTGCCACGCCTGCCCTCCCGGGACGTTTTCAGATGGAACAAAGGGTAGGGTGTCTATTATGAATTGCGGGATCGGTAAAACATTCCTGATAGACTTGAGATCTTGTTCTCAAGGGCTCTTTTCCAAAAAGTCTTTAGAAGTCACATTTCTTACTTCGTTGAGATGAAGAGGTGTTGAGAACTATTGATAATGGGACTGTAAGGCCGTGACGACTTATCCGCCATCTGATGAGAACAGTCTTACTGGAATTTTGTGTGTATGGCCGTCTCCTTAACAATGGTATATTTTATTTTTTGAAAAACAGCCCTATCCTATTGGGTAACCATGGATAATCACTCATTCACCAAGATAAGCAGAATATGCAGCATCACACAAACAAAACCAACACATATGTACACATGCATCTGTACTGTAACTAGAAGCAGTTTCTAGATCCATTTTGAAAAAATTTGCTAGGGGAATTGGTGGTAATGTAATATCTGTCCTTCATATTTGTCTGGTAATTTTCATGTAGAGGGGCTCAGCACAGAGAAAGCTGTCCTGATGCGGTCTAATGTAATTGTATACTCACTCGTCTTCTGCAGAATGCAAGTCGTGTCCGGCCGGAACAGAGCCAGCGCTTGGGTTTGAATATAAATGGTGGAATGTCCTCCCGGCCAACATGAAAACTTCCTGCTTCAATGTTGGGAATTCCAAGTGTGATGGAATGAATGGTGAGCTTGGGTTCTACATTAACTGTTGTGGCGGCGAAGGCACCATTCGTCTTTAGACATACCAGACATGTTTGTGAGGAACTTTGTCTTTCATGACTGTGTTCATCTTCCAGCCCTTGTATAAAAATCAAACAACCAATCAGATGCCTTACCTAAAGTAATCACAACCATGGTGCTTCTGCCCTTTCCGTGGTTCTACTTCCTTTAGTTTCAGCTTTCCATAATCAATAGCAGTTTGTAAATACCAATTAGAACATCACAGAAACAAATACTTTAAATTTTAAATGGCCAAGTGTTCTAAATAGCTAATGAAACCTCATGTCTTTTTTTTTTTCTTTTCCAGCCTAGGATGTGAATTATTTGTTTTTGTGGTTATATCTGCTTCCTGTCCATTAGTGGCTTAGTAGCCATCTTGATTTTTAAATCCAGTGCTCAGGTTTCTCAATATCTGTGTTCAAGTAACACTCTTAATAATAATTTCAACACACACACACACACACACACACACACACACACAACAGGCCAAAGAGAATCCATCAAGCCCTGACTCCCTCCCTCCTTTCCACCCTTTCCACCGAAAATGCAAAAGTTCTCAACTCAGTAAAGAGAGAACATAAATTGTACACTGAAGTTGCTAAAATCTGTGGTAAGGAAAAGCTTTTAGCCATTAAGCTGTGAAGAAGGAAAAATGACTTCTGTGCCAGTGTTACTCTCACACCTCAAAGTGGCAGGAATTAAATTGTGGTAAGTGCTAAGATAGAAAAGATATAAAATGGTAGGGCCTTTTTTTTTTTTTTTCTGAGACCCACAGTAGGTCTCAGAGCTTATCTCCAGAGGATGGACATGTGCATGGGAGTTGGAGGTGGACAGGCTGATGTATTAACCTTGCGTTTTCTGTAGTCACTTTTCAAGTAGATATTGAACTTCTTGTTTGAAGTCACAAATGCCAGAAGAGATGTCCCAAGGAGGGTGACAGCATCTCACATCATTTGGTGTTTTAAGGAATAGGAAGTTATTAAATCCTTTTGGTCTGGCTCAGTACTGGGTCATGCATTGTAAAGGGTTAAAGATTTCAAATTCCCATTTTCAGTGAAGTTTCTGACTGCGTTCTTAAGATGCCATTAAATCCCACTCACTGAAAACTTGTAAATGCAGCATATTTCTACAAGACAGCTACTAACATTCTTTCAACATTCCTTGTTGGTCATATTCATTTTGAAATCTGACACTACCAGATATTCCAAACAATAAGAGTAAACAATGTAAAAAAAAAAGAGTGAACAATGGAGTTCATCCTTAAATTTTATCAGCTCACTATCATTTATATCAGTTTACTTTTCTCCATCTTATATTTGATCCTTGCTCTAGGTTTACCTAAACAGTTTTAAAATTGCAAGTTTTGAATCAGTATCTCTCTAAAACAGATTTGGGACACAGGGTATAAAATGTTCAAGTGAGTATAGAGATCAAGGAAAAACTGTAGGCTTGAATAATTTTGAGTCAACAGATGAGTGAAAGACCAAGACCTGATGTATGTTAAATATGAAGTGTTATTTGTTGACCAATAATACCGTCTTAAGGAATTTATCCTTCAAGGGAAGAGGAAACTATTGGCTTAGATTTTTTCAAAACCTACTTTTAGTAAGGATTCCAAATGCTTTAACCTCCCTTCTAGCCCACCACCCACCAGAGGTAGTGGAAAGGGAAGGTTAATAGAGCAAAGGAGAATGTGGACCTGATTAGAAATAGATCTTTGGAACAAATCCAATCTGTGTTGTCAGGATATCACCTGTTCAGTTCACATGAATCAACAGTAGCAGCTTGATCCCCTCACAAACACCATTCATGAATCAGCAATGTCAGGTCGATCTAGAAGAAACTACAAGGCTCTGCCAATTAGCCAGAGTCCACAGAAGCAACAAGAAGCTACCAGAATACCACCTGAAGTTTTTGGTGTGTTTGCTCTGCCAATTAGCCAGAGTCCACAGAAGCAACAAGAAGCTACCAGAATACCACCTGAAGTTTTTGGTGTGTTTATCTGTATGAAGTCATGACAAAAGATGACCAGCAAAGAATGGCAAGATGCACCAATACCATCCAGTGCTGTCCATTCTCCATTGGGCTATATTTATACCCTTCCCAAACATCATGTGCTTTCTCAAATATGGGCTCTACCAAAACATCACATGCCATTTTTCTAGACTGTCTGCAGAAAGCCATCATGTGTCTGTTCTTAGCAAAACATTCTCCCATGTGACTGTTTCAGTATAAACACCTTCTCAAATGACAGTTTCCAGAAAAACATCACATGACACAACTGAACCTCTAAAGAAACCAGAAATTTCCACTTCAGAAAACACTACAATAATTATCTTTCTACTCGAGTTGCTAACCCTAAAATGTGTCTTATGATTGAATTTGAAGTCAGGAATATAAGATCAAGTAGGATATTAAGACTGGACAATACTGGGTGAATCTACAGAAGGCCTCATACATATGTGTGTGTTTGCTCACTAGTTCAGACTATCAGGGACAAATATAGAGGACTCCAGCTCTCACACCAATACTTGGTTTACTCACCATCAATTTATTCACAGGCAATATTTTACACTTATTTTAAAGTAGTAAACTAAAACAGAAAATTCAAGGGTAAAGAGAGGTATGTGTTTTTTGTGACCTGAGTCTCTGTGCCATTTTGCAATGAACAGCACTCAAAAGGGTCAAATGGAAACACGTGGACAGCCATGCGTTTTCTGCCTGAGGAGGGAGTCACCCTCTTGGCTAAAGAGTTAAAGTGGGTGTGTCCACACAGTAGTGGTGTTTTCATATTTCTCAAGTCTGAATTTGATGATGTTGCATATTAGGAATGAAGAGCCAATTTTTGTATATTGATATTTTGCCTGTGAGAAATTAAAAGTTGGAGACAAGTTGATTGTTCATGAATGGGTTCATTGGGCATTATCTACAAAAATACAAATGGAAATAATCTAACTTTCCAGCAACAGAATATTGTTTACATGTCTGTCTTAGTCAGGGTTTCTATTCCTGCACAAACATCATGACCAAGAAGCAAGTTGGGGAGGAAAGGGTTTATTGAGCTTACACTTCCACGTTGCAGTTCATCACTAAAGGAAGTCAGGACTGGAACTCAAGCAGGTCAGGAAGCAGGAGCTGATGCAGAGGCCATGGAGGGATGTTTCTTACTGGCTCGCTTCCCCTGGCTTGCTCAGCTTGCTCTCTTATAGAACCCAAGAGCACCAGCCCAAAGGTGGTACCACCCACAAGGGGCCCTCCCCACCTGATCACTAATTGAGAAAATGCCCCACAACTGGATCTCATGGAGGCACCTCCCCAACTGAAACTCCTTTCTCTGTGATAACTCCAGCCTGTGTCAAGTTGACACACAAAACTAGCCAGTACAATGTCTAAGGTGATGTGATGGAATGAAATACTATATGTGTCTTTATAATATGGAAACTATATTGAAAGAGGCTTGAAAATGCTTTTCCAGAAAGTTTTCCTCTTTCTGACTCAGTAATACTGTTTCTGGGGAATCTATTCCAACGAGACAATGGTAACATGAAGAAGGATGTTGTACACAAAAATGTCAATTTTAATGTTTCTTGTAAGAATGAAAAACAGGAGAAAACAATTTTTGAACACTAGAGATATACTTAAATATAATTAGATGTGGAATACATTATGGCTTGTAATGGAGAAATGTTTGTGATATCACTAAAAAAAAAAATCAAAGTTAATGGTAAGTGAAAAAAACCTGTATTTCTTAGTCGAGATAGACAAAAAAAAAAAAAAAAGGGAAAGTTGGTGGACTCTGCATTGGGAAATACTGAAACAAGTGAGACAAGGCTTTCTCCTTGAAGCATAGTCACACCTATACACAATCACTTACTTCTGCCTTTTCCTTGGCTGTCTTTCACACTCTTTGTTATTCATAGATTCAAAGAAGTGTTCTTAAAAATACATCCCCAGTCTTTGCTTTCTTGGCATTTGATTGTTCTACCTGGGCTGTCTTGGTCCTTGCTACCCCTGTTGTAGACCTGTCTTCTAAACCCCAATTCTCCTATTACCCATACACTCCTCTCTCTGGGGCACAGGGTTCCCTGGTTACTCACCTCCTAAATTAAGAGCTGATAGCTGCTTTTCTTTGTTTAAAAAAGGCAGCGGAGCTATCAACATTTCTCTAAGGGATGAGTACACATTATTTTACTATGTTTTCTTGGTGTGTACTCAACATACCAATTTTTAAACATTATATCTGAAAATTGCCAAGTTGCCAAGCTAGTACTGATATTAATGCCTGTGTTACATCTCTTAAAGTAGTAGATAACGTTTGCAGATACATCAATGCCCTTAGCTAATGAGCTTGCTTAATGCTATATGTGGATATGTCACCTTTACTCATTTTAAAGTGCTCATCTTGGCTTGCGGTACGTTGTTCCTGTGCTGAGGACATGCCTCATATGACTTTCTGTGCACAAAACAATCACTTGACACTTATTAGCATGTGTATGCCTCAAATTTCCTACGCCTCAGGAAAGGAGAGCTTTCTGTTATGCCATGCATGCCATACTTACTGGCATTTAGTAAAAGTTCAAGGCCCATACCTAAACATAGTAAAAGCAATATACAGCAAACCGGTAGCCAGCATCAAACTAAACGGAGAGAAACTTGAAGCAATCCCACTGAAATCAGGGACCAGACAAGGCTGCCCCCTTTCTCCTTATCTTTTCAATATTGTACTTGAGGTACTAGCTCGGGCAATTCGACAACATAAGGAGGTCAAAGGGATACAAATTGGAAAGGAGGAAGTCAAACTATCATTATTTGCAGACGACATGATCGTCTACCTAAGTGACCCAAAGAACTCCACTAGAGAGCTCCTACAGCTGATAAACAACTTCAGCAAAGTGGCAGGTTACAAAATCAACTCAAACAAATCAGTGGCCTTCCTATACTCAAAGGATAAGCAGGCTGAGAAAGAAATTAGGGAAATGACCCCCTTCACAATAGCCACAAACAGTATAAAGTATCTTGGGGTGACTCTTACCAAACATGCGAAAGATCTGTATGGCAAGAACTTCAAGACTCTGAAGAAGGAAATGGAAGAAGACCTCAAAAAATGGGAAAACCTCCCATGCTCATGGATCGGTAGAATCAATATAGTTAAAATGGCCATTTTGCCTAAAGCACTATACAGATTCAATGCAATACCCATCAAAATCCCAACTCAATTCTTCACAGAGTTAGAAAGAGCAATTATCAAATTCATCTGGAACAACAAAAAACCCAGGATAGCTAAAACTATTCTCAGCAACAAAAGAAAATCTGGGGGAATCAGTATCCCTGACCTCAAGCAATACTACAGAGCAATAGTGTTAAAAACTGCATGGTATTGGTACAGTGACAGGCAGGAGGATCAATGGAACAGGATTGAAGATCCAGAAATGAACCCACACACCTATGGCCACTTGATCCTCGACAAAGAGGCTGAAAACATCCAATGGAAAAAAGATAGCCTTTTCAACAAATGGTGCTGGTTCAACTGGAGGTCAGCATGCAGAAGAATGCGAATTGATCCATCCTTGTCTCCTTGTACTAAGCTCAAATCCAAATGGATCAAGGACCTCCACATAAAGCCAGACACTCTGAAGCTAATAGAAAAGAAACTGGGGAAGACCCTTGAGGACATCGGTACAGGGAGAAAGTTTCTGAACAGAACACCAATAGCGTATGCTCTAAGAGCAAGAATTGACAAATGGGACCTCATAAGGTTACAGAGTTTCTGTAAGGCAAAGGACACCGTCAAGAGGACAGATCGGCAACCAACAAATTGGGAAAAGATCTTCACCAATCCTACATCAGATAGAGGGCTAATATCCAATATATATAAAGAACTCAAGAAGTTAGACTCCAGAAAACCGAACAACCCTATTAAAAAATGGGGTACAGAGTTAAACAAAGAATTCTCACCTGAAGAACTTCGGATGGCGGAGAAGCATCTTAAAAAATGCTCCACTTCATTAGTCATTAGGGAAATGCAAATCAAAACAACCCTAAGATTTCATCTTACACCAGTCAGAATGGCTAAGATTAAAAATTCAGGAGACAGCAGGTGTTGGAGAGGGTGCGGAGAAAGAGGAACACTCCTCCACTGCTGGTGGGGTTGCAAATTGGTACAACCACTCTGGAAATCAGTCTGGCGGTTCCTCCGAAAACTGGGCACCTCACTTCCAGAAGATCCTGCTATACCACTCCTGGGCATATACCCAGAGGATTCCCCACCATGTAATAAGGATACATGCTCTACTATGTTCATAGCAGCCCTATTTATAATTGCCAGATGCTGGAAAGAACCCAGGTATCCCTCAACAGAAGAGTGGATACAAAAAATGTGGTATATCTACACAATGGAGTACTATTCAGCCATTAGAAACAATGAATTCATGAAATTCTTAGGCAAATGGATGGAGCTAGAGAACATCATACTAAGTGAGGTAACCCAGACTCAAAAGGTGAATCATGGTATGCACTCACTAATAAGTGGTTATTAACCTAGAAAACTGGAATACCCAAAACATAATCCACACATCAAATGAGATACAAGAAGAAAGCAGGAGTGGTCCCTGGTTCTGGAAAGACTCAGTGAAACAGTATTTGGCAAAACCAGAACGGGGAACTGGGAAGGGGTGGGAGGGAGGACAGGGGAAGAGAAGGGGGCTTACGGGACTTTCGGGGAGTGGGGGGGGGGCTAGAAAAGGGGAAATCATTTGAAATGTAAATAAATTATATCAAATAAAAAAAAAAGACAAAAAAAAAAAAAAAAGTTTTCCACAACAAAAAAAAAAAAAAAAAAAAAAAGTTAAATTGTGAAATAACAATACAGTAAACTGAAAAGAACTCCTGAGCTCAAATCTTTAATAAGTAATTTGAAGTTTCAATTTTTCATTGGCTGTCCGCAGAGTGGGAATTTACCATCGTAGTGTGTCAGAATGGATAAAGACCATCTGTTTCTGTTTGAAAAGTCATGTTTCATTGAGAAAAGACTCTCACCATGCCTCACATTAATTAACTTGTATGCAAATTGGTACAGTCAGAATGTCTTTATTGATAATCTAGAAGAGTACTTGTGCATTCAGTCTATAATTGATATTTTAAAATATGGGAGTTTTTGGAGTGCTAACTTTGAGCATAAACATGCATTTGGCTTTTATACTGACTTATTTGTAACATTTTTTGTTATTAATTAATGAAATTTTACTAATAAAATGTCTTTTATCATTTTCAGGTTGGGAGGTGGCTGGAGATCACATCCGGAGTGGAGCTGGGGGCTCTGACAATGACTATCTCATCTTAAACTTGCACATCCCAGGATTTAAGTAAGAGAAGCTGATTTCTTTGTATGAGAATCTTCATCTCCTCTATAGAAATAGGGAAGTAGGACTGGCTCTATGGAGTCTTTTCTTATTATCAAGTAAACAACCATATGCCAGACAATGATATATGATATCATTTGGAATGTCTATGGAATTAGTTGCTAAGAACCTAAAAGTGTTAGTCATGTATGTTCCTTAGAAATAGCTGAAATGTGTTAGCAGATTTACAACCAAACCTGTAATAGCCACAACGCTTTGATCTTTAACACAGAAGGCTTAATCTAAGTGATTTTCAGAAGTGTATTTTGTTGTTTTATCTCAGTTGTATCTGTAATTAGTATGTAACATATTTATGTATGTCTTTGCTGTAGTCTCCTATGTTGAGACTTCCTAGTGTGAGACTTTTCCTTCCTTTAGAATCAGGGGTTCCAAGCATGTCATCTTGATCTAGAACAAGGGTGTAGACATACAGATTGGGAAAGGAAGGACTCCTCGGGTAGTTAAGTTGAAGAGAGGAGCTAGATTTTCAGTTTAATGAGTACAAACATTTTAATTGCTTGGAATTGCATTCAGAATATGCTATTGATGTTGCAATTTTAATCTCTCATGTAGACCACCAACGTCTATGACTGGAGCCACAGGTTCTGAACTAGGAAGGATAACATTTGTATTTGAGACTCTGTGCTCAGCTGACTGTGTTTTGTACTTCATGGTGGTGAGTGACTGAAGGAAGATTTCATAGTGTATTTCAATTTATTATCCTTCATGTTGGGATAAGGGCTGTCTTTCTCGGCTTTCTTAGAACTTTCCAAAAATATTTTAAAAACACCTAAAGAATTTACTAGGAATCGTGCAATAAGGCTCAATAAATAAGTGTTCATTCCTCATGTATGTAAAGATTCCCAGGTAACTGGTAAAGGCCACAAAATATCAATTTTAGAAAATTATTTTGTGCTGATTAAAAGCTTCCTCTAATAACTCAATTATTCAGCAATGAAAGCATCACAAAAGAAGATAGTATTAACAAGGGACAGCAGAAAATAGTGGGCATATAAAAGTACTGGAAAGAAAGCAAAACTTTCTGTTTTAATCTAATATATCTAGACAAGAGAGTTTACTATGCTTATGTCAAATTTACTTATTTGTTTTCTAGATGTGGTTTACTTTTCAAATCCTAGCTTGAGAAATGTAGCAATTCAAATACACCAAGATCACATGGACATTTTAAATTTTTGTTGGCTGAAATTTTATCATTTTAATTAAATGGTGACTTCATAGTTCTACTTTTGTGTGTTTTTAGTTTGTCTCTAATGAACTTTTCATCGTAAAGAATTTTTTCTATGATATTCAAGATGAGTGAATATTTAAACATTTCATGTGTGATTGCTAAAGGCTGACATGTAGGAAGCAAAATGTCATGGATGATCTTCAGTATAGATCCATCATATAGATCCATAGATCTTCAAAATAAAGCCATCTACCTCACAACCAGGTGTCTTCAGTCCTCCCAGCTGTAGCTTTCAGTCTTTAGCCTATGAATCTGTACTCAGCACCATTGGAGACAATCAGTTTCCTCTCATCTCTGGACCAGTTTAGTGATCCCAATCCTCTGTTTCCATCTCCTCTTATTTATGCTGCTGCCAGGTCATCTCTATGAGTAAGAACAATAAACATTAACCACATTCCTCTCAGAGTTGGAAAGTGGCAAGTATGATAATTTAGTTATTTGGTAAAAAGATTAATATAATGTGTGAGAATCATTTTTTCATACTGTTATCTTTGATTGCTTAATATCTTTGATTCTCTAATCATAATCTATATTTGATTCTCTTAATATCTTTGATTTCTATACTATAGGAACAGACAAATTTTGAGGCCATGCCAGTGTATTTCCAATGTCCCAAATAACTAACAAAAACAAGTGATTTATTAGAAATTCTAAAGGAAATCTTGACTTAAAACTTCAGACTTAACTTTATTTTCATTTTAAATAAATTATACAATTGTATTGGTTATTGTACTTGCTTTCAGGTTGTGTTAATGGTGATATATTGGTTGGGATGTCTCAAATCTGCATGATTCTTTTCCTAAATTTAGCTAAGAAAATCATTAATGAAATCATTTATAAATGAAACTTCATGGACTTCAGATACTACTATCCAGAGAGTATTTAATGAGCATGGAATAGCATTCTGGTTAGCTTTCACTTGGATGAACCTGTAGTAAGTACAATTCAGAGGGAAACTTAGAATTTCTACATAAATGGTTCTGTGAGAGTCTCTCAAAGAAAAAAATTACTTCTATTTAGTGATGATACTAGAAGTTTTCCCTAGGGAGTTTGAGAAATTTTCCCTTCTGTGGTTTTCTAGTGTTTTCTAAGTATGTGTCTCAAACATGCAGACACTTGGGATTTCTTTCACATTTTGTTGACAGTGTGATTGTGGGAGTTTTGTTAGTTGTATTTTTTGAACAGGTAGGGTGCAGCAGGAAAATGCCATGAATCCTACACAGCTTTCTCCAAATAAAAGTACATCTTCCTAATGGATGTATATTTGTATTAATACTGTGTACTCCATTTGTAAGTATCTCCCTACTGTTTTAGGATATAAACAGAAAAAGTACCAATGTGGTGGAATCGTGGGGAGGAACCAAAGAAAAGCAAGCTTATACGCATGTCATCTTCAAGAATGCGACATTTACATTTACGTGGGCATTCCAGAGAACAAATCAAGGTCAAGATGTAAGTTCCAACCATTTTCTTGCTCTTTGCCCCTGGCTGTAATTTCCATTCGGAGCATAATGACATCTTCTGGAGACACTAACAGTTGTACACAGAAGCATCATGTGCCCCATATACAGCATTATGAGATCTGACAGGGCGTGTGCATTCTATACAAGTCTTTATGAAGTCTTCACAAGCTATCTGCTGGTAAGCTGTGCTCTCTATATAAACCCATTCTGACCAGTATACTGGGGACTATAAACCTTTTAAAGGTACAATACAAGCCCTTTGTAAGTGTACTGTAAGCTTCATATGGGCATTCTGAACTCTACAATGGAGATGTGAGATCAAAGAATGAAATTATGATATCCCAGGTAGAGCACTATAGCCTGCATGTTAGCATTCTGTCTAAACTCCACCCCACAGCCAGGCGGGCCTGAGCACTGTAAGGGGCTGCTTGCACCCTCCTCGCCCTCTTGCTCTCTTGGTGTCTTGCTCCTCCCTTGCTCTTTCCCTGCCTCCCTTCCCCCTCTTCTCCCCATTCCCTTCCCCATCTCTCTCCACATGTTCACGGCCAGACTCCACTCCTCTACTCCTCTCCTCTCTCTGCCCTCTCTGCCTCTACTACCCTTTCAGAAAACAGGAAACCTTAAAGTTTCACATACATCTGTGTGTATATATGTGTGTGTGTGTGTATAGAGATGTACATAGTATTACACACCCACAATACAAGATAATATGATCCCATAATTTTTATTTCTTTTAAAATGCAAAGATGATGCTCACTTGTGGTGATGTATATAAAACTGTCACTCAAATAGAAGACGGTAATTTGACAGTAATCTGTCATCTTGTTACATAGTAAATTGGTATAAAGTCACAATTTTTAATTTTTTTTGAGCGTGCGAATGTATGAAATGGGTGGAGTAACAACAGAACTCTTTTCTTTTGAGCAATGAACAATTACAGTTGTTGAAGCTTAAGAGAAAATTCAATTTCATTTTTACTTAAAAGTTTGATTTTTAAGTCTTTTTTGAGACTGAGAAGGTTCCTAGCTTTCTTCTCCTTTATACAACCAGTAATATTTGTTTAAGAGTCATCAACTAGTGTGGGTTTATATTTTTTGTTATGATACTGTCTTGTTTTTAGAAAGAATGCATTTATATATGGAATGATAGAACACAGCCAACCATTTCCTATCTTGAATTTTCATTGTTAGCATAGACCTAATCATCTCTGAAAATTCCATTGTATGTTTCAATATTAGCAGGGTGGGTATGTGTGAATGTATGTATGTCTGTATGTATATATGTATGTATGTATATGTGAATGTGTATGTATGTGTGTGTATGTATGTATGTATTTTGGAGTGTGTATATGTGTGTGGTATGTACATGTGTGTGTGCTATCTTTTGACCGTGCTTGTATATCTGGGAATGTGTGTCTGTGTGTAGATCAGAAACAGCACTGGAAATCATCAACATTTTTTTGAGGCAGGATCTCTTAGAGAATGGAGAGGCAGCTATTTTGGATTGACTAGCAGGCTAGAGAGCCTCCGTGATCTCTTCCTCTGTCCCACCCAGTGCCCCATCATTGGGGTTAGAAGCCCATGGTACCATACCCAGTTTTTATCTGATTGCTTGGGAGCCAAACTTGGGCCCTGATGCTTGTGCAGTGAGCACCTTGCCACTGCACCATCTCCCTAGTCCCAGGCATGTTATTTGTTGTATATCTCCACAAGTGTGACTTTATCACGATGAGAACAAGGTGGATCTTTGCTGGGAGTACCTTTATTGCTGTGGTGGCACGTGTGGTCCATTGTTCCCTTTTCTATTCTGATTTTCAGTGGGAAGCCACTCCCCAGATTTTGCATGACTTCAAATTGTTCTTTGGGGGGTTGTTATTTAGTATTCAGAATATAAACGTGAAGGGGTGCACACAGATGGAACTCCACCTTCTCTTTGTCTTTTCATCTTGGTCCAGAAGAACATTGAGTAGTCAGATGTGATGTTGTATGTACACTAGGGTGACAAAATCCCGACCTTAATTAACCCCATACCATAAGAGGAAAAGAGAATGAAGCAGGATTCAGCATCTTGCTTGCTCCTTTGACATCCTTTCTGATAGCAATTAAAATGCATTGCTTAGGGGAAATGCCCAGAGAGGGAAATGGAGAGGGAAAGAGATGCTCAGGATGAGTCTGTCTCTCAGTGTCACACAGTGTTTGAGTGAGGAAAAGAGGACCTTACCTTCCAAGATTTTCTGCCAGACTTTCAGCATCAGCCTGGATAAACTGAGGTGAGTTATGAAGCTACTCTGCTATTATTTGGGATACAGTCTATAACTGTGCCAGTGCCAATTATAATGTGCCTGATGTCAACTGCAGCAACACATCTGGAATTCCATGGTTATAGAAAGTGGCTTCTAATGTCAAGATTTAAGGGCTTTTATTTAGAACTACTGAATGGGAGTGCAGGTAACCCACTGTTACTCAAGCTGTCAGTCTGGAACGTTCTGTTAACTCTGGTGGTGTCCACAAAAACATAACTTGGTCATGCAGTTGTGCTCCAAGGCAGATGCCGTTCTTTCTGCTCTCTTTCTAGAACAGACGTTTCATCAATGATGTGGTGAAGATTTATTCTATCACAGCCACTAATGCAGTCGATGGGGTAGCAGCCTCATGTCGTGCCTGTGCCCTGGGTTCTGCGCAGTCGGGCTCATCATGTGTCCCCTGCCCCCCAGGCCACTACATCGAGAAAGAAACCAATCAGTGCAAGGAGTGTCCAGCTGACACCTACCTGTCCATCCACCAGGTCTATGGCCAGGAAGCTTGCATTCCGTGCGGGCCTGGAAGTAAAAGCACCCAGGTAAAGGAGTAGCTTTTCAGTTACTCCCCATGGGGTGGGAAAAGTATGTGGAGTTGCTATTGATGCTGGAAAATGCTTTGCAATTCTCCGTCCTGTTTCTTCTTCTCTTACATTAATTGAGCTCTGAATTTATGCTGTGGAAATATGAAGGAAAATGTTGAAATAAGAATTTTTCAAAAATACCAAAATGGATGGATGTCTTGTGTGTTTCCAAGATAGGACAAGTAACTGCTCTTGTAAGCTGGGTGTAGGAGTGCTCTGGAAAGCAGTACTCCTGGCATACAGCATTTCAAGTTTGAAGCAAGACAGCAGACCAGTAGAGGATCAGAGTAGCTCAATGGAAGGGTTTTATTGTCTGTGAAAGCAGGCCCCATGGAAAGATTTTAGTATTTCTTAAAAATTCCTTCCAATATGGAGGTTATCTGAGAAAATAGCCGTGATTTAAAAAAAAAATCTTGACTCTTCTGAACTTTTTGTAGAGACATTTAGCGGTTAGGAATCCTCTACCACTGGTATGACAAAACATAACTAAGGCAACAATTATGGAAAGATTCTATACCTAGGACTTTTTGACAATATTTTCATCATGGCAGTTATTAATTTTTGTGCATTATTGTTTGTTTCTCTGTCTTTACATGAAGGATCACTCGCTTTGCTATAGCGACTGCTTTTTCTACCATGAGAAAGAAAACCAGACTCTGCACTATGACTTCCGCAACCTCAGCAGTGTGGGCTCGCTGATGAATGGTCCCAGCTTCACCTCCAAGGGGACGAAATACTTCCATTTCTTCAATATCAGTTTATGCGGGCATGAGGTGGGTTCTGGCTGTCCAGGGTGAGATGGATCTCTCTTCATTTTAAGATATGTTCTGTGTTAAGTGACCAATAACGCCTGAATGGCAATCGACAACTAATGTCAGGAATGGACATTGTTTTGAAGTCTTGTCACTTCCTGTCCTGTTGACAACTTTTTCTTTTTTCTTTTTCTTTTTTGTCACCAAACTAGACAATTTTTTTATTCAATATCTTTTTATTTACATGTCAAATGATTTCTCCTTTCCTGGCTCCCCATGCCCTGAAAGTCCCATAAGCCCTCTTCCCTCCTCCTGTTCCCCCATCCACTCCTTCCCACTTCCCTGTTCTGGTGTTACCCTACACTGATGCACTGAGCCTTTCTAGAACCAGGGGCCACTCCTCCATCTTGGACATCATTTGATGTGTGGATTATGTCTTGGGTATTCCAAGTTTCTAGGCTAATATCCACTTATCAGTGAGTGCATACCACGATTGGTCTTTTGAGACTGGATTACCTCACTTAGTATGATGTTCTCCAGCTCCATCCATTTGTCTAAGAATTTCATGAATTCATTGTTTCTAGTGGCTGAATAGTACTCCATTGTGTATATATACCACATTTTTTTGTATCAATTCCTCCGTTGAGGGACATCTGCATTCTTTCCATCTGGTCACATTGTCAGTCAATCTGGCATCTAATCAGCTGAACTCCAAGCCTTATAGGTAGGGCTTAAATGCATTGAATCCTTCCCTCCCCCTCTTTCTTCCTGAAAGTGTGAAGGGATACAGTAGTTAATATCATTTTTAAAAAATATATAGGTAAAGTGTTATGGTGTGAGGAAGCTTATTGTATTAGTATTCCCTAGGGCCAGGAATATATATGTACCTAAATGAAGGGAGGTTTATGTGAAGAATTGATGTAAATAATTGTTGGGAATGAAAAACCCTATGATAGGCTCTCTGGAAATGGGACTCCTTGCTGGGATGCTACTAGTATGACTCAGCCTGAGTACAAAGGCTATAGAATAAGAGAAGGCTGAAGACTGAGACCTGGGCCTGTTGCTATAAGTCCTGGGCTCCCAAGGTCAGAAAAACTGATGTCCTAATGTCTGTGGCAGGAGGAGAATGGGGCAGGCTCAGAAAGAAAGAATTCTTGCCTCCACCCCTTTGTTCTATCTGGGTTTACCTGGTTACGTGATGCCTGCTCATATTCAAGGTAGACCTTCCCCTCCCTCAGTCAACCAACTTACATACTAATGAATCTCCAATGAATCACCCTCACAACACTCCCTGAATCCATGTTCTGCCAGTTTTCAGCTTTCCTTAATCTACCTATAACATGTATTCTGGTTATATTCTTTAAAGGGGGTAAATACCAGGAGGAATTCTGTCCAAATTAAAAAAGAGATACACAGGATCAAGTGTTAATTGATAAAAGTAGCCTCTACTGATGAATGAGGTATTTATTTGGTGGGATGGAAGAAGTTGAACTTTGTTAACATCAGTGGGAGAATATTACAGCTGTAGGTGCCATATTTCCATTGCTATGTGAGGTTGTAGTTTAGAGGTGGGGCACTTGTGTGTGTGTGTGTGTGTGTGTGTGTGTGTGTGTGTGTGTGTGTGTGTGAGAGAGAGAGAGAGAGAGAGAGAGACAGAGAGAGAGACAGAGAGACAGAGAGAGAGAGACAGAGAGAGAAGAGAGAGGTGTGTGTATGTGTGTGTGTATGTGTGTGTGAGAGAGAGAGAGAGAGAAAGAGAGAGAGAGAAAGAGAGGTGTGTGTATGTGTGTGTGCGCGTCTGTGTGTGTATGTGCGCGTGTGTGTGTGTGTGTGTGTGTGAGAGAGAGAGAGAGAGAGAGAGAGAGAGAGAGAGAGAGAGAGGGAGAGAGAGAGAGAGAGAGAGAGAGAGAGAGAGAGAGAGGGAGACAGAATATTCATTACATATACCATTAACAAAATCATAAATTTAATATGTAATCAGAAGTTTTTCCTCTGTCTTTTTTATATTTACCCCTGTATATCCAATCATCATAATTATGAGATGCTATGACAAGCTTGTTAAATGAAATGACAAAGATCTGGTTACCATACAAGTTTTAAATAAGATACGTATGACTTTTGCTATCTGAATGTCTGTCTAGCTTTTTGTCAAGTTGATACAAGCTAGAATCATTTGGGAAGGGGTTTCTTAATTGAGAAAAATGTCTCTGGAAGATTGGTCTATAGGAGAGTCTGTCAGGCATTTTCTTAATTAACAATTGGCTCGGGAGTGGTGCTGCGTGTGTATGGAAAGCAAGCTGAGCAAGTCATGGGGAACAGGACATGGACTCTAAATCAGTTCCTGCTTCATCGAGGTAACTGACCTGCTTGAGTTCCTGCCCTGACATCGCTGGATGACGGACAATAAGCTTTAAGATGAAACAAACTCCTCTCCAAGTTGCTTTTATTATTTTTGTTTTTTTAATTTTTATTAGCTATTTTCTTTATTACATTTCAGATGTTATCCCCTTTCCTGAATTCCCTTCCTAAAATCCCCATCCCCTCTCCTCCCCCTGCTTCTTTGAAGATGTTCCCCCACCCACCCACCCACTCCAGCTTCCCTGTCCTAGCATTCCCCTACACTGGGGAAATGAGCCTTCACAGGACCAAGGGCCTCTCCTCCCATTAATGACCGACGAGGCCATCCTCTGCTACACATGCGACTGGAAGCAGTTGGATTTTAAGCTTATTTTATATTTTTGCATAGGGTTTTGGGTTCCTATTTTGGAAATCATTCTCCAAACAGAGAATTCTTTGAGTAATATGCAATCATATTTGAATCCCCCAAATCCCTCATAACTACAGTTAATAATAATCCAGAAAAGATTTTATAGCTGATCCCATAAGTAGTCAATAAATGACCTTAAAAAGAAGGAAATCTTGAGGAAAGCTAAATACTGTTATAGAGTATATTGTCACTTCAAGAGATATTTACTTTTTAATTTACACTTCTTTCTTTTTTATTGGTTATTTTATTTATTTACATTTCAAATGTTGTCCCTCTTCCTAGTTTGCCCTTCACAAACCCCCCATCCCACCCACCTTCCCCTGATTTTATGAGGGTGTTCCTCCCACCTATCCACTCCTGCCTTACCCCCCCCCCCCCAACATTCCCCTATGTTGGGGAATTGGGCCTCCACAAGACCAAGGACCTCCTCTCTCCCATAAGGCCATCTTTTGCTACATATGTAGCTGGAGCCATTGGTCCCTCCATGTTTACTCTTTGGTTGGTGGTTTAGTCCCTGGGAGCTCTGGGGGGGGGGGGGGTCTGGTTGGTTCATATTGTTGTCCCTTCAGCTCCTTTAGTCCTTTCTCTAACTCCTCCATTGGTGGTTTATTACAGCAATAGGACCCTGGCTAAGACAAAGCTCTTCTCAGGACCTGACTTTACAGGTAGCAATTCAATACACTTACTAGGTTGGTTGGTCACTCATTCCATTTAATAAAGGAATGTATACTAAATATCTTGATATGAAGCAATACATGAAATTAGTTCCATTATCTTTTGTATTTTTAATACTATTTTCGTATACTGTCTTATTCTTTTGTCTAGTTAAATGTCTTCATTCTCTTTCTCTGTGTTTACATGGGCATGTATATGTGTGTTTATGAGTGTGTATGTATGTGGTGTACAGTTTGTGCGTGCGTGCGTGCTTGCGTGCGTGCGTGCGTGCGTGCGTGTGTGTGTGTGTGTGTGTGTGTGTGTTTTATTTTCTTTTGGGTGAGTAGCCCAGGGTAACCTATAACTCTAATATATAGTCCAGGATAGCCTCAAACTCCTATGAATACAATAGGCAGGAGGTAGACCCAACTTTTTGTTATTGTTCTCACTTGTTGTCTTTTAGTCTTTGTCATTTCCTCCTCCTCCTCCACCCAGGACTTTTAGACATTTTCTATTATTTTCTTGGCTGCAACAATTAGTAAAGATCTATTTCCCCTGTTTTGTGATGAGAAAACCTTATGGTGGGAGGAAATTTATATTTTAAAATTGCTAGTTGCATTAAGAATGGGAACTATTTATGTTTCCTGTCTGTGTGTATATACTCTAAGGTCAATAAAATAGCTTTTCAATTTTCTTTTTATATTTCTTTGTAAAAATTATAGAGCTACCTATAATTCTTTGTTGTGTATTTAAACATTATACAAATACAACTGGCCTCTGGCTGAAAAGTTAACCTCCTGTTCACTTTTATTCTCTCAAATTATTTCATAAACTTATATACTGCTATGTCTAATAGTAGGTTACTGTGATACAGCGGTGATCAAGAGCCTAGAGTTTGGATGTCCTAGGATTCTGTAGCAATATAACTTTTAGACCTTCTACAACCATACTTAGACTCATGAAGGAGAAAAAAGGGAGTTTCTTCCTTAGCATCCAATCTTCATCAGCAGTCTGCTGCCTCCCCTGAATGCCTATGAAGTGAACATTTCTTAGATGATATTTATTTCCTGGAGTTATATGGCTTTCATCCAAAACAAACGATGCTTGTACGGGAGGACCAGTGTTTTGTTTTTTTGTTTTTGTTTTTGTTTTTGTTTTTGTTTTTGTTTTGTTTTGTTTTGCTTAGCATAACATCATCAACTCCCACCCTCTACTGAACATTGGAATTGGCTTGAGATTGATGAACATTTAAAGGAACATCTCTGTGGTGAGGAGATAGCACCCAGTCTGATAAAAGTCACAAGCTAATCGAGACTCAGGTTAAAGACTGATTATCAGTGAACCTCTTGCTTGTGGCTTTCCTTTCCTAGGGGAGAAAGATGGCTCTCTGTACCAACAACATTTCAGACTTTACAGTAAAGGAAATGGTGACAGGGTCAGATGATTACACGAATTTGGTTGGAGCATTTGTATGCCAGTCAACTATTATTCCTTCTGAAAGTAAGGGCTTCCGGGCAGCCTTGTCGTCCCAGTCTATCATTCTGGCAGATATGTTTTTAGGTAAGTCTCCTTTGGTTAATATATGTGTGTATCTGTTTGTTCTCATTTTATTGTAACGATAACTTGTCATAATACTGCTGTTTATAACAGACGATTAAAGCCTGCAATCTAATAAATTGTCATTTTGCAAAGTAAAAAAAAGCACATGGATGTGAGATCTATTGGCCAATCTCAAGAGTACAAGAAGGTTCTGCATTCCTGTATGGAAATCTATGTGATATAATGTTCTATGAGAGGATTGCCTTCATTCAGATTCTTTAGTTGAATAATTTTAGATATAAAAATAGTCCTGGGGAGATGGCTCATGTGTGTGCTTCCCAAGGGGAAAACCTGAGCTTGGAACCCTAGAGCCTATGCAAAATCTGGGTGTGTGGGTCAGCCTGAAACCGTAGTGCTGTTAGAGACAGTAAGTCCCTGGGGCTTGATGGCCAGGTAGCTTAGCAGAAATGGTTGATCTCTAGGTCCAGTGAGAGACTCTGTTTCAAAAATAAGATATAGATGATACCTCAAGTCATCTCCAGCCTCCATATGTATACACATGGCTGTGTGTATGTGTACAAATAAAAATTCATTATGAAAATCTAAAAATCATGTATATGTAAATTCATAATATGTACTGCTCTGTTTCATTGAGGATGCCGGTACCTAGACATTTGTTATCTCTGTCTGAGGTCCTATAATATAGGAAAGTTTTAAGAGTAATCCAGTTCCCTAGTTGTTCTTAGGAATCAAATTCATTATAACTTCTGGGAACAGTGAGAATTTGTGGGTGTGAGGCTTTGCTGTGGACTCCAAATGTATTGTGCTTCAAACTTCAGCACCAAGGTCAGCTGCCAGGCTCGGGCTAATTGGCAGAGGTTTGAGTCTGCCACTGTTTTATCTATGAGAAGGGAAATCCAATTTTTCTGATTAAGCAAATCGTAATTAAACAAATCTAGCTGAACTGCTGGCATGAGAGCACCAGGCTTGGCGAAGTAAACATGTCTGTACTTAAGGTGAGCAAACGGAACCGGTCTCTACTGACAAAACTCGGTGGAAGAGCACAATACTGGAATAGATTTTTGAAACATTAGAAGTAAAAGGAACTGTAGAAGCCATCTAAACCACTGTATATATCCTATGGATTCTAGAAAAACAAACAAAAAGAACAAAACATCCAGGGTAGTGAAAAGACCTGGAGATGTTGCAAGGTTTCTTACTCTGATCAGGAATGGCACAGTTTAATATTTCTGGTGAGGGGGTGGGTGAAGGGACGGTTGACAAGGTAAAGCTAGCTTGTATCTAAGTAAACCTAATCTCCCCCGCTGCTTCAGAGTTTGCTTTTCAATGTCATCTAGGTGTCACTGTTGACACAGCCTTGCAAAACGTTAATATCAAGGAGGATATGTTCCCAGTGTCACCGAGCCAAGTACCAGATGTGCATTTCTTTTATAAGTAAGTGAAAGGTCTTTTTTTTTTTTTAACTTGTGACTGTCTCTTAAATAAAGAGCTTACACATCCGAAACTGTAGATTTTAGTTCTTATTCTTGGTTATAATTTCCTAGTGGCAAAAGCGAAAGATAATGTTGCTTCAGGGTGCCTACTGTGGCAGCTTATGCTCAATGGGACAATAAGAATGTGGGCATCGAGTGGCTTGATTAAAGGTGAGAAACAGAATATTTTGAGAGTCTAATATAACTTCACACACATTATGCACACACATACATGCATACATGCACATCTTGCACATACATGCATACCATGCACACACACCATGAACGATGAATGCACACACCATGCACACACACATACATACACCATGCATGTATACAACAAACACACTCTGTGTGTTCTCTCTCTCTCTCTCTCTCTCTCTCTCTCTCCCTCTCCCTCTCTCTCCCTCTCTCTGTCTCTCTCTCTTTCTCCCAATCAGGAGACTGGTTTATTGGTTCATTGCCTAAGCAGCAAATACTTTTTATTCACTTACTTGCTTCTTATTCAGCCTGATGTTTTGATATGACTGACTCTTGTTTCCTTCAAAAATTTCAGTGTGATTAAAATCATAATAATTTTACTAAGTGCCTTAATGATGGTTCATCTTCATACAGGTGGTGAAAGTCAATACACTGAATTTGTGTTAAGTTAGAAATTAGAAACATTTTTGGTGGTGGTGGTGGTGGTGGTGGTGGTGGGATTTTTGTTTTTTGTTTTTTGTTTTTTTTTTTTTTGTTTTTGAGATAAGGTTTTTCTGTGTAGCCCTGGGTGTCATGGAACTCACTTTGTAGATCAGGCTGGCCTTGAACTCAGAAATCCACCAGTGCTGGGATTAAAGGCGTGCGCCACCACCGCACAGCTGAAATTAGAAAGCTTTAATGATTTACTCCTTTTGTTTGTTCATGGAGCACAGGAGCCATTCTGTACATGAGTCTTTTGTCATAGTCATCTGTGTTGTATTTGGTCTTTAATCTAGTGCCTGCTCTACAACAGGTCTTCCACAGCCACCACATCTTGTATTAATGGACGCTCGACTGCTGTGAAGATGAGGTGTAATCCCATGAGACCTGGTGCAGGTGTGATATCAGTCCCCAGGTATTCAGTCTTCCTATGGGGTTAATCCATGTCGAATTCCTTTTTGGAAGCAAAGCTGTCTGGACTATTACTGTTAAAACATACTCTTTATAAAGCAGAATGAGAACAAGAGAACCAGTGGGTGTGTTGTAGGGACATGTCAGGGCATGATACAAATGAATAGGTCCTAGTCAATCATACAGCCTCCCAGCCTCTTTAATGACATCCCCTTGTCCGTTTTGCCTGAAGCATCTGACTCTCTTCAAAACAACATAGGCAACAAACAATGCATTACACTGTTTGTATTATTGTGTTTATTTTCACTGTTTATCAGTCTCCTTTGATAGGATGGGAATGACCCTGTTTCTTTGAACTAGATCAACAATTAACTGTCTGGATGTTAAGGCCTTGGACTAACTAATCTAACCTGAGTCATGATTCCTTTCTCTGCAAGGGAATGAGGTGTTGAAGACAATGTTTATGTCCATTTTCAAGCTCAGGTTTTTGATGAATTGTAGCAGAATCATCAGGATAAATCTGACCAGTAGAACATAATATAGAATATTCAATTGATTGAAATTGAGGCCCCAGTTCTCTGTGGTCTATATTTGATATATCCTGTTAAGTTTTGCTGGGAACACTAAAATATAACTCCTAGACTCTGAAAACTATTCATTTAAATACATTCTACCATCTCTACGAAGAACACTTAGCTATTTTAGTATTTTCAGTGTATTGATCAGGATGTTTAGTTAAGGGACCTTTTGATGATAGTGTGGTTCTCTCTAAATCATTTTAATAAGAAAATGATTTAGTGTCTTGGTAACCTCACTTAAGATCGATTTAAAGCTCTCCTGTTTATGCTACAGGAGGATTAGAAAATGTTGCTCTATTCCTGAAACCATTCTAGCAACAGTAACACCAGTAACACAGTAATATGGCTCATTTTGGGATATATATATATATATATATATGTGTGTGTGTGTGTGTGTGTGTGTGTGTGTGTGTGTGTGTACTACCACCCGCTTCTCACCAGCTGCTTCTCTGGTTTGCATTGCTCTAATGGTTCATTATTTTTTCACCTATTGAAGGTGAGAGAGGAATGTGATGTGAGGACAGAGGAATAGACATAGATGGGGAAACGGGGAGAGGTGGATGCTCCTGGACCACAGAGCATCCCTCTGCTCCCTTGCAGCTGGATTGCCCACATCCAACTAGAGTCTTTATGTAAAGATGCTTATGGAGATCCAGAAACAGATGCACATCTCATCACTCTGGGGTTCTGCTGGGTAGTTTGAGTTGTGGTGTGCATTACATTTACCATAGCCCTTGTGAGATCCTTTTCCAGATTTTGTAGTTCACCTCTCTGGGTCTGGTCTGCAAAGTCTATCTGGATGGCTTTAAAGGTTCCTAGCCAGGTCTCTGACTCAAGCAGATGGTATCCTAACAACCGGGTATGGCCTGTAGAAAATAAATCATTTTCTACCTTGCCAGGATGCATTTTGATTTCTTACCATAAATAAAATATAGCCTCATGGGGTTAAACTATGGCATCTCATGAGAAGAAGAATGTAAAGTTTTCTCTTTTTCACTTCTGGCAAGCTGTACCTCTAAGGGAACTTTACTGTGTTCACCGGGGTTTCTTTGGATCGCCTGCAGCAGAAACCTTAGAATGTCTATTGTTAAAATTTATTTCTGAGTTTCTGGATGTTGAACACTGGAGTGTTTCTAAAAATAGAAGGCAACTGCAAAGCATTTTAAAATCGGAGGGTTGTTTCTGTTGATCTAACAAACACACAATAGATTTTACATGCGCTACTTTCCTGAGACACATTCTCTGTTCTGTAGTATTACTGTTTGCATCTTGGCCTTTTGAAAAGCTGATTTAAAATTTAGCATTCACAGCACAGTTTTGCATACAAATCTTGATAAAAATTCATTTGTAGCTGTGATAGCTCTAGGGAGCTATACTGAGTCCCACAGTCAATGGTTAAGACCTTCAGTTTTCTCTTGAGTGAATTTCCCATCAAGACACAAGAGGGAGCCCAAGGATCAGAACAAGAAAAACAGTAGCTAGTTTGTTCTCAAATAATCAGGTTTTTTTTTTTTTTTTTTTTTTTTTTAAACTTCAGAGCTGAATAAAGATTTCCAGCTAACAGGGAAGTAATATACAGGTTTCTCATTCTACGTTTGAGGAAGACTTATTGTTGCATGTTTTTGAAAGCTTTAAAATATCCAAGGAAGAGAGGCTAACCAGACAGTTGGCCTTCAGATGGTGTTGGCCAAGAAGTCAGAGTGAGATCTTACTATAGCATGACATCAGCCACATCAGGAATTATTCTTGGCCAACAATGCGAAAGTGACTTCAGTATTAGTAATAGCCAGCAGGGTCTTTGAACCTTGGTGGTCAGGAAAACTTTCAAAAGACCATTCAGCTCTTGAAAAGTGAAGAGTCTGGATAGGGAGAAAAGGGGCGTGTGTATGCTTTGCTGAGTGTGTACTTGAGAGGGATCATGTTATGGGGACTTTGATTTCATCTGTGATTAAAAACGTCAACCTTTCTGCTCGATCTGACGAATGCAAGTATGTAGTGTCTAATTCCAAAACGTGTCTGGAGGGGTTGGAGTAATGTAGGTGAAAACATTACAGTGTGGCATCTCTGACAGCCCCAGGTGCCTCTAAGGCTTTTATCTCATGAAGTCTGCTGCCTGAGTACAGACTGATTTTCTTTTGCAAGGGACTGCTAATACCTCTGAATAAATCTGCATAGAGGAGTCCGACCCCTGGCTTCTTAAACCTCAGGTCAAATTTACAGGTAGATGGACATGAAGCTGAAGAGACTGTATGGGACAATGCTACCTGACCACTGCATCTGAGAACTGCCCATTCAAGGGCATGAGTCATTTGAGTTAGAGAAAAGATTACACAAGGACCTTCCTAGAAAGGCACTGGATGGATGCGATCTGGAAGATCCTTGAGTTAAACATACTTGATTCACCAAGTAGGAAGCATTGAGCCTGAGGTTGTAAAGCTGCTGGGTACCACACCTGGGATGGAACAACCTCACAATAGCTCTTGTTCCTTCATCACAAATATGCCTTTTCATCACGGTATTTTAAGCCACTGTCCTTCAATGTCTTCTGAGTGGAGATTTGTCGAGAAGTACACTTATTAAAGAGGCAAAGTAGATTTATCCTAGGGTACAGCCCGGCAGATCCGCAAGTTGTTTGTGCCTTATTTTAACTGAGTTGCCTTCTTTAAGCATTCATGATTAATGCTCATGTAAGAGCATCCTCTTTATCTCTTTCTCATTTTTAACCTGTTTATGAATGTGTTCAACTGTGTAAGTTGCTTTTTAGTCAATCTAAGTTATTTTGTGAAATCTTCTTGCAGAATCCAAATTCATTTTATGATCATCACAGCCTCTGAGGATGTTGCATCTCACCAAAGGAGATGCTTTGCAGTTCTGTCCCGATAGTGTTCTAGAGTTGAGTACTCCAGGGAGTTATACCACAGGCTCAAATTTAGTCTTTATATCAAAGTCATTAGGTTTATTGCACTCTAATGCAGCATTTGGTTGAGACATCAAAGAAGGCCTATTAATGCCAAAAAGTCTATCTATTTGAAATTAAGAGTCAAAGATAGACTAAATTAGTTTCTTATTGATTCCCTCTGATTCTTTATAGAAAGATAATAGATATCCAAATTTGGAAAACAAGATAACACACACAAAAAAAATAAGACCAAATATGTTCTTGGAACAGAAATGTACTGATGCATATAAAAGCTTTATAAACATTTGAAAATACTCAAAAAACAAAAACAAAAACACTGTAATCAAGAAAGGGAAACCTTTAATGTAGATATTTTAAATTGTGCAGTTCGACCATGAATAAGTTATTTGAAGAGATGGTTACACAATCACATTGCAAAACATTCATACATTTTTTAAATAGAGGTAACAAAACTGAACTTTTTTCCCACCAAGGGGAAAAAATCTATAGATAAAGGAAACTAGAAAGCGAGTTAACCAATGTGGTCTTGAATAGGTGCTAACTTGTGATAATTAATCTTAGAAGAATTCTTTAGAAAGGGGAATCTGTAAAGTTGTGTTTTTAAATCCCTTGCTCTAAGAGTCACAGGTAAAAAAATACCCTTATGTTAAAATTCAGTTGGTTAGGCTTGAGAGTTTGTGTTCCCCAAATTCATATGCTAAAATAACATCACAATGCTAAATCCCAGCCTAGGGGTATTAGAAAGAAGTAGCCTTGAGAGGTGTTTAGCTTACAGTGGTTCTGACAACATGAATGAAATGGGTGTCCTTATAAAAGTGCCCTATGCCATGTGAGGTGTCCTAAAGAGCTAGCTAGCCTTATGCCATGTGAGGAGTCACTGTAAGACAGCATCATCTGTGAAACAGAGGTCAAGCCCTCACTCAGAAGCAATGTGAACTCAACTTCCTCAGCCTTGGTAAATTTAGAAAACAAGATTCTGTTATTTTCAAGTGAATGTGTTTTCCTGTAACAGGCTAAATAGTGTAAGACACAGTCATACACATACTGAGGCAAGTTACCCTGTTTTATGGATCCAACACTAGAGGGCCTTATCCCAATGTCCAGGATCTACATGCAGAGAGGCTGTTTCAAGAGATGCCAAGGCTGAAAGGAATCTTAGGTCAGGTGACAGCCTCTATAGTCTGGCACGCTCCAGATGACTGGATTCAAATTCTGAAATGTAGTTTATTTCAAAGAATCAAAATTGGGTGCCATCCATAGTAAAAGAATCATTGGGTTAAACGGACTAAGGACTTGGTTCTAAGCTGCATTTAACCTAAGTGTATCCTTAGAAAAGTGAAGTCTACCAAGGAGAAATCCCTAATCACTGTTTTGACACAGTGCCAACCTTATAAAATGACATGAATATCTAGATTTTTTTCCTTGAAGTTTGTCCTGGGAGCTGGAGAGATGGCTCAGCGGTTAAGAGCACTGACTGCTCTTCAGAAGTTCCTGAGTTCAAATCCCAGCTACCACATGGTGGTTTACAACCATCTGTAATGAGATCTGATGCCCTGTTCTGGAGTGTCTGAAGACAGCTTCAGTGTACTTACATATAACAAATAAATAAATCTTAAAAAAAAAAGATTTTGTCCTTTTGTCAGTTCCCTAGAAGCTGACTTGTGTTGTTCAAAGTCTTCAAGCTTTGTGTTGCCTTGAGCTTCCCAAGTTTGCTCTCTTGCTTTACGCATTGTAATAGTCTAGTGACAACAGAAGAACTTCAGCTTTGGCAAATTACAAAACCGAGGCAGGGGAAGGAGAAAAACTGTCATTTTAAAGTCCGGTTTGAATCAAAACTTGAGTTATCTGCAGAAATTTTTGCAACTTTAATTATCATTATCTTTTTGTTCATGTTTCATTTCAAAGTTAACAGACTTGCTGCCCTCTCCATACCCCAGGATAAAAGTGTGTTCATCCCTCAGTGGCTCTTCCTTCTTGGGAAAAGTGAGCTAGAGGACATAGGGATAATTTTTGCTAAATGATCAGAAAATATAATGACTTTAAAAATTGAAAATTGTTGTTATATTGCAATACCTTTTTGATTAGGAATTTGGAGTTTTATTTAAAAATAATTCAAAGAACTATTTTGAGTTGCTTTTCTTGACCTAGAAGGGGGAGGGGAAAAGATGGCATCTTGTGTGGTGAAATTTTACCCATTGTATTTATTCTTTTTATAAATTTGCACATGTTATTTCTTTGATTTATAAGCAGGTAAATTAAGACAACTAATTCTTATTTTTTCCCCTAAAGAACATCTTGCTATTGTTTATAGTTCTGACAAAAAAAACCCTAGGCCTCTATTACTGTATCACGTAAGGAGGACTGTTTATTTGCATCTGAATTGAATCTATCTCATCTACAGTGAAGTCACTTGGAAAGACAGACTTGTTAACAATGAGGTCAACCATTACAGGTGGAGACCCTTGTATTCATGTTTTAGGATGGCTTGGAATGTACTTAGTTAACAGAGAATTTGAAATTTTGCTGGTATCTAGGAAAATACAGTTTTGAATTGTATATAGATACAGGCTTGTGAGTATTGGAGCCTTTCTTTGTTCTTGGTGAGCTTGACTAAGGGAACTAGGGTGCCACATTATCAATGGTCACCAATGTTACCCTGATCCAGTAGCTTACAATTCTGTTGTTTCATACCCAGAAGAGTATGGAACCAGGGACAAGAAGTGAGCAGAGTGAAAGTAGATTAATTGAGGGAAAATGAGAAAAACTCCCAAGACTTGAAGGGTCTCTAAGGGAGTTTCTCTGTTTAGTGAGCTTTTATGGATCTTATGGCCAAAACTGAATATCAATAATCTCTATTTTGGTAATAATCTAATCTTTGGTTAGAGCAGTCCACAAGACTTATGCATGTTCCTTCCCTTGGCCCAACTCTTCATCCATTTATGGGGTGGAATCATTTGTCTTGTATCGGTAGCTCATGATTTACCATAGCCCATCTTTGCTGTCTGTTTGAGGTTATTAACGTGTCATTTACAGTTAAGGGGGAAGGATGAGTAAAGATGGAAGAGTAGGGACAAAACAGTGCTCACCTACATACCTACCAAGTTCAAAGAAAACATCTATTCTATGACTCCAAAGGAAGTGAGTTGCCTGGAAAGGAAAGGAAGATGATAACCAAGATCAGACTGGGAAACACTAGATAAACCACTGAAATACTATGTTTGTAAGGCAACAACTAACTTCAGTAGCACTTTGGGAAAAGCAGTAGAGAAGATGAAGAATCCTTTCTTCTCTTACTCTGGGTCTATAAACAAAAGGAAAATCTTATGAACACAGAGGAAAAATAAAAGGGCCACAAGTCACATGGAGCCAGTGATGGCAAGCCACTTAGTGGCACTGGCTAAGGCTCTGCCTCTTGTGCTGAGACAAGGTGGGAACCAATCCAAAGAAAAACTTAAATCTAACTGCTCTGCCAGGAAGAGGAGAAAACACCATTATCTCCACACTGCAAAGCCACACCCTATTCCACACTAAGTTCAGGTTCCTCAAAGAACCAAAGAACCACACCGACCTGAACTCAAACTCAGTGGCGCATATATACTCATAATGTGGCAGAAGGTAGCCCAAGCCTGTGGTTTAGGACACTATGTAGGCATAAAGTTAGGTACAAATATGTTGGCCATATCAGTGCCTTCGGCATTGGAATCTATTTGGGGAAAATGATACCATGTAGAACACACAGAGATAGGCCATAGACACAATGGGTGGAGCTTTACTCTAAAGTGAAGTTAGTCATTGCTGAAAAGAGAGAATTCAGCTGTACAGTTTGAACTCTAATGGGATGGTAGAGGCAATCAGATCTTCAGGTCTAGACAGTCTGTCTTGCATATATGGTAAGCTCCAAACCACTGGGCTGCCATATTTCAAAACTAAGCTAGATGGTACCTGGGGAACAACACCTGGTGTTGTCTTCTGACATTCTTATACATACACACAAGTGTGCACCCTCATGGACCAACACAACAAACTAGTTAATAGGTTGAACAAACAGTTCATAAGGGATGAAACACAAATGGCTAATAACTATATGAAATAATGTTCAGCATTCTTAGCCATGAGGGCATTGTGTATTAAGACTACATTGAAGTTATATCTCACCCCTTTTAGAAAGGATATTGCTAAGTAAATTGTGAATGCTGGCAAAGATGTATGGAGAAGGGAGTTATTCATTTCTCTGTGAGTATAAATTATTCCAGTGACTATGGAAACTAATGTGGAGGGCCTTTAAAGAAACAAGTATAGAACTGTCATATGACTCAACTATACCACTTCACAGTATACACCTTAACGAAATGTCAGTTAACAGCCAGAGATAATTTATGTTTATTGAAACATAATATACAGTATCCAAGATGAAGGTATCATGATGCATGTGCTCAATGGAGTTTGATTCAGCCATAAAGAAAAATTGAATTAGAGTTGTTTGCAGGGAAATGGGTACAATTGAAGGTCACTATTCAAAGCAAGTATGTTGGATTCAAACACAAATATTCAATATTTTCCTCTTAATTCTGGACCCTATATTCTATATAGATAAAAGTTATAAAATTTCATGACAAGAAAGGAGATGCAAGACCATCTGAGGAGTGAAAGAGTATTTGGGAGTGTATGAAAATGGAAGGTGAGGGGTGGGAGATCAAAGTGCATTATGTCAATATACCTATAACATTTTATGTTGTGGCCTTTAAAATGGGGGCATATTTAGTTTGCTTTGTTTTGCTTTGTTTCCATATTTTAGCTAATGGATGTTCAGGAGACCCATGCTCAGCTTTAGCCAGGGATCGGAATGAAGATCAGATCCTCTAACCACAGGGATTAGTTTAAGAGGACTGGAAGGTAGATAGGCAAATTAAGAGACTACTCCCAGGATTTTACACATTCATAAAAAATTTTGCTTGCACCAGAACCTTTTCAGATAGATTCTGGTTCAGTCAGAGGCTATACAGAAACAACAGATTAATATAGAGTCACATAGGATTCATCTGTTCCTTAATCAAAGAAGCAAGTTGATGAAGTTGCCTCCCACATCAGGAAGCATAGGTTCATAAAGTATCCACTTAGATTTTGCCCATAGTTGATCTGAAATCTATCCAAGGTCTACTCTGCCCCCCATCTTCATCTTCGCCCCCTTTAAGTTATTGTCAGTCCAAGGGGAACCCAGGACTGTACTGGAGCACAGAATGTTGTATTGATCTAATGGTTGACTTCAGAAATGTCCGTGGTTGGTTTTTCTTCTTATGTAAGAGACCCTGTCCTCTTCCAAAATTACCTCCCCGAGGCAATTCTTCAACAGAAACTATTATCTTCTCGGCATCTGAGGCTCTGGGCTTTAGTTCCTCACTGTCCTCCTTGCTTTGATTTGGATGATCTAGCAAGAGTGACTGACGTGTGGGTTTGATTTTAATCAGTTCCTCATACAACTCTGTCACCTTGGCAGGAAGTTCTTTGATTTCCTTCTGTCTTACTCCTCCTGTGTACTCCTAAACTCAGCTTAGGTGCTGTGAGATCCAAGAAACATTCCCAGAATCTTTTCTTTCTTTTGGTAGCTATGTGTATCTGTCTCTTAAAGTATCAAAGAAAACAGCTGGGGGCCAGTGAAATGGCTCAGTGGATAAAGGTACCATACCAGTAGCCAAGCCTAATGATTTGAGTTTGATTTTTGAAACTAATATGGTAGGAGATAACTGACTCTTGTAAGTTGTTTTTCTGATCTCCACATAAGTGGTTTAGCAGGTTCATAGACAACACACACACACACAGACACACACACACACACACACACACTGTATAAAAAAGTAACTGTATAGAACCATAATTCCATGCAATCCATGCAAACTATTTAATCAGTATATAAGTCAGTGATTCTTCAGATTCTTAACAGAAGTGTATAGTCATGACCACACCAAGTTTAGGTCATTTCATCATTTCCTCAGGAATCTCTGAACCCTTTGATTCTCATCTTCCTGTACATCGACCCTCTTTCCAGGCCCTAAATAGCAAATCATCTGTTCTCTGTCCCTCTTCTAGACTTTCATATAGGAAGCATCATATAATGTGCATTATTTCTGACTGCTTTTCTCACTTAGCCCAGTACATTTTAGTGTTCATCTAAATTGAGGCACATATCATTATTGCATTCCTTTATATAGTCAATTAGAAGTCCCCCAGACAGTTATACTTACCTATTTATTCACTGCACATTTGGGCTCTTACTACAGTGGTCATTTTGAGCAATGTTTCTGTTACCAACCTTAGTGTGGAATACTTGTTGCTTGTCTTGGGTTTATACCTATGAGCATACATGCCTGATTATATAGTACATTCATGTGTAGTTGTTTAAAGAATTGCTAGACTCTCTGAAAGTAGAGGGGCTATTCACATTCCCACCTGCAACATATGAGGGTTCTCTTTTTTTCACATTCTCCCTGTACATGGCTTTATTTGTTTCTTTTACTGCAGCCACAAGGATTGTAGGAAGCATGGGTGGGAGGACTTTCACTGTGGTCTCTGCTCCCTTAGGCCATTTCTGTTTTCTACAAGTGTTTCCTCAGCATTAACACAAGATTCCCAGTATGCTTTGAGAACTGCAGAATTGATTGGAGATGGTTAAATGCATTAAAAAGGCTGTCTTTTCTTTAAAATTCTAGCAAGTGTCCAGCTGGCACCTGTGATGGTTGTACATTCTACTTTCTATGGGAGAGTGCAGAAGCTTGCCCTCTGTGCACAGAGCATGACTTCCATGAGATCGAGGGAGCCTGCAAGAGGGGGCTTCAGGTAAGAACTAACCTATGAAGGCACCCTGAACAGATGTCAACTGCTCTTCCCCATCACGTCTATGAATAAATGAAGATTTCTTTGGATTGTAAAGCTTCATGACTGAACAAAAATAAGGATCTTGAAAGTACTTCAGTGTTTATTTTTAAAAATTCTAAGCATTTGATTTTAAGGACTGCTTCAGTCCTATTTCCTTCTCTGCTCTGCCCAGTTTTCTACTTTGTGTTGACTGGGCATGCACTTCCACTATTCTGTAAGTATTTCAAATATAGATCTGTATAGTTTACAGGATGTAAGTTCTTCACATATAGCTGATAGAAGCAGAAAAGCCTTCATGGCTTGTGAGAGAAATACTCTTATCAAATTGAGATCTCAGAAAGTCTATACCAGGTTCAAAGTATGTGCTAAGCATCATATCTAATATTAGGCAGTAATAAAGATTTGAAGTGATACTGTGTTATCAGTAAGAGAAACGCTTTTGAATTTATCACTAAATTTATCTTAATCCTGTTACAAAATCCCCCTCCACGCTGGTAGAAGGGGCTGTTCAGCTGCGCTGTCAGCTTTCTGCTTCTGGCAACACCTGACCAGATGATAAGATCAAGCTTTCTAATGAATAGTTTTAGAGTGACTGTGAACTTTCCTTAGTTACATTTCTTTGTTTGACAGTATCCGAAGAACCGAGTAGATAGTTTGGCATTTTGTGTTAACACGAATCTCTATGACTTTGAGGTTCTGAGATGCTTAGAATATAGCCACTAGACAACGGAGTTTTTAAACACACCTTTTATTCATATACATGTGATAAAACTGTCTAGGCTTTCACGCGGACGTTTTTGGTGCTGTTTGTAGAATGTGCGTCAGATGAGGTCCGCGGGTGATGGGGTTTACATTTACTCTAGTTTACACCTAGATGGTAGTGAGCCCAAATGGGCCTCTGCATTTCCCATCTCCTCATTCTTACAAAAATATCACCCAATTCAAAAGTAATGCATTGATGTTCAATTCAATCAGAATGATAATAGTTGCTGGAGAGATGACTCAGTGGTTAAGAGAACTGACTGCTCTTCCAAAGGTCCTAAGTTCAATTCCCAGCAACCACATGGTGGCTCACAACCATCTGTAATGGTGATCTGATGTCCTCTCCTGGTATGTCTGAAGACAACTACAGTGTACTCACATACAGATAAAGAAAGAGTAATGGTTGTCAAACACTAAAACCACAGGATCACTAATAGCCCTTTCTAAGAAAATGCACAGGGAGATATCACTTGAAACCTTACTGAAACTTTTCCCCCATAGTAAATCACTCTCCTGCCTATTGTTCATAACTGATGGTAGAAATCTGTCTATGCACATAAGATATGAAGTAAAACACAGCTGGATCTTTTTGTTAGAGTTCAGATAAAGTGACCATCACACAACAGATAATTGAGTGATAAACCAGATATAAAGCAGAATTCCCCAGTACATTGGACTTAATGCTCATTGTAAATAACTACTGATCACAATGTATGCTAAGGTATAAAAGGAAGAATACACTGAACTCTGATTTTCATAGGTGATCTGCCTCATTTTAGCACTTTATTTTTAAAAATTGTTCACTGGTTGTCACTTGCTATTTAAAGCACATTGCTTTAGGAATTGAGTCATTTACTTTGGGAGGGTGAGAATGCTTGGTATGGGTAGTGAAGACCCAAGCTAATGCCCTCCCTAGTTTGGCAAATAAAATCACTGTGCATCTTTGGTACCTAACTTTACATGAGCCATTCAAGTTGGTGAACTCTGGTACACTTACATGCCCCAGGGCCATGGTGTGTGGGCAACTTCATTCAGAGACAGATTTATTGGGTTGAATGGCTTACCTGATATATGTGTGCAAACTATTCTAAGTAGTTGTACTAAGTAGACTGAGAGTATATTTAAGAACAATATTTAGAAGTCCAGAGTCATCAAATTTTGAGGAAAACAACCCAAAAGAACTGTCAAAGTAGAATAATTTTTACTCTACTTCTTCAGCATGTTGTGATGTGACATTCTGATGTGACAGGATTTTACATTTTAATTTATTTACTCATTTTCTATATCTCTTTACTTTCTTGCTAGATATTCTATAGTATTAACTGAATGGGAAATACTCTTTATAACCATAAATAGAGTTAGCAAAACTCTTCTGTGTGATAAATGGTCTAAGTACTAATTCTAGCTTTTACAGTTCTAAATCTTATTATTGCTCATCTCACCTATGGCCTCATTTATTTGTCTTAAAAGGAAATATTATATGTATGGAATGAACCTAAGTGGTGCATTAAAGGGATTTCTTTGCCTGAAAAGAAGTTATCAACCTGCGAAACAGTTGACTTTTGGCTGAAAGTGGGAGCTGGTGTAGGGGCGTTCACAGCTGTTTTATTGGTGGCTTTAACGTGCTACTTTTGGAAAAAGAATCAAAAGTAAGTAACCTCATTAAATGATCTTATAGGAACTGGAAAGTCTGTTTATACTGTGAGAATTTTAGACCTAATTGTATGTCTCCTAGCCCCTCAGTACCACGAGGCATTTCTGGTAAGAAAGGTATAGGCAAGGCATTTGACAAAATAGAGAGGATAAAGGATTCTTATTTTGATAGGCGAAAGTCAATAGAATGTTACTGACCACTGGATTAGTTATTTGTTTGAAAAATGAAAAACTCTCTAAGCTACCCAGATAGGAACAGGGCTGAGACTGGAAGGTGAGATAATTTCTTTCTCTGACATAATCTGACTTCTTGTTCTATCCAGTTCACTTACAAAGATGTTTTTAAACAAATAGACTAAGCAAATGAGCAAATATAATTTTTATTTATTCCAAGTCTCAAAGACTCTGGTGCCAAATGTTGAGTCTGGCCCTTATGTGCATCTGTTACATGGCTTGAATCTTTGGGGAGGATTTAGAGCTTAGCGAGATATGGTAGATCTATGTTCTATTTTCTAGGAATAATTATAGTATATGAAGTAGTAACTAATGAACAAAAGCACAAATGGAGTAGAGATACAGTAACAAGCAAATCGTCTGCTCAACGTTCTCATCTTCATGGCCTAAACCTTAGATAATGTGATAGTGAATTGGTATCACATTACTATATTAAGCAAAGGCATTCTGACCTCAAGGCTTTTCTTTGTTTTATAAATGTTCTATATAATTGGACAGTAAGGTCGATGTAAAATAAGTGGTAAAATTAACTGTATTGAACTGAATCTCTGACATCCTGTGGAATATTTTTATGTAGATAGTTAATAAGTGAGAACTATATTTAAAACTATAGCCACAGATGAGGCAAATTTGCTGTTGGATAAACTATATAGGACTATCAGGACTATTTTAGAAGCTGGTCTAAGAATGTTTATAATAAATATGAATTTATTACTAGTATAATGGCTAGATCAATTTTTACTTCTGTATTTACCCCATGCTTAGGCTGGAATACAAATATTCTAAATTAGTAATGACGACTAACTCAAAGGAGTGTGAACTCCCAGCTGCAGACAGCTGTGCTATCATGGAAGGAGAGGATAATGAAGAGGACGTGGTATATTCCAACAAACAGTCACTACTAGGAAAACTTAAGTCTTTGGCCACGAAGGTGAGAGCTGACTTTTAACCGGGAATTACTGAGCATTTATACATCAGGGGCCATACTCCATTCATGCCAGCTGTGCCACCCAGCACGTATGTGCCTCACCAGTGTTTACTCACCTGCAGTGCTCTGAGAAAGCTTATTATAATACGTTAATAGCTGAATACAGTATTTATAAATTAATAAAGTAGAAATGATGTGTACAGCTTCCATGAGAGTTTGAGAAGAAACTTTTCTATATTAAAATGATTCAATACTGAGTGATTCTACAGCTATTAAAAATTGTTTTGTTTGGTTTTTTTGGAGAAAGAACTTAAAATTGGGAAGGGGAAAGGATCTGGAAGGACTTGGGGGAGGAGAATAATATGATCAAAATGTATACATTTAAAAATTGTTTTAAATAAAAAATAATAAAAATATTGAAATATTTTTAAAAATTGACAAAGAACTACAGGCAATGAAGAAAAACCAAGAACAGGAGAAATAGTCTTTCTCATGGAAGAGCTCATGGATTGATTATTAAGTACCAAATGGCCAGTGTTGAAATGTATACATATAAGTAACATATACAGACTAAAAAACTATATTTATGAATACAAATATGTATTTGTAATAACAATTAAAGCAAAAGGGGCATGAGTCTGAATGGGAGAGTGATTGTTCATGAGTGGGTTTGGAGGGAGTAAAGGAGAAGGGGAAATTATATGATTATACTATGATCTCAAAAATAAAAATTAAAAGTATTGAGATATCTTTGTATGCTGAAAGGTCAGCAAGTTAAAACAAAAGTGAAAATAAGTTAATGATTCTATTTCTATATGATAAATATGTATGCCAATATTGATACAATAAGCAATTAATAGTATCTTCTTTGGGGAATTGGAATCTAATGAGCATCTTTGAAATAAAACATTTTAGTAATTCTCAAGTTTTCACAAAGATCATGTACCATTTTATAATCTTTAAAACAAAGCTTGGTTAATAAAAGATCTTATATCTATCTATACCTTTGTGTTTATTTCACAAATAATACTCGATAACTGGACAGATGTTTATGGTATCATGTTGGATGTCGTCATGCTATTGGCTTTGTTGTGACAGCTGTGTACAAAGAGAAAGTGAAACCTTAAGTAGTGTTTGAAATGACATTTCTCTGACATTCTTCACCATTGAGATAGAAGAAATGTCAGTGTACCAATTGAAAATAAAAACACATAGAATGAAAAATCAGGAAGAAAGTGCATTTCAAATGATTTGCAACAAGAGGGACAAGTGACAAACGGTGGCATTGCCTGCGATGATGGCCCAGTAGTTCAAATAGCTGCACGCAGGCGTAAGGACCAGCGTTTGCATCCCTAGAACACACATGGATGCAGACGAGCTTGTTGGTCCATCTGTAATTCAGCCTCAAAAGGTGGGATCCCCGGAGCAAACTGCCTAGCAGGGTGAGCCATGTCTGTGACCTCCGGGTTTCATAGAGAGACCCCGCCTCACTGAATAAGATGGAAGATCACCAGGTTAGTTAACTTCTGATATCAACCATTGATCTTGGTATGCAAACACATCTAGACGTGTAAACAGGCATGAGCCCACACACACAGGAAAAGAGAAAAAGAAAAAAAGTATTTGTAGGCATGATTTAGTAACCATTTTCTTTCACTCTCCTACTTTAGGCCCATAAATATTGTTAATCATGTAAGAAGAAAATGAATAGATTGTATTTCTATGATGTGCTTTCTTTATTAATTTGGGATTTTCAGGAGAGTATGATTACTGTGAAATAACAAACGTATAGTGATTGTCAAAATTAATGTTTTCCCTATGTGTTAGCCAACAAATGAGCCTGCTAGTTTCACATATACTTTAAAGCAGAAAACCAAAGACAGTTTAGAATTTACGGAGATGCACTGGGCAGTAGGGGTACCTGTTGCCAGTTCTCAGCTCTCATGGTCGTGTGCAGAAGAAATGATAACACACTTTGCATCCTAAGCTTTGAGAATATGAATTTCGTTCAGCATGAGCAGGAAACATGTCTGTCCTTTGTTCTTTACTGTATTGGCCAGATATGACGCCTGCCACTGCTACAGAAGGAGAAGCCATTTCCAGGACAAGTGCACGTACCTGAAATTTACTGTAGAAGGAGAAAAATAGTTTACCCTTAAAGGCTGCTTTCTATATAAACTTACTTTCCTATTGTTTTTATCTTTTATCATTTGATAGGTTCATACATTTATAAAACAAAATTTTCATTTTCATTCCCCATTCTTGAGAAATAGTATGGAACAAATGTACATCAGTGTTTTTTGTCCTAGCATTGCAGACATGTAGGAGGAACATAGAGCACCATCTCCCAGTTATATCTAAACTGCTTTTCTCTATCATCTTGGCTTTCGATGAATTTTCCTTTGAGTACATTCCATCCATCATTCTGGTTGGTGTGACTGCCATAGGCTGGGATGAAACCTTGTCCATTTTCTCTATACATCATTGAAATGAAGCCTGTGTCAATATTAAGTAGGAAAATGAGACTAGTTTGCATCACTTAAGCATAGGCCAGTTCCAGACACACCTAGCCAAACGTAAATACGTCATAAATCATTAGATTCTACTTTAGAGAAGTAAATGTCTTTGTTGTGTTGACATTTCTACTCAGCCAGAGACCTTTCCACTGACAGAAGACTGTTTCTGCCATCAGATTCAAGTGGAATAGATAGGGATAAGAATTAATACCCCCTCCCCTAAAAGCCTGACATAGAGACCTAATATATTTCCTACTGCCTCTATATGGACTCTGTGAACAATGTGTATACCTCAACTATAATTATCATTGTAATCTAAGATATGTCAATTGATCAAGGTAATGTAAAATAGGATGTATTAATGATTGTACAGCTTTTCACCCTCCAATGTGCATTATAGGATGTAGTATAGTAAATTGTCTATACTTATGTACAGAGAATGAGTTGATGTTGAATTGAATGTTCTTAGACATGGGGCCAGTGACTACCTAGTTAGAGGCAGATACAAACTTATAACACCTACACTAAATAAATAACTGTATAAGAGGAGTATGAATAGTAAGTAGGTTATTTACTCATTAAGAAAGCTTCTTTTTTTTTAAGATTTGTTTATTTCATGTATGTAAGTATACTGTCACTGTCTTCAGACACACCAGAAGAGGGCATCAGATCCCTCGATGGTTGTGAGCCACTATGTCGTTGTTGGGATTTGAACTCAGGGCCTTGGGAAGCGCAGTCAGTGCTCTTAACTATCTCTCTACTCTGAGGAAGCTTCTTATGCTTCTCTAGTGGTTGCATGATATATTTGGGATGTTGTCTTAAAAACTGAAGACTTTTTAGTGATCATTCCTAAGGGTAAAATCACCATGTTGTTAGGAGACAAAGTTAACTTCTGGTTTCTACACTATGATCTCAGTGGTATGCTGGATGTCTTTGGAATTCATTATTAGTTACAGTTGTTGGATACTACAAGTAGGCCGCATATCAGTCAGGAAACACAAGCTAATTGTCCCTATGAAGGAGCCTCTTTGATGGTTAATAAAATGTAGGGGTTTCAGTCCATCCCAAATAACCATATCCCTTCTACTAATAGACAGTCAGGCAATCCAGCTTTTCTGTTTGTACCACACATTGGTTGGCCTTTGTAGCCTTGTGAGATTGCTGAGTGATGGCCATGGGAATAGTGGTGTTAGTACTGGGACAGGAGCTGGGGCTGTGTCACCCTGCACATGATGGATTTCTCAATAAGACTGAAAGAAATGGCCAGAAAATTGTGAGTGGATCATGTGGTAGATATGGCAGACCAGAAAGTCATACAAAGTAATGGTACCATTTGAGAGAGCCACACCTTGGCATCTTAGATGTGTCTTTCCAACTGCCCTTCATCTGTGTTCTGCCCCTTCATTGCCAGCGCCCTGTTTCTGTACCTTTATAATCACTCATCTCTACACTTCCCAGTTTCTACTCAGATTTATTCTCTAGAACATTCAAGGGCAAGAGGGCCAGGGAACTTTACAAAGCTTCAGCGATCCAATGTGTGATCCACTTTTGTCAGCATGTGCTATTACAGGGAGATACAGTTTGCAGTATATACAGCAAGAGAATATTATACTCTTGATGTAGGGTCATGACAATACAAGACAAAGTTGCAGGTAGCAAATATATTTTTTCTTACTTCCTGACTATTATTTATAAAGTCACTGTAAGGTGACTCTTCATGTAAAAGCATACTTACTGACCAAAATTCTGTAAGAAGATGAGTGAGAGAGGTAAAAAGATAATCAGAAGCTTTTCTTTAAAAAGTTAGTTTATGAGAATTAACTCTGTTTGATGATACCGTCTACCATCCAATGGCAGCAGGTGTGGAAGGCCCATGATACCACCATTTCAGCTTACTGCTGGGTGACTTTGATTAAAAAAGTAGTGTGCCATTGTCTTAAATAGTTCCCAAATCCATAATCTTTATATAGGGCAAAACTGGTGAAGCTAGAATGATCTTATTAGTGATAAGGTACTACTAATAGAAAAGAAATAATTAAAAAGAGAAATGCCACCAAGTGTCTATGAAAAACCTGGCCAGCCATTGCCATAAATCCCATGCCTGGCATTCTGTGGTAACCTCTGTATCAGCAATACAGTTTTGGATCCTGTGAGATGGCTTAGCAGGTAGAGGTGCTTAAGAGGTGCTTATTGCCAATCTTAAAGACCCTTGTTCAGTCTCCTAAACCCATATGGGAAAAGGAGAGAAATGACCCTGGACATTGTTCTCTGACTTTTATACACATGCCAGGACACATGTATGCACACTAAATAAGTAAATATGTATTTATATATGTATTATATATATATGTGTGTGTGTGTGTGTGTGTGTGTATGCAGTCATTTACTGTGTCTATAGTGTCTACAGTGCTATGTCTATAGTGGTAGGTGGGGTGATGGATCAGTATAGCCTCTGGGGCTTATGCAGTTTTGAAGAGAAGCTTGAATCCCTTTGGAATTTGTATAAGATGGGTTCTTGCTGTGGGCATTTCTCTGAGTGACATGTTTGATTTATTCAGAAGCTAATATCTTTTTCCCTCAGTTTTATTGTCCTCTGGAAGATTGTATAATGTTCTAAGAGTCAGTCAAAACAGATGGATCATTTGCAAAAGCTCATGAGTTAGTTACATATATGCAAATCAGAGAGTGAATACCTGTAGTAGCCAGGGATTACTGACAGAAACCAGAGACAATAGTAAGTCAGCCTTGGCACACGCTAAAATGTTGTTGAGTAAAGAATCCCATTGACCCTGTGGTTTTCTTTTGCTCTATAGAGTACAATGAAGTAAGATTTTCCTCAAAGCCTTAAGGAAGGCTTACTCTCTGTCCCCACTGACACACCATAAATAGGACTATCAAAGCATAAAGTTGTAAGGTCAGCACAGGAGTGATAGTGTGAGTGGAACACAGCAGCGAGTGAATGGCAGTATCATATCTGACATGTCTGTCAAATAGATGAGAGGGTGATGCAGAAACACATTGGGGAAAGGTCCACTGCAGATGGGGCTCTCTCGTATTGCCAGAATCTGTAGTTATCAGAATCATCTGCTACAGAAAATTCTTTCATAAGGTTGTGGTGAGGATTATGATGATACGCAGGTAGTGAGTATACCCTAAGTTTCTGGACAGTTTTTAAAATTCACTTTATGCCCCCTTCCCACAATCCTTCCCCCATTTTCCCTTCTCCTTTGAGTAGGTGGTGGTCCCCGTGGGTATTCCCCAAACCTGGCATTTCAAGTCTCTGCAGGGATAGGCACATCATCTCCCACTGAGACCAGACAAGGCAGCTCAGCTAGAAGAACATATCCCATACACAGGCAGCAGCTTTTGGGGGTAGCCCCTCTTCCAGTTGTTCTAGTTCCACATGAAGACAAAGATGCACATCTGCTATATGTGTGTGGGGAGGCCTAGGTCCAGCCTGTATATGTGTTTGGTTGGTGGTTTAGTCTTTAGAGCTCCAAGGACCCATGTTAGTTTACTCTGATGAACTTCCTGTGCAGTTCTCTTTCCAGGCCTTTAATCTTTCCCCCTATTCTTCCATAAGAGTCCTCAATGTCTACCTATTGTTTGGGTATAGGTGTTTGCATCTGTCTGAGTCAGCTAGTGGGTGGAGTCTCTCAAAGGACAGCCATGCTAGACTCCTGTCTGGAAGTATAACAGAGTGTCATTAATAGTGTTAGGGATTGGTGCTTGCCCATGGGATGGGTCTTAAGTTGGGCTGGTTATCGGTTGGCTATTCCGCAGGCCATGTCCTGGAGATGTCCCCTGCATCCCCACTCCTGTCAGTTGCAGATTCCTAATCATTTTTATGGCCACGTGTCCATCTCTCCTGTCCCTCCCCACACCTGATCTTGAAACCCTCCCCCTTTCCCTCCACATTCCTTTTCCCACCCAATTCTCTTCTTCCTTCTGCCTCTTATGACTATTTTCTTCCCCCTTCTGAGTGATATTCAAGCTTTCTCATTTGTGCCTTCCTTCTTGTTTAGCTTCTTTGGATCTATGGATTATAGCATGGGTATCCTGTACTTTATGGCTAATATCTACTTATAAGTGAGTATGTTCTAGACAGATTTTAGCATATGCTACGTGTTAGTCCCAGTTGAGAAGATTCTACTTTTTGATTAGCTAACATGAAAGAACATATAGATTAATCCAATGATAAACAAAGAGTCAAGGTGGGAGCTAGTATGTTTACCATGACTTCTGCTTAGATTCAGGGTTATAGCCCTTCCTATGTAGTAATAGGAATGTTTCTTATCATGTCTCTGACTTTCATTGGGGGTTTATCAGATACATTTCCAAGTAAAGGTATCTAAGAATACATATGTTAACACAGGTGGGATTGAAATGAAGGTGTCGAACATACTGAGAAGATGTCACTTGGGTATCAGAAGGCAGAGGTGTGTGAAACCTTAGCTCACTCACTTATTGCAAAAACGGCAGAGGAGTTAGGAACCCTGGGGTAGCTTGTAGCCTTTCTTTACATGGGATTGCTCCTGATGGGAGAATACATCTAGAGCTTAACACTTGGGGGAAATACAAGCATGTAACATAATCCTACTATGTTTGCAAATGTTGAAACAATACCAACAATTTCTTGAATGGCCACATATTCTACACATTCATACTATGTTCATCTCTGCTCTATTCTTTGCTTAAATCCTCTCACAGATCCAGAAAGGTTAGTGGCTTGGCGTTACTGCCTCCAGCGCAGGAATGTTGGAAGTTTCACTGCCAGGCTCCTTAGTAGACGGCATTGGAGTGCATGCCCTTCAGCTCCTCCTTGTGACAGAAAATCTTAGGTTCTCTGCTAATCATCATCTTCCCGGGCAGCCAATGACAGGGTAGATGAGGATTAACCATGAAGACAGAAAGAATTTCTGACATCAAATAGACTTTGTATTTGTTCTTATTTACAGTCAACTCAGCTGTCGCACATTGTCCGACAAAACTAATACTTCCTATTCATCCAAAGTCATGCTGAACAAATTGCAAGGTTGATATTGCTGACACATCTGTTTTAGTTTTGAGACCTTTTGAATCACAAGCCACATCACAATTGATTTTTGTGGGAGGCCACGGATCTCCTGTCATTTGTTGATTTGGATGTAGCTTATATACTGGAGCCTTTCCTATCCCCGAGAATCCATTTTAATCTAGGGTATTCTTTGCTCCATTTTCTTGCATCTAATTAATACTTGGGTTTAACATAAAGGATAGAGGAAATGTCTGGGTGATAGCTGGCTATAACTATTAATCTGGATTTTATTTGGTCAACTTCTTATAATATAGTGATCTCCGTATGCCTTATGACTCCATCTGGGAGCTATGGGAAAGCACACAGTCTGCTCAATTCTATGCAATATGTTCTTGTGTGAATTTATTTTCAAGAAAAATTTCCAGAGAAAACCAGTGCTTTGTGATTGTTAATCTGGAACTGCACAAAATCTTGAGGCATTTTTCCCTCTATCTGCTTCTATTTAATTAATTGATTTTTTTTGTGTGTGTGCATATTAACTTATGTGGATGCTTGTGTGTTTTAGAGGGACGGTGAACAGGTATATGTGTATGCATGTCTGTAGAGGTCAGAAGTCATTCCTCAAAGGTCTGGTCTCAGGTAACATTCTTTATGGGGAGTCCACATTGTTTTTTGACACAAGATCTCTCATTGGCCTGAAGCAAAGCTGTAGGTTAGGCTGACTGGCAGCAGGCCCCAAAGATTTGGCTATTTTATGTGCTGGGATTTTAAGAGCCTACCAGTCCATGCTTTTTATACATGGGCTCAGGAGACCTAACTAACTGAGCTGTCAGTAATGGTTCTGAAGATTCCTTGTATAATCATGTTAACTTGATTGTTTTGGCTAAAGGTTAAGAGATTAGTAGAACACACTACTGGGCATGCTCGTGTGGATATTTCAGAGATGATTGAATTAAGAAATATCTCATTTAACGGCTCAGTCGCTTGATAGATCGCTTGATTAGGAGATGGGACTTCCTTGGATGAAGCAAGTCATTTGTGCCTAGGTCTTGGGTCTTTATCTTGCTGTAGTTCCTTCTTATATTTACTTTCTGTGTTTTCTGTCTGCTGGGATATAGGCTATTCTGCCATGCCTTCCTCATATGATGGAGCAATCCCTTCAAAACTATGAACCAAAACAATCCTTCCCTTGACTTATATCTCTGAAGTCATTGGTCACAGTGGCATAAAGTAATTGACACAGCTTGGTAGAATCTAGTGTTTTGAAATCTAAGATGGCCAAGCTGTTGTAGTTCCTAACATGGAAGGGATCCTGCCACATCTTCAAGATTCAAATTTACCAGGCTTCAAACCATAAAATAAATGCTTTTTCTACTATGGTGAAGTTCAGTGTTAACTAGTCTTGGACTATATCTGAGGCCAGTGGCCTGGTTAGTAAGGAAGTCCTTCTGTCAGAGGAGAATCAATATGAGAGCAGTATTCAGCAGTTGGCCTCTAAACCCTTGTCCTACTTCCTACTGCTGGACAAGTATCTTTCCATTACCAGGCAGTAAAATGTAGGACCCCTTATGCTTCAAGGGTTTATTCACGTTTTATGGAAGCTGCAAGCTTTATGGAATATTTTTTTTCTATATTCTTTGTTTACATTCCAAATGATTTTCCCTTTCCCAGTTCACCCCTCCCCCTAAGTCCCATAAGTCCTCTTCCCTCTGCCAGTTCCCCAATCAACCCCTCCCACTCCTCTGTCCTGGTACTCTCTTACAATGCTGGATCAAGCCTTTCCAGGACCTGGGCCTTCTCCTTCCTTCTTCTTGGGAATGATTTGATATGTGGATTGTGTTTTGGGTATTCAGAGCTTCTGAGCTAATATCCACTTATCAGTGTCTGCATTCCATGTGTATTCTTTTGTGATTGGGTTACCTCACTTAGGATGATATTTTCTAGTTCTAACCATTTGCCTAAGAATTTCATGAATATATTGTTTTTAATTGCTGAGTAGTATTCCATTGTGTAAATATACCACATTTTCTGTGTCCATTCCTCCATTGACGGACATCTGGGTTCTTTCCAGCTTCTGGCTATTATAAATAAGGCTGCTATGAACATAGTGGAGCATGTGTCCTTATTGCATGCCGGGGAATCTTCTGGGTATATGTGCAGCAATCTTAAGAACTCATTTCCTGTCAATTCATGTTAATTAGCATCTGAAACTTGAATCCTTCCTTATTTACCAAACCATGTCTCCATTTTCAAGTCTTCATTAACAAAACACTGAAGAATTCTAATGGTTTTGAAATGTCACTGTACTTTTGAGCCAACACGTTGGTCTACCATGGTCTCATATTCTTTAGCAGACTTGAGTCTGCTAAAACACAGCCTTTTAATCTATAGCATGAACAACAGCCAGAATTTGTTTTGTTTGTTCAGTCTTTACATTGTGCAGGGGGTAAAGAGCTAGAAGATGCCTGCATATACAGCACATTGTGAAGAGTAACAACCCCTATCTTGGGGAACCTGTCTTTTGTAATATTGTGCTTTCTATTTGCTCTATATAGGGAGATTCTGTTTTGAACTTGTGGGCTTATAATCAGAATTTACCACTGCTCTGGAAGAAGATAATACCTCTAGCATCCAAAGATTTGAGTTGTTTTAACATTCTTGAAAAGATTATTTGGAATGAAAGATAATCCATGTATTTGGCATATAGAAGCCAAGGGAGAAGGGCACCCCATCATTTACTCAGCTTTCTCTCAACTGGGCAGTATGTTCCAAGGAAGGAAGATACTTTATATAGATGCCAGGGGACTTTTTTAGGAAAAGTGATGCGTAAGCCATACCGTAAAGAATGCCTGGAATTGTTCAGGACAAGAGTAAGTTGAACCATTACAAAGACTGTTAAGTGCTTCCTCATATTTTAGTAACCTATACCCTTGTTATACTAGAGCCAGAACACTGAAAGATGGGAAAAGATTCTTAGACAACATCAGAGGGAATACGAGGTCCACAGAGGTACTCCTCCATGAGAAAGTTCAGAATATGCATTTTTAATAGAACAATTCCAGTCAGCATGATCGTTTTATCCACTTTTAAAAATTTATTGTTTTCAATAATTAAGTCAACCAACATACAAAGTAACGTGATTATTTTGACATTTCACACACGTTATACTTCTCGTTTCCCTCCCTTGCTACCCTCCCCTATCCCCTGCTCTTTCCCATCACTCATTGATAGCCCACCCCTTTTTATATCACATGTATTCCATTAGTCTATCTTCCCTCCCCCTCCCACCTTTTAAACATCTACTCCTCCCATTTCATGGGCCCCTTTCTAATTTTAACATCTACCCGCACCCACCCAGATAAACACATACAAGAGAAAACATGCAGTTTTGTCTTTCCTAAACTGGCTTATTTCACTCAACGTAATAATTTGCATTTTATTCGCCTTTTCCTCCTACAAAGGTCATAATTTTACTTTTTCTTTTGGCTGAATAAAGTCTCATAATGTATATAATTACATTTTTTATCCTTTCAGATACTTATGGACATCTAAGCTGGTTCTATTTTTTCTCTGTTGTAAATAATAATTCATAAATGCAAATGTAGAGGTATCCTTGTAATAGGAGTTAGAGTCCTCTGAATATACAGTCAGGAGAGATATACTTGGGTCATATGGTAATTCCATACTTGAGCTTTTGAAAAAATTTTCTATTAATTTCCATGAAGGCTTTATGAGTTTATATTCCTATCAGCAGTGTCTGAGGGTTCTTTTCTTCTAACATTTTTGCTAAAATTTGTTAACATTGTTATCCTGGTGACAGAAATTTTGACTGGGTGAAATGAAATCTCAAAGCAATTTTAATTTGTATTTTCCTGCTGGGTAAGAATGTTGAAAACATTAAAAAATATTTCTTGGATAGTTATGTTATTAACTTTCATCCTATTTATTAGTTTGAAGATATTTTTGGTATTTTGTTTTTGAATTGCTTTATAGGTCCCAGGTATTCATATAGAAGTGCAAAGGACCCTGAATACCAGAATGCTTCTAAGCAGAGAGACATTGATGAAGTATCTGATATTAAATTATATAATGAAGTGATAATAACAAAAACAGTGTGGCACTGGCACAAAGACAAGTGTATAAAGTGATGGAATATTTAGTAAATGACTTAGAAATAAGCCCACATAGTGACAGTCACCTAATTTTTGACAAAAGTCACAAAACATGCATTGAAAGACATCCTCTTTAACAACAGGTTCTAGAAAAACAATATCCACATGTAGAACAATGAAATTGGATTCCCATTCCACATCCTATACACACAAAAATCAAAATGGAAACCAGACCTTAATATAGAACTTGAAAAATTCGAACTGCAGGATGAAAATATACAAAAATATTCTTTAAGATACTGGCAGGGCAAAGGCAAAGGCAAGGACTTTTTGCAAAGGACTCCAGCAGCAGAAAAATAATCTCAAGAATTAATAAATAGGATCATATGAAATTAAAAAGCTCATATAGGAAAGGAAATGATTACCATGTTGAAGAGAGAGCCTTGTGCAGAATAGGAAAAAAAACTTTGTCAGCTCTGTCAGAGTTTAGTTATTTATTATTTTTACACTTTAAAATGAAAATTTGAACTATTGCAGAAAATATGAGACAATTACATGACACAAATCACTAACATACCACCTAAATTTTATTATGTTTGCTTTGTTACATATCTGATCATCTCTAAATTTTTATCAGTCTTCATAAATTTTAAAGTAAGTTGCAGACTTTGATATGTCTCACTCCTAAACACTTCAGAAATATATTTTAAGGTTTCATTAAGGCAGTGGTTCTCTACTTTCCTAATGCTGTGACCCTTTGATACAATTCCTCATGTTGTGGTGACTCCCAACCATAGTATTATTTCATTGCTACTTTATAACTGTAATTTTGCTACTGTTATGAATCGTAACATGACTGAGGAGTCATGAGCCACAGGTTGAGAGCATGACTTTAGGCAACATACATGCACTGTGAGCATACACAGGGTTTTCCTGAATCCTGGAGAAGGTGTGTCCTTCAACTTCTATGACAATCTCACACACTAGCTTCATCCTGAAAATGACCTCTAGCCCTTTTGCATGGAATCAGGCTTCTATCTCTCAGAGACAATGGCTATAATGATCTTTTAAAACATAGGTTAGTTTTGTATTTTTCAGAGCCTCACACAATCACATCACTAGTGTGCCATATTTTGTGCAAAGTTTTCTTTTTTCCCAAAGGATGTTTGTGAGACATGCATACACGATATTTTAATCAGGAGTGGATTACCTTTTATTTATGAGTGGTGCAATATTATATAGATACCACTTGCTAATGGATACCTATGCTGATTCCAGTGATTAAAGAGAGCTGCTGTTAACATCTAATCTTGTTTTATGTATACTTAAAAATAGGTCTCTGTGATTCAAAGGAGGAAAGCTCAACATTTTTAAATTTCTTTGCTTTATCTTATATTCTGAAGGCCAAAACTTACTTGGTACATTCCTAGTGCATCTGGATGTTTGTTCATTTGCCTTGACTTCACCCAGCCACCAAAAGAAAGCTGAAATTAAATTTTCATGGGTTTCAAAATTTTCTTTATTTTATAGTCATTTATAATATTAGATTTTTCTTTGATTGGGGGGGCTGTCTTTACCTTATGATGGTTTTTAATCTTAGACATTGTGGAGGCACATCTTGCATGTGTACACGGTCATTCAGCGTCACAAGAGTAGCATCTTTTAACACATAGAAGAAGGAATGGAGTGGAGAGGTGTAGGAGGATGGTGAGGAAAGGCTTCAGAAGCTTGTGGAGATTCTTGAGTCCTGTGTGGCATCCTGGTAGGCAGGATCCTGATTTGTCTGATAGGCACTAGGGTTGAGAAATCAACATTCCCCAAATTCCAGTCTCCTGTTTTGCTTCTATAATGTGGTGCTTCACAGCACTTGTTTTAGAGGCAGAGTCTCACTATGTTGCCCTTGATCCTTCTGCCTGAACCTCTCAAGTGCTGGGCTTCAGCAGTGCAGGCTTACAGCACCAGACTCTATTCTCAGTTCATTTTTGTAACTACTTGTTAACAACTGAGGTGAGAGACTTGTCTTGAGTCTTGTTTTGGAAATTTAGAGAGGGTGACATCTATTTCCAACCACCAGGAAGCCTACTCCATGTCCATCCTATCAGCTATCCAATGTCTATTCTCTGTCATTTTCTTGTATTACACTTAAACCTTTAGCACATTTTTGTTTTCCCTTGGGGTTGACAGCTGATTTCCTAGTTCCCTCTCTCCCTCCCTCTCTCCTTTTCTGCCTCTTTCCTCTCACTCTCCTTCCTCCTTGCCTTCCTTTTTTCCCTTTAAACTAAGGGAAGAACTCTAGGGCCCCCCAGATGCTAGGTGATGGCCTGTCACTGAGTTCACACCATATTTATTTTCTATTGAAAATTAATTAATTCATTCATTCATTTCATGTGTCAGAATGTGTGTGTAGGTCAGAAGACTAATTGTAGAATTGTTTTTCCTCCTTCCACTCTAAGGTTTCTGGGGAGCAAACACAGGCTGTTTGGTTTGGTGCCAAACCTAACCTAACCTAACTGAACCTAACCCTAACTCGTTCTTTTTAAATCTTTCTATTCCATAAGGCTTTAAGAACTTTTTCCATATTTAATGAATAAAACATTCATAGATATTCAGCCTCCTATTTCTCTTTTGCCACATTAAAAACTCCTCCTTGGGTGTATTATATAAGCCAGTTTGAATTAAACATTTGATCTATTAACTTATATGACTTCTTTTACATTTTTTAGTAGGCACATGCCCAAAACAATATCCTAAAACATGCAAATTGACTTAATTCATTTTGGTTGTTATCTTTCTTACTATCTAGCCTATGTGATTAGATATGAATGTCTGCAAGATCTGTATTGCCTATAATTAATGTGTTAAGGCCTCTGATACAAGGTCGGGTGTATCCTCAGGGAGAGTCTTCTTGATTTCTTTCTTCAAAAAAAAAAAAAAAAAAGAAAATCAAAGCTGCATCTTCTGATATCTTCTCAGTCTTGTGTTTGTTTCTATTTTGGAGTTGTCTGTCTTATCACTTGGGCATCAAAATTATCCTTCAGGGTATATCCGCTGTTTGTTGTATTTTGCACCTTACTTTAAATGTAAAATCCTAATTGTAAGTGGCAGGCTCATAGGTTAAAGTAGTTTGGGGGAACTTTTGTTTTGGCAATCCAAATCCTAAAATGTTACTGGCATTTCAGTGAGCTGATTTTATTTTATGTTTCCCCCCTTAGGAAAAAGATGACCACTTTGAGTCTGTTCAGCTGAAATCCTCAAGATGCCCCAATATATGAAGAGACAATGCTGTAGCGTTCAGGACCCCCATTAGGACTTGTCCTCACACCTGACATGGCTGTGATCTCACAAAGGAGGTGTGCCAGCAAGAGGAGGAGGCAAAAATGTTCATTGCCTTGTAACACGTCACATACTTTGTCAAACTACAGAAGACAGATGATGTGGGTCTCACTGAAGATGAACCTTAACTCAGGAAGAGCTTTAGCTGTATATACACATAGCTGAAATCCAAGTTTCAGCCCACCAATGCACTGCTAAGCATGCCATATGATTACTGGGTAACTTTAATTCTTTATACTGTCTACATAGAAAATATGTGTTGGAAGTCAGACATAGCATATGCCTTGTGTTTCCATGTGTGTCTTGTTCTTGTACTTTGGGGAAGATTTGGAAAAAAATTTTAAGTTATAATTATTTTTCCCTTTATCTCTCCAAGACTTGAAAACATCTTTTTTTATTAAAATGATGAGAAATGAAAGAGCAAAATTTTCATAGGGTATTTTTCTCTTAACTTCAGAAGTCTAGGATATCAGTAATATTTTGTGAAGTTCTTCACTTGTGTTATCTAAGGTGATAATCACTTTTAAAACATTCTTTCCTTGGAAGCAGTATGAAAAATTTAACTGTTTGAAGGAATCTCATGGGATGGGGTTGGAGAAAAACCAAGAAGAAACCTCAACATTTAATTAATTTAAACAATATGGCGTTATCAGAAGTCAAGGGCTCAAAGTATTAGAGTGTCATTAAAGAATAAAGGGTGCATGTGGAGCACCTTGTTTCGCAGACCCCTGCACAGTCATGAGGAAGGAGAGAGACAGCTGACCCTAAGCATGGAGACCTTTGCTTGTTCAGGTAACTGAAGGTCATCAGCTGGGCTTTCCCTCCATATCAGGCACCAACCAGAGTGCTGGAGATTTTTATTTTTATTTTCTTCCCTAGAGGACTTTGAGAATTATGAATTTCTTGAAGATTTTATTTTTAAGCCAATAAGAAAGACATTCAATTTTTGAAATGCATATACTTGTATCCATAGTAAGAATCTTCTTAGCAATGCATTGTTCCCGTTTGAAAGCAACCCAGAAAATTGTGACATTTCTCATGATGAATTCTGAGTATTAGTGTGACTTGGATATTATTTTTGAAAGAAGTTTGAAGGTGAATTTGGTCAAGTTTGTGTAAACTTTTAGATCTTGGAATTAGAGTAACTTACCCGTTATTGATATAAGATGTTCTGGTTTGTTTCCAATAAATCAATAATCTTTATAGATCTTAATCCAGATATTTAAAAAGATTTTTGTTTGGCTGGAAGAGGCAGAGCATATGGGTTTTTACCATGTGTTTTGACTGAGGTGTTTCAGCGCTTGTAATGTTTGATTTTGTGGGTGGTGGAGTCTTTATTTTTGTGGAAAAAAATGGGAGAAAATGAATAAATGAATAATTGTGCATATTGGCCAGTGGGTAAACCACTAGACCTTTTTGCTACTACAAAAAGAATGGTTGTATGCATGTGTATATGTGTGTATGCATGTACATGTGTGTATGTGTGTATATGTATGGATGTATATACTACTAAATATAAAAAGAGATGATGTATTATTGTTTGTCATAAGACTGAAGAAAATGTTACTTGGCGTAATTTTTGCATTTAATTTCTTGAATATTTTAAATCATTTTGGATTTGTTCATTTTGGTCCGAATTTCAGAATATTGGCATACATTTCCCTATCATAATCAAAATTTAATTAGAACAGTGGAAATAACCTTGAAATATCACTCAGAGGAACTGGTGAAAACGTCCAGACTGGACAGAGTCAGATAACTTCTTCTGTCACCTGCCACCCCTCTTCACACTCTGCTGTGCTCAACATGTATGTTCCAAGCCATAGAAATAATTGGGATTTGTTCCCACGTACTTCTTTTTTTCTCTTGTCACTGGACTAAAATCTCTGACACGTCAAAAATGCCTTAAATTTTAATGAACTCTCTGAAAATGCAGTTGATATTGAAGAAATTATTTTATTTTATTTCTAATTTTAGATATTAAATAGATTTTTTTGTCAGCTCAATCCCATCTTTGGATTCCCATGGCTTGTCATTTTATTCTAAGAGCTGAAGAACTATGACAGAATATTATGAGAATATGCAGACCAATTTTAGCTATAAAATTCTGTTTAGTTTTATGTATGACCTATGACAGGCACAGTGAAATGTTGAAAGCTATAATCAAATTATTCTGCTTCTATGACTTATTGACATTTACTCTCCCCATCACTACCAGTGATAGAAAAATACATTATTTATTTATTTTTCTAAAAGACATTCTTTCGAGCCTTAAATACTTCATTAAGTCAACTGTTGTGTATAACATCTCTTAGCACTGTGTCAAAACATATTGAAGTCATTTTTTTTTTACTGGAAGAGAAAGGGGTCTTCTATGGATAAGTTATATTATGCTATTTAACAATATTGAGCAATTTGGTATATATTTACTTGATTTACAATACTGAATTTTATTATTATTGACCTTCCCCTCTTTGGTTACTAATAATCATATCCTTCTTAGGATTAAACATATTTCATAGTACTTTTGTGTAGACTTTTGTCATTATTTTTCTCCCCTAAAGTGATAACCTGGCTTAAGTTAGTACAGTGTAAGAATTACTTGACACCGGTTATTATTATCATCTGAGTTCTCAGGTGCGGGGTAACAGTGGGTTTGCTTCTTTAAGTCCCATCTGGCCAAGTGCCATTTGATGTCTTTTGGTTACAGTGTTCCTCATGGATCACGGTCATTTCTAATGGGAGCTAATGTATTTCTATTTTCCTCATAAAACCCAGTTGCTTGGTTAGTGTATATGTGCTGCTAATATTTATATTCTCATACTGATAGATAGATGTCTTCTGAGGATGAGATGCTGACATACAAAATAGTGGAGATTCTTAAGATGTAGTACTAGAAAGGCTTCCACATTTATTTACATGCTCTTGTAGGGGGGTACCTCAGTACTCACCCATTTACCAGGTCCAGTTTCGATATGAAACTGCAAATGGCAGTTAGTGTTCCTTTAATGATTATTGGTTCAACAAACACCTCTGATTTCTTCCAACAGAATATCAATTAAGACCTTGGTTTTGTAAGGCTGGAGTTTTCTTCATTGTAGTAACTCCTGGAGAGAGCTTCTATTTAAAATACCTTATGAGTTTTTGGCGAATGATTGGGCAGTATTTGCTCCATGTCGGATAACTGATTTTAAAGTTCTATTGGCTGCTTTCCAAATAAAAAAAGGACACCAGTAAGAATTATGTAAATCCAAGCCTGCTCTTGCAGCGAAAGATGGTTAATGGCTTCACCCATGGGTGTGTACCCGTGGGTGTGTGCCCGTGGGTGTGTGCCCGTGGGTGTGTGCCCGTGGGTGTGTGCCTTTGTCTCAAGACTCTAGTTCAGACCTCTCTTTGTGGCTTTTCACATTTTCCCACACAGACAGGCTGTTGGAGTCCAAATGTTCACAATGGGGAAGTGGATGGTGCAGGAACCAGCTGAGAGAACATGTGCACCAAAGCCTGTAAAGACAGATTACCTTTCTCAGTTTTTCTTTACGTCTGTCCTCCGTGTTGTCCAGAAGCCGGCTTGCCTCGCAGTTTAAAAATAGGAACAGCTTCCCTTCACCATGCTAAACTTGGGTGGGCAGGAAAGTCTATTAATATTTAAGCTATTGAAGATGCCGAGTCTGAGTCTAGTAACTATTCAGAAACACAAGGCAAGCAGTTAGCTCGCTTCTAAAAGTTTCTTTTATGAATAGGATCTATTATCTAACTTGGGAATTCTTAAATTTAGAGAAGTTTTGCTGAGATGAACCAATCAGTTTTACATTCTGGAAGGATGTTTCTAATGCAGGGGGAAAAGGCTTCCAAAACTAATTCTTTAATGGCTTGCATAAAAATGATTTTTCCTATATGTGTTGAATGTTCATAAAAATTATTTCTAGGGATCATATGGTAGATGGTGAAATTTCTATTTAAGAACAAGATTTGTTGCAAGGATGGAGAAAATGACAAGAGCTGCTTGTTTCTGTATTTTTAGTGTACTGACAGGGAATAAAATATAGTAAGTATAAAAGCCCCAGCCTTCCAAACTACAGTTTTCTCATGATTTAGACACGAACTGATTGTCTCGCTTTAAGAGGCATGATCAGCCTGCCTGTGAGAGGCATCAGCTGTACCTCTGAACAGCCCATCTGATATTGCAGTCCTCAGACTGTCACATTCCATCAGGGGACTGAGTTTATTTTCTCTCACATCAGCTTCCCGGGCCATGGTCTGAGCAGATGCTCATCCAAAGCCTGCTTTTCTATCGGGCACTCTTGCCAACTGTAGTCAGAGTGGAATTCCTTGTGCTATTTAGTGTCTTTGAATCTGTTACTCAACCTACCCTAGGTCATTCCCTGAATTCCAGGTACTTACTTGAGTGTGAGAATTCAAGGAGTGCCCAGCGCCATTGTTTTCTGGATAGCTAGAGCTAGATTCCTTCGGTTGCTTTCAAATGCATGAAGAAGAGGAGCAAAGCTAGCTTCCTATTTCCATCTCATTGGCCTTTCTGCCCCTGGTCATTCTTTTTAGATTACTAAAAATAGTATTATTATGGCTTCCTTACTTCAAATACTGTCTCTCATGCATTTAACTCTACATTTCACTCCTTTCTTCACTGTTCTTGAGTGCTTCTCAAATATTTTCTTGTGCCTGCAAAGCAAACAACAATTGATTTATATCTGCATCTTTAGTTTGTGCTTTTCAAATGCAGGAACTGGATGGACTTTATCTCAGTTTTCTTTCTGTTGTGAGCTACTTAGTGGCCTCTCAAAAATATGCCCACGTCCTAGTCCCTGGACCCTGAGAACACTACTTTCTTTTAAAATAAAAACAAAGCAAACACCAAAACAAAAGAAAACAGTAACAACAACAAACTTTAAACAAATAGCCTGTTAAGAATATAGACGTGGTAAGTATCCTGGGTTATCTAGGTCACTCTACACCTAATGACACATGACATTTTAAGAGACAGACACAGTGGTGAATATGATATGAAAACTTAACAGAGTTTGAAATGATGTGGCCACAGGCCAAGGAGCGGAAACTACCAGGTACTAGAAAAGGGATGGGAAGGGTGATTTCTTTGAATCTATAAGGCAGTCTGGTCCTTCTGACTCCTTCATTGTGACAGAATAACTTTTTGTTGTTTTAAGCCACATACATTATAACATTTTTTCCTCATTATTACAGGAAACAAATGTACCCTCTGCCCTGTATGTGACATAGGTTTTACAGATAGATGTGTTCTCAATATTTAACCCGACATTGATAAATTATTTGTGACTAGAAGTTTGATAGAAGCAGGGAAGTATTTAGTAAGATTCTTACCCATACTATTCATGCCTTATTTTGGGTTAATAAAATATTTAAAGTTAATGGTAAGTCTGTGTGCTGCAACATCATTCCTAGGACTTGGGATTTCTACTTCCCCATTCATCTATGATGGGCAAGAACAATTTCCCAGTGGGATTATTAGATGCTTTTCAGTTTCCTTTCTTCGTTATGGTTGTTTTGAACATCAGAGCCATCAAATCTTTTCTGGTAGGTCATAACTCTATTCAGGATATAGGGGAGCCTTCGACTTAGTTGGCAATTTTGGATTGTCATATAGACCTAGCTTTAAAAAGATTATATATATATCTATATATATTGCTGGTTTATGGTGTCATCCCTTGCTAATTTCTCATCCCTATGATCTGTAGAAAAGTGGAATTCCACTCACAACACTCTGCAGGGCTTGAATCTGATTCAGAATATGAGTGTGAAGAAAAGCACAGTTACACAATTACTTCCAGCATTCACAAGAGAAGGGGACTTGATATCTACATATTCAAATTACCTTGAGTGATCCAAAGGGACAAACTGTTATCCACCATGCTTGAAACCTTGAAGGTTTTATTCTGGTTATCTTTACATTAATACAGATGCATTTTATTTTATACTGAGAAAAACGTTCTGTTACACATAATGTAACTTTAATATATAACATAGAAACTCACCCTAAATAAGTTACAACAAGAACCTACAAAAGACTTCATAGGAAAAAGGTTACCTAATATTGCCACTGTATTTTTTTTGTTTTGTTTTTGTTTTTTTGTTTTAGTAGGCTGACCCTGTCAGACCCTGTCACCAATGCTCAGCTCTGTAAACAATGGTTATTTCCGTGTCCTGGGGGGGAGGGGCTGTTAGTAGGGCCACTAAAATCAGCCTAGAAAGTTGTAGCACATCACTATATACCATATAGTCCTCAAAAATAATTTATTTTACTGTTTCTAAAAAAAAAAAAGGTACTAGGGCCGTCGTTTTTGTTCTGTTTCCATGTTCTGGAGCAGCATGTGAGCACTTTGTCTAACAGCCTAAAAACATGAGAACTGAACCGTGTGTCCCAGTCACAGAGATGAGGTGGTGGAGTCCAGGACTTCCCTTCCGTTGCACACTGTCGGGACATATGTGCTTGCAGAGGCTGCAAAACAAAGTGGGACACAAGAAGACTTGGTTAAGCAGGACACTCAGTTAATGTCATGAATATGCCCAGGCACTGGGTGAAGACTAGCTTAAACCCCCATTTTGACATGGCTTTGGAAAAGGCTTATTGATTTATGCTATCGTAGATACACTCTGCACATATTTCTTCTCCTTAATTTGTATCCAAGTCGTGACTCTATTCATGCTGCGCCTTTTGGAAAGGGGATTTATTTATGAGTAATTTTTTTCTGAAAGAAATCTCGTGTGGGTTAAAAATTAGACTTAATCTATAAAATGGTAAAAATACACTGAATAAAGTGAATGGCCCTATAATTTTCTTAACGGTGATTAAGTTATTTCCTGAGTCAATAACTGGAATTAGTTTTGTTCTTTGATCAGGGTGAATGGCCCCAGGAGTCTTGTGTGGACTCTGCTGCCCCGGGAACCGGGTCTGACTTCAGTATGTGTGTGTTGTGTGGTCTCTGTGAGGATGCTGCGAAGGCTGAGAGCTTTAGCTACCTCACAACACTTGAAATGAAGACACTCCAAAGAGAAAGTGCTTTTGATATGACAATGGTGGTCACATTGTCATGGTGCCTGTGTAAGATGATAATATATGTTCACTCTTTTTATAACACCCGGTTTTCTCAGATACATTTCTATTAATGTCTTGTTACTAAAGTTTTTATGTGAAATCTATTCATATAATATATTTATTTTGCCCCTGATGACTTTTCATTGAATGATGACATAAACAGGAGCCTCATTCTTTATTGGGATAAAACCACATAGTCATGAGAATAGGTTAAAGTGAACTTAGGTCACCTTTAATGTCTCTCTCCATCTATACTAACATATATTCTCATGACTGGAACTGGGTCACCAGAACAAGCCTGGCTATAATGAAATCATCTGCCTATTCCTTAAAGAACATATGAGTTAATTTCCTGAAGTGTTCCTGTCTGATAGCAGATATGTTCCCATACATTGCTTTTTGTATAATAATTTCTGTAGCTACAAATGAGTAGCTGACAATGAGACTGGAGCTTCTGCAGCATTCTAAGGGGGCTGTCCCTGGATTTAGGGTGCTGACCTCTTGTAGCAGGTCCGCAAGTAGCCAAGCTGAAGTGTTTCAACTCAAAAATTTGAATATGAAAACATACTTGAAGTCTATGAACTGAAATAACTGGAGTCAGGTGATAAGCTAAGTCTTTGGTAGAATTAGTAAAAGTTGGTAAAGTAAAAGAAGATGTGAGTGAAGTTCAAAACAGGGATCACGGGAAGCAGAGGGGGTGCTCTGAGCCACTCGTTGTGCGAGCTTTCCAAGAGCCCCCTATCTAGCCATCTGCTTAACATCTTCATGGAGATATTTAATAGTCATTTCAAAGTTGGTGTCCAAAGAATTCTTGATTTTTGTGTGGCCTTTCCTCATTTAGCATGCCTTTCTTCGGTAAATGGTCTGTCTTCTAACCTAAACCAGAAGTCTAAAATACAAAGTTCATGTTGGATTTCTTTCTTTCATTTTCCCCTCCTCTGTCCCATGGCAGCCTATGTCATCAGGTTCTATTATCTCTAACTTCATATTCAACTACGGCCACCTCTGCATTCTCATCTCGGGCAAGCCCTGTTAATTAATTATCTGTGTGCAGAGACTGGCAGGACTGGGAGAATCTACTTGCATTTCTCCTGGTCATGTTTGCTACAAGGCAACAGTCAGCTCTCCATACCTGTGGTCCCATAGTCAGAGACTCAACCAGCCATAGATTGAGAATATTCAGGGGGCGGGGTGGGGAGGCATCTGAGTATGCTTAGAATTTTTCTTGCTTTCCCCCAATAACACAATGTAACGTAACGTAATGCCTATTTATACCACATTTACACAGTAAAAGGCTGTGATGAGAAATCTAGAGGTGATCTAAAGTTCACTGGAGATGTGTATAGGTTCTATAAAAGTATGTTCTTTTGTAAAAGACCTGTGCATCTGCAGGTTATGTATGAGGTGGGTGTTCTGAAGACCTGGATTTTCCTGGATACTGAGGCACAGGTGCGTTTTAAAATATTAGCCACTTAACTACTTCCAGTAGCTTCCCTTTGTACTTTAACTGGAGTTTAGACATCACAAATAATCTCTCTGTGCCTGCCTTTCTGGATTGCTTCCACATCACAAGTATTTTTTCTCCCCTCTTTGCTTTGTTCTTCAAATAGTAATTATGTTTAACAAAACTTTTGCCTTTGCCATAGCTATGTCTTCTACCAGAAACATTCTCTCTGATCATCACATGGCTTCTTTGTGGTACCTACACTTGGAATATGATCTCCTTAAAACGATGGTCCTCAGGGGCTGGAGAGACGGCTCAGTGGTTAAGAGCATTGACTGCTCTCCCAGAAGTCCTGAGTTCAGTTCCCAGCAACCACATGGTGGCTCACAACCATCTGTAATGTGATCCAGTGCCCTCTTCTGGTGTGTCTGAAGACAGCTACAGTGTACTCAAATAAATAAAATAAATAAATCTTAAAAAAAAAAGGTGGTCATCAGCCAACTCAATTTAAAGTAGCTCTCTGTCATATCACCTAGGTTTAAAACTCAGACCTGCAAGGTTGTTGCTTCTAAATACCTCCTCTCCAACTTCTCCTAACCACTCCTTCCCCTCTTCTTCACTGATGATTAGAAAATGCATAGGAGCCCTGCTTATTTGTTTCATTATAAATGTTCAAAATGTTGTATGAAGAAACCTTCTGTAAATACTCCCAGAGAGATCATAAAAATGATTTCTAAGAATGAAGAGGTCAGCGGGTGTTTTAGGAAGGATGTGGCCCACTTGGGAGGTCTACAGGCAGCCTCGTTAGGACAGGTGACTTTTCTGCTTCTCCTGTAGCACTGAGGTAATGACACCAGTTACGCTGACAAAGAGCACTGGTTGAAGCCGAGAGCTCCTGATACCAGCCCCACTACCTTCGACATGTTGATCGATTTCCTTATCTTCTCTAGGATCAAGTTTTATTACATCTTTGCAGACTTTTCAGAGATTGAAGAGGAAATGATAGCTCATGGGGTAAGTCCCAAAGGTCTGACTTGCTGATACCTTTGTCTCCCTTATTTAGTCTCGGCCCTCTCTACTTTTCTTGAGGCCATTGTGTAAAGCTGTTCTGACATCCCCAGCCTGCCGTGGGACGCGATGGAGCTCCGTTCGCGGAAGGAAGGACGTACTTAAATCAGTTTTGCCTCCTTCATGCTGGTCTCACCAATTGGTTGCAATTGACTACAAAGGAGTTGCAGGAGTTGCAGTGGCTACAAAGATAGGGGGTTGCATAGCTTCAAATACCCTTCTACTCTGCACTCACACGCATCACCATCGAAGTCCACAGAACACCCTGCGTATGTCTCCGTTCCGTGGGGATATTAATGGAAACACCCTCTGCCAGAGTGTTTTAAACTCAAAAAAAGAAAATACAAATTCAAGACCTCCTCACAAAATAACGACAGCTAAGATTCTCCTAACGCTCTTTCTGAAGGAAATTTCTTCCAGATCTTGTTTAGTGCATTGAAGGGATCTCCACTTTGTAGCCTTCTGCTTTTCTTTTACAGTTTCTCTGTAGCTTTGGTCATTGGATTTTATTATGTAAAAAAATTCTCACTTTTTGCATATGCTGCTGAATATAGTAGGAGAATTTATTGTTTTATGAGTTTACCATCTCAATTACTTTGCGTTTCATAAATATTTTACATGGGCTTCCATATTAGCCCATCTGTTATTTCCCAGGGTAGTAAAATATGTGGAAAAGCAAAATGCTCTCTCTCTCTCTCTCTCTCTCTCTCTCTCTCTCTCTCTCTCTCGTGTGTGTGTGTGTGTGTGTGTGTGTGTGTTGTGTTCTTGTAATGAGCCTTGCTATCGTTTTGATGAACTCATGAGATTTTTAATGGTGTAAGTTTAGCCTATTTTCATAAGTGTGGCTTAGCAGATTTCTAGAATTGTTCTGCAAGAAACAATAAGCTTCTTTTCGGTTTTCTGCAGACTCGGGCTGAGCGGCAGCTTGGCTGCTCTAGGCTACAGTGGCACTTCCTACCACTCAAAGTGAACAGTGAAAATAGCTGGAAGAGGCCTTGCGTGTTCCGCCCTTGATCACAAATGGACAATTCACACTTGACGAAAGACACGTTTTCCTTCACAGATATCGGGCTGCATTGATCAGAGCAGCCATGTGGCTACCTTGTCTCCTGACATGAAATCTACTGTCCTCCCCCAGTCACTCAGGCTGGACAGGCCTGGAGAAAACCGATGGCTCTTTCATGTAACTGGGCTGCTGATCAATGTGAATAAATTATTCTGGATGCCAAGCCTTCTAGTTAACTGTGTAGGAGACTGGCTTCGGGGAATCAAAGTCTTAACTCCTTACTGTACTGTATTTGGAGGGAAATCCACACCTCAGCAGAACAGACGTCCCTGTTTACCCCTATCCGTTCAGTTTTCCTGTTCCTAGTGACCTCAAATAATTTTTTCCCAGGATATATGCTTGTTTCTATATTTATTAAATAGTTATGGAATCCAGTATCTATTGGCTGTATGCCTTTCTGTGCTCCTCTTTTTTGCTTAAATCTTGTTCTCTTTCTGTTGCCTTTCAATGTTACCCGTTCCCTGTCAGGAGTTCATTTGGTGATCAAGATGTGCTGCTAGACAGAAGTGTTGCTGTCTTGCTGTTGTGGAGTTTTCAAGGGGAAGACAGAGTGTTCACTGTTAAGACATCAGGGGGAATTATGGACTGAATTCTTAAGAAGTACTTACTTTTGCTAATTCAAATAGCAAAACTATTAATATCAAACAAGGTACAAATTGAAGATATAGTTTCCAAATGGGATTTTTAATTCTACAAAAGCTAAGAACTCTTCATTCTGAGAGACGAGTCAGGGAAGGAAAAGATAAGTCATGTTCATTTTTTGTCACTTGTGATGCAATTTAATTCCATATGAGCTGAGATTCCACTTGTCTTTAAACAACCTACCTTACTCCGTTGTTACCTTATGATACAGATTTTAGTCATATCCTCTGTTTCTCCCTCTAGAAGTAAGGAAGCAGATATCTAAGTAATCATCTGGTAAAAAGAAAAGTCTCCTTAACTCTGTACTTTTTTTTAAACTACTTTTGAGCTGCCCAGCAGTGTTTTCTCCTTCTTTGTTTCTTTGTTTCTTTGTTTCTTTCTTTCTTTCTTTCTTTCTTTCTTTCTTTCTTTCTTTCTTTCTTTCTTTCTTTCTTTCTCTCTCTCTCTCTCTCTCTCTCTCTCTCTCTCTCTCTCTCTTTCTTTCTTTCTTTTCTTCCCTCCCTCCCTCCCTCCCTCCCTTCCTCCCTTCCTTCCTCCCTTCCTTGCTTCCTTCCTTCCTTCCTTCCTTCCTTCCTTCCTTCCTTCCTTCCTTCCTTTCTTTCTTTCTTTTGTCCTATTTAAGTGTGAATTAAAGTTCATTCAAGTATCAGAAGCTCACTCATTTTGAGGGTCCATTAATGTGAGGAAGTGTACTAGGGATCAGAATCTGAACCTGTAAGTGTTAAACATGAGAAGGCTAAGCCAGACACTTGTTCCGTCTGGTGCAGCTAATCTTGTTAACTCCACATTCAATGGTATACAGCATCTAAATACTTCATTAGTTTCCCTTTCTATCAGCCAAGTCTGAGCCATTGGCATCTGGACAATGTAGTAGTCTCAGTGACCTGTCTGCTTCCCGGGTGGCTATCCGCTTGTGTAGACACAGGGGCGCTTGGAAGGTCAGCTCATAGCACCTTTGAAAGAGCCTAGAGCTGTATGATTTCTTTCCGTAGAAAAGCAAATATTCCTACAATGCTCTTACCCACTTTCTTCTAGTCACAGTGGCTTCCTTGGTACACCCTGCCACCAACTTAGGGCCTCTCCACTTGGTGTAACCACACCTTCAGTGTCTTTCTTTCCAATACCAGCATAACCTTATTCCTATGTTTCCTTCATGTCTGTGCAAAATGTTGCCTGAGCAAAGAGACCGCCCCGAGCCATGCTATAAACAACCATCACTTTTCCACCTCCTTGGTGCCTGATATGCCAGATGGCCTTTGTCAAGTCCCCCATGGAAGTCTGGTTTTTCACCAACACCTGTTTCAGGATGTCTTATCAGTTTGGTTGTGTTCCTTCTCTGACACATTAGCATGACAGGACTGTGAATATAGTTTATGTTTCATCATGACCACAGTTCCCAGTGCCTAGAGGTAAGTTCTAGGCTCAAAAAAATGTTTCTGCAATGAGTGAATTAAAGCTTGTTTATGCCACTTGTACATTTCCCTGATATGAAGAACCTCTCTAAGAACTTCTTCAGTCACACCAGGTGAGGCAGAAGTTCCCACACATCTTATTATTTCCCATGTGGAGAGATTTTTCCTGCTCTACGGTCACACAAATATCCCCATTTAGGGATATTCCAGGTAATTTCATTTAAAGGGAAAGAGAAGTAGGGAATTGGTCTTTTGCTTGTTTTATTCTAGGGTACTCATCATCTAAAACAAATTATGGACAGTGGTTGACAATAAACATAGTTTTCACGCAATTAGTTAGCATATTCACGCAATTCTGAACATGTGCACTGTTCCTAAAGACATCTAATAACTCTGGGGCTACATAAACTGTGTTTGGCTTAGATAATTCTAAAATAACATTTGAACCTTTTGGTTCAGGAACTCATTCTGTGTTGCTTCCTGTTCAAATATACAACACAGGAAGGGGGGATGTGATGTAATTTAATTCAAAACACTTGCTTTTAAAGGACCACCTACTGAGGCAAAGCACACCTTTGACAGAAACATTCAGTCACTACCAATGATATTCCTTTGTTTGTTTCTATCAAGTTATATTTTCTGGGAATATTTTTGGGTCTGCCTTCTGGACTATCATGCCTTGTCCCTGTGTACTGTGGTGTTGTGGACATCTGCAGTATACAATGGATATGATTATGGTGTTGGGCTTCTGAATATGGGCTGGCTTTGGAGAGGGGATGTGTGACCAGGATGCTAGAATGAGATACTGCTGAGTGTGGAGATGGAAGAAAGTTTTCAACCCTTCATTTTTCAGATGCTAAGATTCACATGATCAGACTAGCTTTTTAAAAAGATTTTTTCAACTGAGCCAAGGTAGAAAATCCAGAGAGGCCAGGAGAATCATCAAACATCTTTTGAGAGTTTTATTTATGATTTTATTTACCAAATTTCTTAAAGTATCTATGAAGTAAGGAAGGCCTTAGCTTTCTCACTAGAATTGTAGTTATTAGAATAAATGATCATTAGTAGCATTTGCAGCTCTGTTTTCTGTGATCATTTTTCTTGTAGGACATTGTAAAGAGACTAAGCATTGGAAAAGAGTAGTTATGAGGTAAATACAATGGCAACATTAAGCAGGAAGAAGAAGAGGTAGAAGCCTCTAGTACTTATAGCTTTACTTATGATCACTGCAGATGATTCTCATCCTCACTGAAAGAAGATGAGGAAGAATTGGACTGAAATTCTCAGCCGCTGTGGACTTTTCAAAGGGAAGCATAGATTGACATCTATTTGAATTGGATGCACTTTGTTTATTTTGCCTGCAAGCAGATGGCTTAACTTTCCCAGTGCTCTAGGCTCCTCATGCATTCTCCACTGATCCATGCTTACGATATAATTCTGCCTGTGGTGGGGATGACTGTCAACTCACTGTGTGTTACCAATAACTTGCTGGTTTGTCTGACCAGGCTGTGGCACAGTGTCATCAAGAGACTTTTTGGATCTACAGTGTAAAGCATATGATACCATTATTTTTCTGGAGTTGAAATGTAGAGAAGGAATTTGGGCATTATATGGTATATCTAAGCTTATAGTTACATTCAGATTTCAACAATGCTTTGTGCTCTGCCCATTAGAAGGCTGTCAAAGACTCAATCATTAGTAAACACCAATTTTTGTTTTCTTACGCTTACTTTCTTTAGCTGCCACTCTGTAGAAGTTTAGGCAATGTCTCTAGGAGACTGTTTACTTAATCTTTTTATACTATTTATCTCACCTTGTAAATTAAAAATACTTTGCCATAAAGACTAGTTTCTATTAATGGAGCAACTCACACATTACCACAAAGACAGCTGACTTTCTGAATAAAATTTAGACAGAAAAATCAATCTACATCTGGCTAGAGTTCCTATAAGACCCAGATCTGGGCATCATTAGTTACTAGAAGCCTTTTGGCTGATTGTAATGATAATGGCACTTCTACATGTAAATGATCACTTTGAGAAAGAGAAATATCCGCCCCCATAGGACCAAGTTTGTGTACTTTAATAGCTCTGTAAGACCATAAGGCACACTTCATTTCTTACCTCAGTGCTGATGTATGCTGATTCTAAGCCATCTGAGTGCTGTCTGTCTGACCTGTATAGCTCCCGAAGGGTTTTGCACTGCATAAACTCAAATATGTCTACTGTGTATCCTTCAACATTATGCTGGTCTGGTCCACTTATACTCCCAGTATGTTGTCTTGATTTTCTGTCTTTGGGAACCAGCTCTAAGAATCCCCTTTACTTCCAAGCAGAACAGACTAAAGAATGGCCTATATAAGATGTTTGCTGAGTGGGTGGGTGTAGGAGCAGCATTGTAAAGATGAGTTTAAGATGTCAAGATCTCTAAGTTATACTTCCCTTGGGAGGAGCAGTCCTTATGAGTGGCCAGGTGACTCTATTCTCAAAATGACTACTGTGGAGAGTTATAGAGGGAGCCTAGGAAACAGCCGTGTACGTATGTGGCCAGTGGTATCCTAGGTAACAACTGCACAGGTATGTGGCCAGTGGTATCATGGAGCAAGCATGGGGAATTGCTGCTGTCTGAACCCAGGGTCAGCACTATTCTGAAGGTCATGAAGTAAGCTTTCTCTGAGCTGCCTGGTATGAGATGAAGCCAACATGTAAGCTTGCTGTTGCATTCTCAGAAGCTGCCTCCTGGATGACCTCCATTGAAAAGCTAATGCTTTCTGTTATATACCAGGTTTTGCCTTTGCCCCACATCACAGGAATCAGAATATCTGGGTGGAGTCAAGAAATCTCTACTTCAGATTGGTTATTTGTATACAAACAATTGGGAGTCATTAACCTGTAGGTCTAATTAAAGAAGAGTTAAGTCTATTTTTATTCTGACTTCCACCATCTATAATAAAATAGATACAAACAAGTAGGACTTTTAGCCATAACAATATGCAGAATATTTCTTGGTGGTGAGTTCCTCCAAATGCCTTTATTCATATCCCTTCTTCCATGCTAACTTCTTAGTTTGGTCATGCTTTTCTATGTTTATAGCAACTTTATATAAACAGATAGTTTCCTGATATTAATGACCTTAACTCCTGGGAACAGGTTGGCCAAACCTCCAAAGTGATGTGCTGTATCTGCCTGCCTGCCACTGTCTAACCAAAGAACAAAGTAGGAAATAATGTGGCTCCACCTTGAAGCCACTCTAATCCCTGAAAAGAGTTCAGCACTGGGGTCACTTATGATTCGGAGGGTACAGCATAATCAAAAATATCCACAGATTTCGTGGGAGTTGGCTTAGTCCCTTTTGGTCCCTTTTTAAAATATGGGCAGGTTGTGTCCTATCCTTGAATAGATATGGTGGTGCAGGACAGCCTGCGTGGGGTTCCTAGCTGGCAGGTTTTGGCTGGTGCTTTCTTTGAAAGCCCATGCGGGGAGTCTTCCCACCAGGGTGCTAAGCTTAGGTGTGAGACTAGGATGCTTCTTCCAGATCAGCTCAGTCTCAGCAGGAACACCACAGGAGGATGCCAAGAAAGGCATTATGAAGCAGATGAGCTGCCCACCCAAGGCCTGGCTCAATTCCTGATTCACACAGCCAAGGGAGGTGATGAAATAGTTGTTTAAAAGCCTTTGGGCTATGGAACATATGTAGGAATAACTAAACATTGAGGAGAGAGTGCTTTTATGCATTTTCTCCTCAAACATTTCTTGATCTGCCCTTGGATAAATTTGGAGATTTAAAACCAGTGGCAGTGCTCACACTCTAGGTAAAATGTATGTTCTACTTAATGATTGAGAATGCCTTAAGAGTTTGTGTCATTTATAGGACAGTACACTTCACACTTGTTAGCATTCCTTCTAGATTCCACCCAACAGTTGCCTGGCAACAGCCAGGTAGGCCTGGCTTACTACAAAAGGGGGGGGGGCTAAGATAATAAAAGTTTGGCTTAAATTCGTATATAACAGTAGGTCAGTAGGTCAGTAAGTCAGTAGCATGTTCACATGCAGAAGTGGATCTTATGGATCACCTGGATAAAGATTATCCACATGGATAATGACTGAGTTAATAAACACACTTTATCTGAAAAATACGTACACCTCTTCAACATTTATCCTCTTGTTTGTTTTGGGTGTTTTTTGTTTGTTTGTTATTTTTTTTTGTAATACATCCTAAGACTTTGTACTTTTATTTTTTGGAACACATTGAACCTCCTGACTCATTAGCTGACTCCACGTTTCACACTATCAAAACACTGCCTTAGACACTAAGCTTCACCAGGTTAGGGGCTGTGTCCGGACTACTGTAACACCCCAAATTAACCTGTAAGCCCCTCCTGCCCAAGGACCAGGTAACTTCCTGGAATGCTGAGAGTTGCAGTTCTTGGAAAATAAGAAAGTTTCACAGGAAAGTACAATCACCTATGGGTTTTTGTTCATAAATGTACCTACCACATGCGTCTTGGGCAGCGCCACTTAACTGGGAAATTCTAGGGAGTGGTCCTGACCAAAACCCATCTTTTGGTCAGTGTTTAATATTTAATAAAGCTTGCTTCGAATTTAACCCAAAATGGTGGGATTGGTTTTTCTCCAGCAAATCTCAGGATTAGCACTTAACTACTACTTTTACCTGATGCTCATAGGACCACTAGAATATGAAAAATATTCAAGAATTTAACACATGAATTTCATGGCAGGAGCTTTAATTTTTTTAAAATGGAAAATATTTTCACTGCTTGTCAGGAAAAACAAAATATATATGCTACTAGTTCTGAGTTACTAATGTCTTGTTATAGACCAGGCAGGAAGAAGTGGAACACACCTTTAATCCTAGCACTTGAGATGCAGAGGCAGGCAAATCTCTTAGTTTCAGGCAAGTTTGGTCTACAGAGTGAGTTCTAGGCTGCTAGCATTTCCTCTAGGCTTTACCAGAGTGTGAGTGTGAGCCTGGCTCACACAGAAAAGGACTGCTTGGGCTCTCTCTCTCTCTCTCTCTCTCTCTCTCTCATCTCTCTCTCCTATCTCTCTCTCCTCTCTCTCTCTCTCTCTCTCTGTCTCTCTCCCCCCTCTCCCTCCTTTCTCTCTCTCTCTCTCTCTCTCTCTCTCTCTCTCTCTCTGTCTCTCTCTCTCTCTCTCTGTGTGTGTGTGTGTGTCTGTCTGTCTGTCTGTCTGTCTGTCTGTCTGTCTGTCTCTCTCCATCTCCTTCCTCTCCCCTGACATGTCCCTGGCTGGCTTCCTTCCTCCTTTCTCCTTCCTCTCTCTTTCCCTCTCTCTCTGTTCCCCTTTCTCTGCCTATACTCCCATCCCCAGGACTCCTCCTCAGGTCCCAAATAAACTTCTTTTTATACTAGACCTGTTGTATGACTGATCCTGGAGGGCAGCATGCCTCAGCACGGGCCCCCTAAGGCACCCCATCATGCCCCATCATATCACATTTTATAAAGCATATCAAGGTGGCTGTGACTCAGATTCTTAAGTTTGCGGATGCAGCTGGATGGGTAAGCCCACAGGTCTGGACCCCATCCTGACAAGAAATTCTGCCTGCTACTCAGGCTCCCACCTTCTGGCCATCTGATCAGCGGATCTCTCCATCCAAACATTGACAAACTGGTAAGTTCATTACAAAAAGGCCCCACTTGGTCATTATAAAAGGCCCTCTGGCCCTGAAGAAGTGGCTGTTTAATTCCCAGTGTCTCACCAGGGACAGAGGAGCAGCGTCATGGCTGCCGCTGTGCATTCTTGCCCACCACCTTGCTCTGCGTTTCCTGAACATCTGCCACATTGGCCCCTGGTTACCTGGTATGCCAGCCTGTACCGCTCATGTTCTGTTATTATTTTTGTATCCTCTGGATACTGAAAGTGATAGAAAATAATAACCTTTATCCTCACCTGTGGGTACCATCGGAACTTCCAGGCTCCCCACCGGGTAGCCTCTAGGAGAACCTCTAACCTTTGAAACTAGTACCTGACGACTTAAAGGCTTCCAAACTCATACATGCAATCAAATTTGGCCCCAACACCTTCTTGATAGTGACTCTAAATGGCCGCTAAACAGCACTTTTGCTCCTGTTATTTTAACGGACCTTTAAGACTATTGCCAGTGATCCAAAAAATGGAAGGTTTCCTACGTGCAGGTCTTTTCCTGTGTTCACTCCTAACCTTTTCTTTGCTCCTGCTGTTTCCCAACTCAGCTCCTCCTAGCTGTAAAATCTCAACCAGACAAAACTTCCATTATCCTCAGTCCAGCTAATGAGCCTACTTCCCATTTTGAACCAGGCTCTACAACCTCGTCTGCTCCCCGGCTTCCGACTTTCCCTTACTCCCCTGGCCCCCTCAGCTTCCTTTCCTCCTCCAGCTTCTCCAGACTTCTTCCTACCCTTGCCAGCTGCTGGCTACTTTAGCCGTCCAATGCTAGCACCCCTCTCAGCCCTCCAACTACTCCTTCTTGGTCCCTGCTCCTGGTGCTCTAAAAATATCCTCCAGATTTTACTTTGGGCTTAGCTTGCTCTGCCCACTCTTAAACTTTTACTTCCTAAATTTTATTTATCTCTGATTTCTTTCCATTCTGGTCTGCGCCATCCCTAAGCCAGCTGCGGCAGGAGAAGGGTCAGGTGGTAACTGGATTGTGCACTCGGACCTGAGCAGGGAGGCTGCGGCAGAGGCTGCTGTGGTGTTGGGGGTCGGGGTGGGGAAATCTCCTCACATTCACATCTGATTATTTGTCTCTTTGTTAATACATAACTGCTACATGCTTCTCTAAATAAATGTTGTTCCATTCTGGGATGTAACAAACATGTGCCTTGCCATCATCTTTGATAAGGGGCTGGCTGAGCTGTCGTTTCAGCGCCATCTTGCTTAAGGGCAGCCACGTGACTGGTTTTAGTGTCAGTTGCATCTAGGTTAAGAGAAGTCATAGGGCTGCCAGCTCTCTTTGTTGTGGGAAGTCCCAGCTTCACTGCCATCTTGATTGAGGGCAGCAACCCAGCCTGAAGGAAAGGTCTCCAAAGACACTTTTCAGTTGAGATAAGGTTTTCATATGGTTTCTGTCCTGCCTCGGTAAATTGTAATTTTAATATTACTTTAAAAGTTTACAACATTAAAAAGTTGAAGATTACAGTCTTAAAGAAATGTTTTTGCTACTGTCATTAAGTTGCAACGTAATCTTGTATTTTTATAAACAATAGATTTCTATAAATGATACACAGAAACCCTGTCTTGAAAATTTAAAAAAAGACTTAAAAATTATGTTGTTCCAGTAATAAACAAGAGCTTTGAGCTATCTACACACCCAAGTAATTCTCAATTTTCTTAGCTACAAACTAGAACTTGTAATATCTGATATCATGAGGATAAAATAAATTTACAAAAATTAAGCTACATTAAACACAAAATTACAGTTGAGTGTACTTGTTATTTCTGCAATTTTAAATAGATAGTGTATAAATTCTTCATTTTTCTAGAAAGTACTGCTTCCTTGGTTGGGGCAAATGAATTAGGACAATACTATTGAAACAATGAGCTCTGGAAATACTCCGGAGATAACGTGAAAAACATTACATTGGGTAGACATCTACCTTAAAGCACTAATTTGACCATTATTCAATTAGTTTACAGAACAACAGTGGGTCTGGTATAGCCCCACTTCTCAAAATTTTTGTGTAAATGGATATTTTGCAATTTCTGAGGTGAGATTTGATTGGGTAAAGAGTATAGTGCTAAGGTATTTTCAAGTACTCTTTGTAATTGATTGGAGGCAACATTTTGAAACAGTCATTTGTGTCTGGCATTCCAAGATCTCCCTCCCCTGTGGCTCCCTCCCCTTCTCTCTCATCTCCGTCAGTGAATTCCTACTACTTTCTACCACACATTAACTGAAAACAGTTTAAAAAGCTGTCTGCTTCATATACCTCTGTGCTTTAGAAAACTCAAAAGACTGAATCATGTGTTTTGGAATTACAATGTTTCGGTGGTCATTGGCCAGCAGGGAAGAGAATGGTAGTCAGAGGCAAGATCGTGGAATCCTGCTCATGTAGGCCTCTCAGCTGCATCCAGCTAGGAATTGCCTGAGTCAGTGAATCAGGAAGATCTAGGCTAGCACTTTCCAAAGTTCCGTCATGGGATGTTAGTTGGATATGATAGGACTACAAGGGCCCCTATTGAGAAGATTCTCCAGACCCTTAGCTTCCCTGTGTTAACAGAAATGCTTGAACTTTTAAAAAGGAGTGGTATTAGCCAGTAGTCAGTCCTCTGGTCATCTCCTTGCTTGCACTTTTCATGAGCACGTGTTTGACACTGAAGATTCTTTAGAGAACACCTCCCTCTAGTCATTGAGTAAAGTGAGGCAGAGGGTAACTCAGAGACACACCTGAGGCATCCCAGGGCACTACTGCAAAAAGTTAGAAGGCTGGTCATATGGCGACACCATCTGGTCAAAAAAGTTAATTGAATTAATGGGTTGAATGTCTTTTTCCCATTATAGACTCTGCCTGGCACCCAAAAGAAATAGTGAATCTTCTGCTCTATACCTCAGCCTGATATATATTCTAATTTAATATGTAAAACAGAACTTATCAGTGCTGATTTTGGATACTTTTGGGGATAAGCATGCTTTGTTGGGCCCCGAAGTCCTGGTGCTATTTACGAATGAATCTGCATAGTTCCATACTTACACTGAGAATAGGTTGTTGCAGTTCCACTGACGCTGAACCTGTTGAGGTGAAGTCTATGTGTGACCACATTCTTCTGGGGTTGGAACAGGACAATGTGCACCTTGGGGGCAAACAAACAGCCCAAGACAACGAAACCACTCAAGCTAACGGAGATGCACATTGTTGTCGTCTGCACCTACAAGAGAGGTTGGCTAATGAGTGTCCAGGTATAAATTCCATCATATAGTCAACTAAAGATAACACTGAGACAAGACCAATTAAACAATTGATGTCATTCATTACTCAGTTCCTATCATCGTTAAGTTTGTGTGCTAATTATGTTGGATCGTCTGTGTTTGGGATATTCATGAAAACATTGTTTAGGATTTCAAAGCAAGCATCATTTGTGTGGGCTGCTCCTGACTTCTTGCCAACACTTCTCATAGACTTTCTTGTTTTCTTTACATTTGTATAATGATATTTATGCAGAATCTGAAATAGTAAAACATAAATATTCAGTGATGAGAGGACTAGATTGCAGGTGGTTGTTGTCAATGAACTTGGTTTCTTCAGAGGTCATCTGTCTAGTTCCTTTGGTAAGTTGCATTATTAAAAGTCTGTTTACATACAGCTCTCTATTCTAATTTACATCAGCAGTTCCTGTGGCTCCGACTTCATTTTAAACTCATAGCAACATTTGAAATGAGCAATCATTTTCTTATTTTGGCTTTCTAGATATCCTTTGCTAGACTAGGTGATTGTTCCTGATCCCTTCTACCTGGACTTTAAGGTCCAGAGTGTGTTAGACCTCAGGTTTTTAATATCTTGCCTTCATCATTAAGTTCTCGTGACTTAGATACTTGCTCCATTGTTTACATCCAGACATTTACTAGTACAGACCTAATCTATATGCTTCCAAATTTACATATTCAACTGTCACTATCACACATTATGTTTAGTATTTAATAGGAATAAGGGAAGTATGTATAAGCCAGGCTTGATCTCCTTTCCTAACTGTACCGGTCTGAGCAATACCAGATGTTTAAAAAACTTGGGAGTCATCTTTGATTTTTCTACCTTAAACTCACTCATCCAATCCAACAACAATTTCTGATGGGAGATAATTCTGTGTGGGACTCATGTTTCTTCATCTCTCCTAAGCCAAACACTCTACCTCTGTTCTGAAGTGCTTTTCATGGATATTCACATGAAGAGCTTAGAAGATAGAGATAGAGTCTGCTCCTAGTACAAGAGATCAGCAGTCCTCTGTGTGAGAGGAGAGGCTCAGAATCAGCTGTGAATGCTCACAGTCTGGATATTGTTATTGATGTCAATCACAAACTCTCTTTTAGCTTTTTTGTCAGCATCAATGAAGCTGGTAGGATAACTTGTTATCTAATAAGTACAATAAAATCTCATAAACTGCAGTCTTTTACAGTTTTGGCAGTAAGGATGGAGTTCTGAGATATAGCTTCTAACCAAAGGAAGAATAGGGGTCTCAAGGGCCAAAGAAATTCCATAAAAATCAATAGCAAACATGTAGGAAAAACTATATGATCGAGCTGGTGTCCTCAATCAGTACTCTACTTATTGCCTATTAAATGGGAGGGTCTGGAGAGGGAACTGAATTCTGGGTTATAGAAAAATGGTCGAAAGAGGGCAGCTATTCTAGTGTGCTGATTGTTTCTGAATCTTTTTCTCAGATGGGATAGGGTGGTTTTCTCCATAGTAGTATACAAGTCCATTTGATACTAACAACTTAATATTAAATTTGTTCTGATTGGGTAGAAAGTTTTACTTCCTTTTGCATAGTGTCATGACATTTGATCCTCAATTATCATGAGAAGAGGGACCTTCGGAAACCTCTAAAAGCAGATAAGTCACTGAACTTTGGCTGATTTCCTTGAGAAGCAGAGGGCACAGATCACTTGGTACTTGTGGTATTTATGGGTACAGGGCCCTTGGTACCTGTGGGAACAGATCACTTGGTACTTGTGAGTACATTATACTTGGTACTTGTGGATGTAGGATATGCAGGATACTTGGCAGTTGTGGGTATAGAGCATTTGGTACTTGTTGGTACAGGGTTCATGTGGGTACAGGGCATTTAGTACTTGTGAGTACAGGGGATTTGGTACTTGTGGGTACAGAGCAGTTGGTAGCTGTAGGTGTACAGCACTTGGTACTTGTAACAGAAAGAAGACTACAGTGTGTCCTCTAAAGGTTCATCCCTTAAAGGTGACTTTAAAGATGACAAAGGGTTTCAATTTTTCATTGGAATTTGGGTACAAATAGGAGCTTTTGTCTACTTGAGTACATTCCCCGGACAGAAAAGCCCTCTGATATGCTCAGGTGAGATCCCCATTAGCATTTGTGCTCATACCTGACTTGCCTTACTCTTTCTTCTTTTTCCTCCCATTTTTTCTTATTTCTTATTTCTTGTCTGTATAATACATATACAGAACAAGTGTTTGTTCTCGCCATGTGTCCCTTCATCTCCTTTATCCTCCCTCTTCTACTGAACCTTTAAACAAGTCACCTTCCTACTTTCATGTCTGACCCACTTGATTTAGATTGGGTTTCCTGCTTGAGCATGGGTGGAAGACTATTTGCTAGAATATGAACAACTTTCTAGTGGTTACACCACTGAAGAGAGCAACCGTCTTATCCCAGCTTCCTTTAACTAGTCCCTTGTTGGGCGCCACCTCATGAATGTCTCACCCCTGGGATACAAGGGTAACAGGCTCAATCTGGTGTAGGTCATGTGCAGACAGTCACAGCTGCAGTGAGTTCATGGATGTACTGGTTGTCCCATGTCCAAAAGACAGTGCTTTGCAAAGCAGTGCTTTATTTTCTCCCTCTCTTCCACAATGGTTTTTGAGTTCTCTCTCTCTCTCTCTCTCTCTCTCTCTCTCTCTGTGTGTGTGTGTGTGAGAGACATAGATGTCCCATTTAGATACCAGCACTTTATAGTTACTTATTTCTCTACTTTGCCCAGTGGTGAGGCTGTCTTAACCATCACCCAGTGAAAAAAGCAGTCTCTGCTGAGGTTTAAAAGCCACACTAATATGTAAGAATAAAGATAAGTGTTCAGAAGGTAGGTTGATAAATGGACATATGATACTACTATGTCCATTTAGCAAAGTAGTAGTAATAAGTTCACTACAGAGACCTATGATTGTCTTCCTTTGATAGTGGTAGAAATATACATTCACCAGATACAGTATACTGGGGAGCTCAAGAAGGGAGAGAAATTCTAATTGGTATGTCATGCTGGGACTCAAATTATTCTCTTAGCTTTTTTACTGGGGAGGGGAGACTGGGCCAAAGGCAAGGCATTTGTTTCAGATACAAATTTCAGGGGACCCTGATACTCAGGAATTGAGAGAAATTATATTTTAATGCCAAGTTTTAAAAATCAGACATGATGCTAAAACCAGTGCTGAGCAAGCATAATATTAATAATTAAACTAGGAATGAGGTCAGTAAGAGTGCTGTGCTCTGTCTGGTATGCTCAGTCAAGTCAGGAAAGTTGGGCCTGTCTTGAACAGGGCACATTCAGATATCCCTGAGTCCACTTTGAATTTCTAGGAACTGGGACCTGGGTGTCCTAAGCAGAAGCTGACAGTACAGTTGCTGCTGGGGTTGTGAGTGGTAAAGTCCTTTGTGCTTGAATTAGTAGTCACATGTGTTCTGTCTTGTGCCTGGCACTGTAGCAGGTGGCTTTGGTAGACTGCAACTAGTGCAAAAGCCTTCACACTTTCTGACAGTTTTATCCTTCCTAACACTCTCAAATGTTAAGAATCAGTTGTAGCTGCCATAGGCTAACCAAGCAGCTGAGCCAGTCTCGCTGTTCTTGCTTCTTTCATCCTTAGAATGTGATGCCATGACTTAATTTGCCTAAAAATCTTCCAATGGTTTCCTTTTCCGTAGAAAATAAAATTTAAATTCTTTGCTAGGTCCTATAAAGTCCTATATGATTTAGCTCCTCAGCCAACCTATTACACTAATAACTCTTACATTTATGTTCTAAACTGTAGTTGTCCATGTCTTTCTACACTAACGCATTTCTGCATAAGAGTATTGGTTCTTGTGGTTTCTTCTGCATGGCTTATAGAATTCAGAAGCTTGGCTGCTTCTCATTCTGCAGTAGACCTTGTGCAATAGGCCCTAGCAAAATGAAGGTGACAATTACTTTTTAAAAATAATTTAAGATTTGATATTCATGTTTAAATTTCAAGATCATCAACAGGAAAGAATTTGGATCTTATTGTGCTTGAACCATATCAGAAGTCTAGGGTAGCATCTGAAGTTTCCACCTTCGCCTTTCACACTGCTCTAGTTACTCTATGACTTACTTCCACAGTACAGGGGAAGGTCTGGTGTCTTCAGCTAGTGTTTTCTAGTTAACACTCTATTGTTATCATACAAGGGGAAAAGTCAAGCTTTTAGACATGAGAAATAAGTGCTAATGTCTATAAGATCAAATTATTATAATGTTTCTTAAGTTTATTTTTGCTTTACTTTTTTTTTTTTTTTTTTTTTTTTTTTTTTTTTTTTTTTTTTTTTTTTTTTTTTGCTTTACTTTTAAAAGCAAGCAACACTTCTGTGGATGAGAAGATGAGACACTGAAAATCAGATGTCTAGGGCAGCAGATACCACCGCAACTGGCTTTGATTCCCAATACTTTAAAGTAGGTTTATTGGGAACGATACAATGACAACACTAAAAAAAAATCAGTTGTCCATTCCGATGCATGGGATGGTATACATATAAAGGCAATAGTTGAGGATAGGGTCTTTAAAAATAGTAACAATACTTTTCCATTTTACTCAAAATCTCTGACTTTTCAAACTCTTTCACAGTTTACATATTTTGCCTTTGATATTCCTTATCAAAGCATGATACTACCTTTCTTAAAGTTTTTAAAATTTTTATAGGTTGTTTTAAAATATCTGAATATTAAAAAAACCTAAACATTACTCTAACATTTAACTTACATTCTTAATTTGTATTGATTATTACACAGTCCACAGGTTTCAGACATGTCATTGTGATAATTTGTGTTAAAGAACCTTTGTGAGGTTCTTGATCCCAAGTTTTAGATGTTTTTTGTCCTTTAAAACATTATTTTAGTTGGTGGAAATTGCACATACACATAAACACACACACACACACACACACACACACATACTCACACTCTGCATATATATACATATAATATATTTGTATTATGTATCATTATATATATGTTATATATTATGTATTATATATGTATATAATTATATATAAGACATAATTAAATTTCTCAAATATTGAGGTTAATCATGGTACATATATACATACATATATAACATTAAAATATGAAAACAATACAGAATGATAAATTCATAAGTACATTTTAACTCATATACTTAACTTTTTATGGGGAGAGCTTTTTTTTATATTTCCAAGAATGCGACCTATTGCTATTAGCAATCCTTATCATGATGTGCCAGGAACACCTTTGAAGGTGTTTGTTTGTTTGCGCTTTCCCTGTCTAAGGTCTGGGATTTGCTGTGCTTTCCTTTTGAGACTCAGGTTTCTAGACCTTGGACAATGTTGTAATTACTAATGAACAGAAGATTTGGGAACAGTTATTATCTATGGGGTACTTCATTTTCTGAAATCATGCTATAACAAGGAAACAGGACCGTGGAAAAATATGATCTATGATGACTGAAAAAATAGAGATAATATAAACTAATTGCCAGAAAAAGGAAAAAGTCTTATTACTCACTGAAGACACTACAGTTAGAATTATTAAAGTAAAATTAACTTATTAATGGCTAAACAACTTGGGAAATTATGATGGAATGACAACATTTCCCTCATAAAAGATAGTAATTATATGGAACTCCATAAATTTGAATTGTATGTAAGACTCTACAAACAATGACTTAATTAGGTTACCCATACATATACAATAAAGTTTTTAGCTGTTAAACAGCACAGTTGTGTATAGCATATTTGTATATGTAACAAGGCTTAGGAAACACAGTAGATTGTATTTTAATCCATTGAAGTGAAGAAATGAAGCATGAATAAAAGTTTTAGATTTATGCTGATCCTGAACTAATATTGCAATGGTACTTTAATTTATAGATCCATCTCTTGTAGACATCCTCTTGTGTCCAATTTCAAGTGTTCTCATTGGGGTTTTAGTGATTAAGTCTCATTCTCTTGCCTATTGGCTTTTAAATTTAATTAAGATGTTTTTATGTGTATGTATTATGTTTTATTCCTCACTAGATTATAAACTACTTGAATGGCCCATCAGTTATAGCCATCTTCCCTTCTGTGCCTGCTGCACGGCTCTGAACAAATTAAGTTCTAATTAAGTGTCTTAAAGCATGGTGAATTAATTTTCTCACATTACATTGAGGTTAATTATGACATTTGTAATTATTTGATTCATCCTTGAAATAAAAAGGAGTCTATCCTACCTTTCACCCAACAAAACATTGATAAATGAAAAGAGCAAAAGAAAGAAGAAAGTCAATCTAAGAAAAAGAAGAAAGCATCCAAAGACTTACTCTGTAGTCACTTGATGTCACATAAAATATAGGGAGGAATGCCAACCAGATGATGCAGGTAGTGTACATAGTGAAGCCTATGAACTTGGCTTCATTGAAGTTTTCAGGACACTTCCTTGTTTTGAATGCATACACAGTGCATAGGATCACCAGGACCACGTCATAGGTCAGAGAGATCAACATACTGGAATCTTTGACATTGCATTTTAGGATGACTGTTTCCCGCTTCTCTGGAAGGGTGTATCTTCTAGTACCTGGAGTCTCCAAGATAAGCCACACAGACACCATCACAATTTGCACCAGTATCAAACCCAGGCAGATAAAAACCTGAGAACTGGGGCTGATGAATTTTGGCCTCTGAGCGCCATTCTTGACTCCATCAAAGATGCGAGCGATGCAGTTTGTCTTGGTCAGAAGAGCTGAATAACAGATGGCAAAGGAGGTCCCAAGCCCAAGTCGGCGCAATGCACAGATGACAGGCGATGGTTTAGCAATGAAGAAGAATGTCATGCAATAGGACAGGCTAACTCCGAATAACAATATGTAGCAGAGTTCTCGGCCTGATGCTTTGACCAAGGGTGTGTTGTTGTGCTTGATAAAAACAGTTATAACTATGCTTGTGCACATAAAACCCAGGCAGGCAATAGTGACTGGGCCTATTGCCCAGGCATCTTCCCACTTGATGTAATCCTCTGGAAGGTTGTAGCATCCAGATAAGTCTGCAGTGGGCCACTGGCCAGGGCCACAATCCATGCAGGTGAACTCATCAATCAGGTATTCATAGGGCTCACAAGGGATGCAGATCCAGCAGCAAACATCCCCTGGCTGCATGTTTTTCATTTCATTGGGGGCACAGGGATCACTGCACTGGGAAGTGGGGACTGAGTTCCGGGACCAGTGGATAGAGTCCACATCTAGATATAAGGTTTCTGCCCAGTGGCCAACCTTTAAGTAGGAATATTTTCCACCTATATGCTGAAAGTTGAACACGTTGTATCTTCCCATCCCGTCTCCAAAAGTGTCAAACTTCACAATGCTGTCTGCTCCTTTATTCGGGTTGAATGGAGCTTTGATACACAGAATGAAAGAAAAGAAAAGAACACTTGTTTAGGTGTCTCATATATCATCAGTCAATTACTTTTGGTGTATGCTCAGCAGAACCGAAGAAACGGAAACTAGAGATAGCAAGGCTGACATAATTTACCACTTACCATCAAAAGCCACGCATCAAAAGCTTCTAGAGTGCTTATGTATTCATAAATTTACTCACTTCATGTTGCTGAGTGTCTAACAGGTGCCAAGCACCAGTAATAATAATGAACACAATAGAGTTCTGCCTTCAAAGAGTTGCATAACAGAAAAGCATTGGCAAACACAGAGTTGTGCTCTATGTGATGTGAAATGTTATTTTCTTTAAAGTTTTATAACAGGTATGAGACAGAACTTCATGTTTAATTTCATACTTATTTATGTACAACCACTGAAAATTTTACAATCTTAAGTTATTTCATGACGATAAAATAATACAAAATTAATAGGAAGAAATTTTCTCCTTGAAATGAAATTCAATATAAATGTATAATACATGCACTTAAATATTTCTGATGAGTCACATTGAAAAAAAGTTGAATTTTATTTATAGTCATTCTGTAGCTTTTGGGATATAATGTTATGTAGCCCAGGCTAGCCTCAAACTCATAGCATTTCCCTACCTCAGTATTTTGAATGCTGTGGTTGCAACCACGTGCTGGTGTTCTTGGCTAGATATTTTATAAGCATAATATTAAGTAGAATATATGCAATTGGGTATCATTTTAAGTGTAGAGGGCGGGCTCTCAGACAATGGTATGTTCTAGATCCTGTCCTGCCAAATCCTGCATGGCCACTGTGGAAGAGACAGTGTGACACAGTTCTCACCCATAGAGCATCAGGACAAGGGCCTCTATGAGTGTTGACAATTGTTAGTCATAAGGCTTATTTGTATATTAATGTATATATTTTCATGTTCCTCCTTCAGGGAATGTTCTTCCTGTTAAGGTTAATGACTCCATGATAATAAGAATCAGTGTGAATCCTGGAGGTGAGGGTGTGTCTATGTTCTTCAGCAAAATGGAAACTGCTATGACTTTCCGGAGAGCCCTTAAGGCTCTGGGAAAGAACTCTGAAAACATAATTTCTCAACTATTCAAATATAAGGATGCAGTATGAATTACACAGGGGCTTCATGAACCCAAAGGAACAGAGGCAGCTGCACTATGAGCTACCCTATCAGAAAGATACTAAGGGAGGAGATAAAGAGATTTAGGGAATTGTGATTTCTTGTCAAGTTTTCACCCAGCTACTTATTGTTTGTGCTTACAGAGGCAGGCAGATTCAGATCCATCTAAACTTTTCCCTCTTTCCCAGTTGTAGTTGATCATGTGTCCACTGTCACCATGAATAAGTTACAAAGTGAGTTTCAAAAAATTTATTCTTTTTTTTTGTTGTTGTTGTTGTTTGGATTTGGTTTTTTCAAGACAGGGTTTCTCTGTATAGCCCTGGCTGTCCTGGAACTCACTCTGTAGACCAGGCTGGCCTTGAATTCAGAAATCTGCATGCCTCTGCCTCCCAGAGTGCTGGGATTACAGACATGCGCCACCACCACCTGGCTAATAAATTTATTCTTAATACATCATGGTTTGCATTTATTAAATGTCTCAGAAATAATACACTGAGGTAATGAACTCCGTTGAACTAAGAGAGGAAGCTGTTCTCCTTAAGAGTTTTTCATTTTAATTAAAATATAATTACATTATTTCTTCTTTCCCTGTCTTTCCTCCAATCTCTTTCATGTCTTTTCCCTTTAGTCTTTGCATGTCCTTCCCCTACTTTTTATTCAATCATGACTCCCTTTTCTTTGCTTATTATTATATTCTTTCTCTCGTATGCTCTTTTACTTACACACTCACTTAATCTCTCTCCCTCCCTCCCTCCCTCCCTCCCTCCCTCCCTCTCTCCCTCTCCCCCTCTCTCTCTCACACACACATACACACACACTCTTATGAATATATAAAACAAACTGCTAATTCTGTTTAGTATTGCTTGTGTGTATATGATTTCAGGGCTAACCACTTGGTATTGAATATCCAATGAGGGTGTTCATCCCTGAGAAGACTAATTCTGCCTCTCTCAGGAGTCATTTGTTGCTTATAGTTCTTTATTTATAAGTGAATCTATTAATAATTCCTCCTTTCATGTTAGCTTGTCTAACTGGTGGTGTTATTGTTTGGGTCTTGTTTAGGTAGTCATATTGTTTTGGTATTATGGGTATAGTTTCCCTCTCATATATAGGAGACATAATCTCATATAGCAGACTTCCTGGCCTTCTGGGTCTCACAGTCTTTCTGTCCACTATTTTGTAATATTCCCGGAGCCTTAAGTGTGCAAGAGTTACGTTAAAGAGGGAAATTATACTCAGTTTACAACTTCTTATCTAGCCCACTTACCTTCCCCTTACACATGTTTATTCTCTTGAAATAATTACTAAGTAATTGTCTTCAAGATACAGCTGAAGACTGAATTTCCATTTGGCATGAGGCTCAGTCAGTGGCAGTGTGATCTTTATTTTTATGCCACTTTTGCTAGTATGCTGTGTACTTACCATTTCACACTGTTAGTGTCTACTTTTGCCTGAAGAGAAGAATGTCACTGTCTGTGTGGTTCACAGACATACTTCCTTATGGTTTATTTGCTACTCTCATGATACTTATGAGTATGTGAAGAAACCAAGGGAGTAGAATAGGATATCCATAAGTAGACCTACTTCAGCATAATAAATGCTAAAGGAGGCATCTCAAATAAGGGAAGCTCTTTCCCTTTATTGTTAGATAAGAAACCAAGGGAGTAGAACAGGATATCCATAAGTAGACCTACTACAGCATAGTAAATGCTAAAGGAGGCATCTCAAATAAGGGAAGCTGTTTCCCTTTATTGTTAGATAAGAAACCAAGGGAGTAGAATAGGATATCCATAAGTAGACCTACTACAGCATAGTAAATGCTGAAGGAGGCATCCCAAATAAGGGAAGCTATTTCCCTTTATTGTTAGATAACTGTTTAACCAACTGAAAAGCAATGAATTTAGGTCTGTAACTCATTACTTATGCCTAGATAAATACTGAAAGAATCAAAACCTTGCATGTAAAAACTAAAGGCACAGAAGTTCTAGAAATAAAAAGAGAACATTAATATCAGAGTGGAAAAAGTCCTTTGTAAAGATTAGTGAAAAAACAAACAAATAAATAGACACACACACACACACACACACACACAACCAAAACCAAAACCAAAACCAAAACCAAAACCAAAACCAAAACCAAAACCAAATCCCAAGACAACTTATGGCAAAATCTATCAAGATTCTTAAGTTCTAATATTAAGGCTGAGAGATAGCTCAGTTGGTATTGTGTTTGCCTTGTCAGCATTAGGACCTGAATTCAAAAATTAGCACAGAGTGTAAAAATCTGGGCATCCTGGTAGAGTTTATAATCTCAGTCCTGGAGAGGTGGAGATTGGAGGATACCTTTGGTTCACTGCCTAGCCAGCCTAGTTTAATGGGTGAGCTTCAGGTCCCAGTGAGAATATCTGTGTTTTAAATAACAAGATGAATGGTTCTTGATGAACCCTGGCTGGTCTTTGACCTCTGTACACATGCACACACACACACACACAACACACACACACACACCGCGCATGCGCACACATACCCACACACACGTGTATCCTCATATACACATGTAATCCACATATGTGCACATATGTGAAGTTCTAAAAACAATACATATGAAGAACAATGGAGCACAAGTGAGAAATGACACTGCAAAATTCAAATAGATATAATTTGATAATATACTAATTTCTAATGTAAAATAGATCCTAATAACCCATAAAAGTATTAAAAAATATGAATAGTTATTTTACCACAAGGAAAATCTAATTTTCTGAAACACATGAAAATATGTTCAACATTGGTCAAATTACAGAAAAAATGCAAACATCCAGAGTAGAATAATAATCCTTTGAAGATGTTCACAACCTAAATGCAAAGCTCCTGTTACTGTTATGTTGGGGATTGGTTCTAATACTTTGATTTAATTGGGAATCTGTGTGGTCTCCAAACTCTGAAGATCCTTGTTCCCAACTGGTTTTTGGTTGATCAATAAAGATGCCAGTGTCCAATGGTTGGTCAAAGGGAGACGGGGTGAGACCCTTGGATTTTTGAAGCTAGGGTGAGGGAGGAAGGAACAGAGAATCACCATGATGCTGTAGGAGACTGATCAGATTTACAGTGGCCAAAGGAAAAATCATACGAAATGTAGGTGAGAAGAAACGTGACACCTGAAGAAAGGGCTGCGCAGAAGTGTCTTGGGCAGCAAAGAATAGGGAGCCGGCAGAAGGAACAGGGCAGCAAAAATAGATCGTAGATTTATAGAGTGTTGAGTCAGAAGTATTCTAGGGAAATCTGTGATAGCTGGGTGGAGGATTAGAACTCCTAGCTTTGGAGTTCTAACTCCTAGTCATGGCATACTAAAATTAAGTAGTGTGTGTGTGTGTGTGTGTGTGTTTCTATCATGGATTCAGAGTTTCTGGGCAGGTGGCTGGAAGCCCACTGGGAACCAAAGTGGGGTAGCTAAACTCATTGCTACACTGTTATACTAGACAACAGAGAGGAATTAAAGTTGGAATTAAGATTTCTTTAAGCTGACATAAGAACACTTTGCCTTATATGGGTGAGCCCACTGTTACTGACACAGGCCAGAAATGTTGGAGAGGGATCATCAGAGGCAGTTTCTGGGTGATAGATTCAGAAGATGAAGCTCACCACTGTTGGCTTTAAAAGAGATGCCAACATGGGTGGGCAATAACAACTGGAAAGGAGAGAAAATGAATTCTTCTGTGGGTGTCCCCAAGAGGTAAATCAGCTCTGAATATATTGCTTTTACACCAGTAAAATCAATTTGGACATCTAGCCTCTAGAAATGTGAGAAATAAAATTAGGTTGCTTTACATTGACAGAGTCTAGGGGTCTTGATCAGGTTCATTTTCTCTGCTAGTCAAATAATTAAAAGGTAGGAAAAATCTTGAGTGCAACAAGTAGCTACAGAGGAGAAATCTCTAACAGTGTAGCCAGCAGCCAGCAGTCAGAACCAGCAGTTGAAAGGCATTTATTGGGGGTGGTGGTGAGGAAACACACATACTGCAAACTCACATAGAAAAAGACCTTCTTGAAAAGCAAAGACGGGGCTTGGAAAATCTAAGAAATCCTATCTTTTCTTTAGAACTGAGGATTTAAAAAAAAAAAAAAAAACCCTCTGAAGAATTTTCCTCCCCTAATTTAGGGTTGGTCAGTTTGAAGATTTCCTGATTTGGCCTTGAACTTGTTGAGCCAGTTTATCAGGAGAGGCACTACTGGAGGCCTTTGTTTTAAGCTGTCAGGCTTTTTATACAGGCCAGAAGGGTGTAGAAGAAGCCAACAACTTTAATTACCTAACTGTGGCCCTTCTCCCATGTTTCTGCATACCAGACAGTCTCCTAGTCTCCACAAATCACCAATTTTGTGGTCTTCTGTTTCAGTAGTAGTAGAAAACCAATACACACAATAAAACCATTTCTCATTTCTAACATGCTCTACTAATAAGACCATACTCAGGCAAAAATCTCTCTTTCCTAATTTTATGTGTATGAATTAGTATATTTCAAGAGGAAAGCAATTGGATCTTTTTTTTAAATTATAGATGTATGCAAGTTGGCTTTGCACTTTCCATTGGTAGAATGCAGTCTACAGATCAGTTTGGTTATATGTTTACTGAGGGATTAATTTGTAACAGAAATACTTGGAACTGACTCAGTCATTCATCAGTTAGGTTCATGAATAGTCATAAAAATGTGAGAATGAATATATGTATTTCACCATGCAGTATGTACATATTAGAAAAAAAATACCCTAAGAGTTGTATTGTCTTGTGTGAAAAACAAAATGTTTGATCATCTATATTTTATGGGAGTGGGGGGCATACAGTGATCTGTTCCTTTTTCTTTTCTATGCATAGAGGAACTCAGGAATAGCTAAGAACAGTGGCTACTTCAGCTAGCAGATGGGCAGTAAACAGATGAGTGTCAAAGACGAAAGGTTAGATTTTGAACGATGTGGGTATATTACTTATTCAAATATGCTCTAGGCAATCACCTCATGAGACAGATGGGAAAGCCTTCAAAAGGAGAATGCAGAGAACAAGAATTCATGTTCGATAGTGAGAGACCCTGCCTCAAAAACACACAGTAGACAGCTTCTGAGGAATGACACCTAAGGTTATTCTCTGGACTCCACATGTGTGCATCCACCCTCCCTACACACACACACACACACACACACACACACACACACACACCTGAGTACATACAAACCTACAAGTACACAGAGGATCAGCTTTACAAAATGATATAGCAACTATTCAGTGCAAGTATTGAAAGATGAGTATGAGAAAATTCTAGTTTGGCCAAAATGTTAGAAGGAAAGAAGGAAATGCAATTAAGTAGTGGATCAATTTGTTTCCCAGGAAAAGAGGACAAATAGAGAAGTGCACAGCTGTGGGTGGTAGACTGAGCTTGGGAAGGTGAGGGAAGAGAAGACTGTTCTTGTTAAGTGTGCAGTATTCACATAAATAATTTTGATAAGAAGTTCTACAACTAAATGGGATAGTTAAGGAAGATCAGCCAAAACATTTGTAAGGTAAATAATTATGAAAATATTGAAAGTATTTTAAAACGTCATTGAAAATGGGTTATTTTGGTGGACCCTTCTGTGTATATGCATGCACATGTATATGTATGTATATATGTATGTCTATGTGTATGTGTGTGTGTGTATTTGTATATGTATGTATATGTATCCATGTCCTTAGTAGAAGTGGTTTCTCAATAACAACTTACATTTCCTAAATTTGTTAAACAATAAAATATATGACAAAATATGACTTAATGCATAAATCTTTTAAGTATAAAAATCACCGTAGGGTCCTTCAAATGACAACTTTATGAATCCTAACAAGAAATCCATGTCAGAAGCACCCTGAACCTTAATTAGAAATATGAATGCAATCTCTGATAAGTGGATATTAATTAGCCCAGAAGCCCTGAATAGCCAAGGCACAAATCACATAACAAATAACTCCCATGAAGAAGTATGGAAAAGGTCCTGATCCTGGAAAGGATTGATCTAGCATTGGAGGGGAATATAAGGACAGAGAGAAAAAGGAGGGAGGTGATTGGAGAAGGGATGGAGAGAAGAAGGTTTATGGGACATATGGGGAGGAGGGATCCGGGAAAGGGGAAATCATTTGGAATGTAAACAAAGAATATAGAAAATAAAAATATTTAAAAAAAAGAAATATACAATATTACTTCCATAGCCTGAAAAGGAGCAAACAGAGATCCTAGAAGACAAAGGAGAACCACATCTGGCCAGAATGCCCCATGTGAGCTCAGTCTTTTCCTGAAACAACGATTTCAAATACAACATTGGCCTGGGGAGTGAGGTGAATGAACTCCCCAGAACTGAAGTGACTTTGAGTGGCAGAAAAGCTGAAGCCCCTGGGTAACGATTCTGTCACCTTCCGGATACAGTTAGAGTTGCCTTCAGGTCAAGAGACTCACGGGGGAGAGAGTTACGATGCAGTGAACTGCAACCACAATTCTCTAGCAATTGCTTAGCTTTTTGGTGTGGGAAATCTGGGCAGTTTGCTATTTCTCAAGTGGGTTCTCATCAGGGAAGTCAGCATAATGAGACATGGGAAAATAAATCATGTTACCTTTCCTCAGTACTGCAACAGCATGAGAGAATCCAGAACAAAAGAGGGGAGAGAGTATCACATAGCAAGATGGAATCCTTGTTTATTTGTTTGTTTGTTTGTTTTAAGGCACACTGTCTGTTCCTAAACCCAATCTCTAGCTTCTTCTCCCTCTGTTGTAGTTAAGAGTTTCCATGGCTGTGAAGAGGCACTACAGCCATGACAACTCTTATAAACAAAACCATTTCACTGGGGCTGGGCTTATGGTCTCAGAAGTGCAGTCCATTTTCATCATGGTGGGAAGCACAGCACGGCAGTGTGTAGGCAGACAGTACTGGAGGAGCTGAGAGGTCTACATCCTGATCTGAAGGCAGCCAGGAGGAGACTGGATTTTTTTTTTCTGTTTCACACTGGGAGTACCCTGAACATTTAAGACCTCGAAGTCCCACCTCTACAGAGACAAACTTCCTCTAACAAGGCCACACCTCCTCCAACAAGGCCACACCTCCTAACAGCGCCCCGCCTTATGACCAAGCATTCAAACACAGGAATCTATGAGCGCTATTCCTTTTCAAGCCGCCAGCCCCTCTAACGCTGCAAAGTCAGTTCTTCAATTTCAGACACTGCTCCCGCCTCAGGTCAAGATAGTGGTTTTCGGAGTGGCTCATTAGCCAATTAGTACTGACCCCAGTTCCAAGTGGATTTATTTAAAAGTTTTAGTATCAAGGTAACCAGCCCTCCTAGGACTCATTTGGCAGAGATGAGTCAAGTCTAATTCTTAGAAATATCACGGGGCAATGCTAAGAGAAAATTAAACTGGTTTAGTCCTCTTCTTTCTCTCATACTCCTCCAATTAAGGTAAAACAATAATATGGCTCTTCCGAGGCTGTCAGTAAAGACAACCTTGTCTGCACTGCCCAGGTTCACGTTGGTAAATACTAATTAAGATTGCAAAAACTACTGACAGCGACATGGCTCTAAATTTAAAACTGGATCCTCAAGTAAGTGGCTGTAGACCTGTCTAGTGAAATGCAGTAAAGATAAGGTTAAGAAGAAGAAAATGCCATCTCCCTCTACAGATCACGACAAAGGTCAGAGGTGAAGAAGCCAAACTCCTTTGGCTAGAGCAGACAGACTCCATACAGCGAGATAAGAAACATTGACGGAAACCCTGGTTGCTAGGAATTTACCTTCTGAGGAGGAGGAATAGAAATGCTGAAGCAGATCTCATGGTTCAACGGAGTGGCGCTAGGGCCACGTTGTCCTTGGACTCAGTTTCCCATGTAGGGGATGTTCAACTAGAACCTTCACAGTGAAAGTGAGTGTCTGAGGAAAGACATGGAGTCCAGTGGAAGGAAGTTTTGAACCGGAAGTCCCTCATCAGTTCTAACAAAGAGTTAGCGTGGGGAGGCTTCTGGGAAGGGTTTCGCAGCCTTTCTCTCTAGCCTCCACAGTGCTGCCAAGACTGTGTGAGCTCAATTCAGTAGGAAGCAATCTAACATTAGACTAAGAATGAGAAAGGAGAGACAGGCTTAGAGAGAAAGCAGCAGCAGCAGCAGGTGCCAAATGGCGGGATCACAGCCCCAATCTGAGGGCCCCCTCAGAGATCACCTACGTAGGATTTTGCTCATTGTAGCTGTAATCAGAGTGCTCGCGCACTGGTTAGAAGCCACCTTCAAGTGACCTGATGCTACCAGCATGGTTTTTCTGCCCTTTCACCAGACTCTTGTCCTCTTCATTTTGTAGACAGTGACTCATTTGTGTCTGCTTTAATGGGTGTTTAGTTACTAAACCCTTTCACTAAAACATAATAATAGTAATATGAAGTATAAAATAAGTTCACTACAAGTGACTATCAAGATGTCTTGGCTCCTGTTCCTAGCACTTGACTCTTCTTTTCTTCAAGGATAGCCACCATTTTAATCTCTGTGGTAGGTGTAGTATCAGTATGCTAAAATTGCTGTAACAAAAACGGCACAAAGGATTGCTTGAATTGGTAGAGATTTATTATTTCACAGTTGTCTGAAGTCGAGGGCTAGCAGACTTTATTTTCCCTGATGGTTGTGTAGGGGGATATGTTCAAACTCTCTCTTCAAGGTGGGGTAGCTTCTCTGAAACCTCTGGTTCTTCTTTGCCTATATATAGATCTGTCACTTAAATTAGAAACAACACAACATACTCTTCTTATACCTCTTTGTTTGTGAACAAACTTTCCTTTCTATAAGGAAGCTAGTCATATTGGATTTGTGTCCACACTAATGAACTCATTTTGACTTGGTTATAATCTTAAGAATTTGTTTCCAAATAAGGTCATTATTCTGAGGAAGCAGGGCTATGAATTTAACATAGCTTTTGGGAAGGAAAAATGTAATTCGCCCTCTAACAACCACATGCTATTTTTGCCCGATATTGAAGCTTATTTAAATGATGATATCGTAAAGTATTAGTTGGTACTGAATGTCGTTTGGTTAAAGTTTTGTGAGATTTATTCATGCATTGATGAGAAGATATAGTTAGCTCCTGTTATTTTATTCGTCTGAGACTGGGTCTGATTACATAGCCCAAATTGGCCTCAAGCTCACAATTCTGCTGGCTTAGCCGTCTGGGTGCTGGGATTTCAGACACACCACTGTGCCTGTTTGGCTGCTTGGTTTAGATTCTATAGTGTTTTATCATATAATATGCTATGAATACAATCAAATATATTGTATGCTTGTATGAAATTCCTAAGTTTGAGTAGATGAGTGGGGTGATCTGGGAAACAATAAAGGAGTAGAAAACCAAGAGAAAAAGAGAATGATTTCCAAACAGGATGCACTGAGAGAGTTATTGCTGAGGACAAGTATAAATGGGGCCATTTAGGACACAGTGGCCAACGGGGAACTGCATACCACAGCTCCCTCGCCGGCCAGCTTGGATGCGGCAACTTTTATTTGTCACTCATTGATGGTTGCTATAGAAGTGCTGCCTCCTGTACACTGTTGACATGATGTAGTTATAAACACAGAATGCTGCTATGAGCTACAAGGGGCCTATAGAAAACATCTTCAGGCAGACAACCGCAGAACCTTTTATTAAACTACTGAGGGCTTGAGAGATGGCTAAGCAGTTAGGAGCACTGTCTGTTCCTCTAGAGGACCTGGTTTGATTCTCAGCACCCACAGGGCAACTAACAACCACCTGTAACTACAGTTCTAGGGAGAACACTTGGGAATATTATTTCAGGAAGTGCATTTTGCAGTCTCACCTATGTTGGATTTTCTTTCTTTTAAATTTGATTTTCAGGAATCTATCTTCTGTCTGTCTGTCCATCTGTCTATCATCTATCATCTATCTATCTACCTACCTATCTACCTATATCTCTCTCTCTCTCTCTCTCTGTCCCCTATGTTTTGTCTGTCCATGTATCTTCTAGCTATTATCTCTCTACCAGTCTGTCTTCTATCTCTCCATCTGCCTATCTTCTACTTGACTGTCTGCCTATCTATCTATCTATCTATCTATCTATCTATCTATCTATCTATCTATCCATCCATCTATCCATTTATCTTCTGTCTATCTATCTATCTATCATCTATCTTCTATTTGTCTGTCCATCTATCTTCTATCATCTATCTATTATCTGTCTGTCTGTCTATTGATCTTTCTTCTATGTTCTGTCTGTCTGTCCATGTATCTTCTATGATAGTCCATATCTATCAGTATGTCTGTCTTCTGTCCATCTGCCTATCTTCTATTTGTCTGTCTGCCTATCTATCCATCCATCTATCCATCTATCTTCTGTCTGTCTGTCTGTCTATCTGTATCTATCTATCTATCTATCTATCTATCTATCTATCTATCATCTACCATCTGTCTTAGCTATTTGTCCATCTCATTCTGGACATGAGTTATTTACAAATGTATTTCTGGCAAATAGCTTTTGCCATTCTGTACTTTTGCCACATTTGTAATTAACAGTTATCTAACAAACATAAACTCTTTGTTTTAGTTACAATTAAATTGAAAAATATATGTCTAACTTCTAATTTTGAACTCTTGCTGACTGGTGATTTTAGCAGTGGGAGTACTCCTGCTTGTGAACGTCTAGCTCTCAAGGGAGGCTCTCGGGTATGGAGCACATTTCAGAAGAGTGAATGTCACCGTGCTGCCAAGCTCTCCTTTGTGCTGCCAATGTGCTCTGTACTTCATTTCAAGGAAGCCGATCCCAGAACACTGTAAGATTGTCAGTGTGTGCTCATTTCTTCCATGGATTCTAAACTCCTTTAGAACAAGAAAATGGTTCATTCATCTTTGTATTCTCCTTAGGTGAAGATGGACACTGAATAAGTTTTCACCAATTGTTTCCCAAACTGATTATTAAACTTATTTAAATACTCTCAGGGTCTTTAAAAATTGTTAATTTTTAAATTATAACACAAACCAATCAAATATCAAGCTGAGAAGAATTCTTGACACTTTTCTGGTTTCAAGATTTATTTATTTGTGTGTGTGTATGTACATATGTATACATATATGAATATATGTGTGTATGTATAAGGCCGATGACAGCTTCTAGGAATTGGTTCCCCTTTCCAACTTGTGGCTACTAGGAACCAGGTATCCTGCAAGCATTTTTACCTCATAAATCCCTTGACACTTCATTTTGATGTACTACTTTGCAGTCTGTGTTAGAGGACAGAAGTGTTCTTACTACTGACATGTTGTCCCTGGCTTTTGTGAGGCCCAGGGACCATGGACTGAGCTTTCCCCATTCCCCAGAGGGATACTTCCACCTCAGCCTAAATTTTCACTACAAATGACACAGTCACTCCAGTAACCTCTATTTTTTTTTTTTTTTAAGTAAAGGGAGGAGATGTAGCACTGTGAAGGCATTCTGTGGCCTGGTTAAGCGAGGCTTATTCTGGAGACCCAGTAGAATATATTCTACAAGGAAGGGATGGAACTGTGAGCCATGCTCCCAGACAGGTTCCTGACACGAGGCCCTCAACTCCATAACCCTGTGGCCAACAGTCATGTAGGGTCACACCCCAGCCACAAGGCCTAAGAGGCTCACTCCATCCCCACAGTCACCTGGCAACAGCTGGGTATGTTCCTCCCCATGGTTACCTAGCAACAGCCAGGTAGGCTGGCCCACTATAAAGAGAGGTGTTTGCCTCCTCCTCTCCTCTCTCTCTTACTCTCTCACTCTCTTGTTCTATCCTTTGTCCCCTTGCTTCCCCTCTCTCCCCATTCCCTTCCCCATCTCTCCCATGGCCATGGCCAGCTTCTACTCTCCACCTTGTCTCTGTCTCTGTTTATCTCTTTGTCTCTCTTTCTCTCTCTCTCTACTTTTCTACAATAAAGCTCTCAAACCATGGACTACCTCCTTTTATCAAGACTCGCCCTGCTGGAGCAATAGAATAGGTCTTCTCCTAAAGAGCCTTGTCTAATCTGCCAGCGAGGCTTCTCCTCCATGATCTATGTTCCAGCCATGATCTCCACCAAGCCTTGCCGCCAATAGCTGCCAGACCAGACCAAGGACTCGCCAGCGCTTCCTCCCCCCTACTGTGCCCCCACCGCCCCCTTTTCCCTTTGGCCCAAGAGCCTCTGCTGCCTCGGGGTCCCCACCCATTCTCAGCTCTTCTGTGGTATCCAGCAGCATTCTGCAATGCCTGAGAGTTAGAACCTGTCATCCCTGGCCTCTGTGAGGCTTAGGGACCCAGGACTGCACTTTCCTCACCCCTGAAGTGGGGTCTGGAGGCCTCATAAGACCTGATGCCTGTCCCGCGGTCAAGGGGTCAAGGGGTCATGCGTCTGCCCATTCAGTGCCAGTGAGCTCTGAATGTCTCTAATCAGAAACAAGAAAAGAAGCACACTCTTGTGTGAGGCAGGAGTGGGAGGTATCCAGCCTTTGAGAGCTTGACACCAACAGAGCTGTCTGATCCTAAGGAGAGACAGACAAATAGGGTCTCGGTGGGGACATCCCTCCCAAGTGATTTCTTGCCCCAGCACAATGCTGGGCATCCAGGGGTAGTACATGATGTTGTAGCACTCACCATCAGGCTCAGTTTTAAAGAGAAACTGAATTAACAAGATACATTTAATTGGTTCTCATGATTTGTGGTGTGACCAAGTCATGTATTACAGCATAAATAGGCAAACAAAAAGGGGTGGAAAAGACTTTCTTTAAAGTAGACTTATATAGAAACACTTATTCAAGACTTTTTCAAAAGAAGCCTGACCAATACAGATGCGGATGTTTGCAGCCAACTATCAGACTGAGCACAGGGACTTGAAGGGAGGAGTTAGGGGAAGGACTGAAGGAACTGACGGGGTTTGTAACCCCATAGGAAGAGCAGCAATATCAACCAACCTAAACTTCTAGAGCTCCCAAGGACTAAACCACCAATCAAGAATACACATGGAGAGATCCATGGCTCCAGCTACATATGTAGCAGAGGATGGCTTTATCTGGCATCCATGAGAGAGGAGCCCCTTGGTAAAGGCTCGATGCCCCAGTGTAGGGGAATGCTTGGGCAGTGAGACAGGAGTGGGTGAGTGGGTAGGGGAGCATGCTCATAGAAGCATGGGGGAGGGGGATGGGATGGGGGATTGTAGAGGGGAAAACAGGAAGGGGGATAACATTTGCAATGTAAATAATTAAAAGAGCCAATAAAAGAAAGAAGGTTTAAGCTTCCCATTGTTGTGCCTTAGATCGCTTCTCCATGTTGCAGAAGATAGATATAAGTGGTGAAGATGAACGTAACTGGCACTGGACAGAGGGTGGAAACTGCTGGGCAAATCCCACTCAGGGCTGCTCCAGGAAGTCAACTTTGCAGACTGTATGGAAATGGGTAGCAGAGCTCATGCTCTGAAGAATGCAGTGACAGTAACAAGAATGTACTTAATAAAATGAGCTTTCCTCTTTTAAAGCACACAAAACTTCTTTATATAAAGAGCAGAGCGGCAGAAATTTCATCCAGCCTTTGAGAATGAATGTGTCAAAGATAAGCACAGCAGCTTAGCATGCAGGAACTTAAATGTCCATGGGTAAAACAAATTAATTTCTGTTCTACCCGGTGCATGTACGGGCATGTGCTCGACTCTCTATACTATCATGTACAAGGGAAAGAGAGTACAAGGGAAAATAAATAACTTCTGTCAGAATGCTGGTCCATTGCTAAGTTGTCATGTGCTCCTAAGGCACAGCAGCATAGCTCCGTCTGTCGTCACGTGGAAGGGCTGCATTATTGAACCATAAGATTTCAAGGGACTTTGTCAGGTCATCAAGCATATCTACCCACTGCTAAGAAATCCCAAACCTACATCAACCTGAAAGGGTTTCTATGTCTCTAGAAACAACCAAATGAAAAAAATAAATTATTCTTTATAAATTTTTCTCCCTTCTGTGCGCCAGAATTTCTATTTTGAGCCTGAAGTGAATGAATATTGGGAAACAAACTCTGGTCCTGAATGAAAGCTGCGAGTGCCCTTAACCACTGAACCACATCTTCTTCCCTTTACAATGCTTATAAGGTGGCACAGCAATAGAATTTCATTGCCCCACTTTGTAAAGTCTAAACAACTTTCTAAGTATCTAAGCACTAAGTGATGTCAGTAATTTGTAGTCTTCTTACTGACAAAGAAATATACTAAGGAAAAAAATCTGTAATCTATCAGCTGGATGGACAGAGGCACAGTTTTCATTACTGGATACAGGGGTTAGATTTTTGGCATCTAACTTGTGAATCTGCTTTATAATTACATGCATATATATGAATATATATGACATGTGTATACATATGCATATAATACTCATCCAAATTTTTGGATAATTTCATATTATTTTAATTTCTTTACTTTAAACTTTGAGTTTTACAGATCTATGTAATATGTTTCACATTACCTTTCATTTAACAACTTTATAATCTCCAACTGTATCTATATGCCACCTTCTTCCACTGCGTGAAACTCTTTCCACTGCACATTTTTGTTCACTGTCCCCTGTGCTTCAATATGTTCTTTCTTTCCTCTAGCACCTGGAAAATGTCCTTCCAGACCTGCAGATGCATTCCTTGCACCTTTTCTGATTCTCTTAGAGTTGGAAATACCAATTCTTGACTGTGATCTCATATTGTTCCTTTTCTTTGGCACTTGTTGTCTTTCTCACACATACTTTTACTATATGAATCTTATAATTACTCTTCCATAATCAAACATATTTTGAGCTTCTCAAGAGCATAAAAAACCCCATCCCTATATCTCAAATAAAATTTGTAAGACAAGAGGCTATGGCGATGGCTCAGTAGGTACAGGACCCGATGTGCAGGTGTGAGTTTAGCATAGTTCCCTGCTTATGACCCCAGCACTTGGTAGGCAGAGACTGGGGACTTCCCCCAGAGAAAGCTAGCTTGCTAGACTAGTCAATTTAGTGAGTTCTGGGATGGAGAGTGGTGATCAAGACAACTGATGTCAGCTCTGGCTTATACATGCACATATGTACACACACACCTGCACACACACATGTGACTGCACACATGAACGCAAGAACATCTACGTAGAGCATGCACATATACATGCAGATATAAAAAAGAAGTGTAACACAATGGTGGTAGGTTTAATTAAACATGAGAAATGCTTGGTCCATAACATGCTATATTTTCAATATGCCGGAATTTGTGTCCTTTCATAAAATATTTAGGGAAAATATCGATTCCACTGGTTCTATTGAACACAGCCATAGCTGGAAAGAGATATAGTTTTCCTTTCCTCCATCTGGAGAACAGACTGCTTGGTAACATATTTAAATTGCTACCCCTTCAAATGATGTATTAGGAAGAACAGGTTCTAAAAATGAGATGTAATTATCTCAAAAAAATGTCAAGAGAGAAAGAAAAAAAATTTAGTTAGAAAGAAAATTATAGAGAAAGAGATTTTTAAACTTGAGTTTGTTGTGTAACTGAGAGAGGAAATTTGTCAAGGAAGCTCAGTGATGGAGAACTCAGCTGAGCAAGCCATATGTGGCCATCAAATTTCTGCCGGGACCCCGGGGGCTCTGGATGTAGACCTCCGCTGTGAGTTACCTCAGTATGTTATTTTGTCTGTGTCCCCTGTCCACTGGAGCTCCTTGGGGTTGGGGCTGTGACTGTGACGTGCTACTTTCTCCACAGTCTGATGCCTTCACTGAAATCTCAGATTCACTGTTAAGTGGCCGCTTAACTTCTTTGTGTGTTTCATGTGCACATATTGTGAGCTTTAAGTTTAGAGTTCTTAGTTCAGCATCTAACACCCAGAAATTGTTCTGTAATGTGACCTGACTGTTAGTGTGACTGTCAGCCACTAGAGAGTCAGTAAATACTTGTAAAAAGAGTGAATAAATGCATGAATGAATGAGTGAGGGGCTCTGCGCCTGCATCCCAGGGACCAAAATGGCTTGCATCTGTACACCTGACTGTTACACGCATCATAATAGTTCTTTAGAACTAGGCTTCACTTACCTAAATTACACTAAGGCATTTACATTTTCTGACAGAACTTATTTCTTTTTGGTGAATAGAAATATTTGCTTGATCTTTGATTGTTGAGAGCATAATATTTGCAGCATTGTACTTTTTCCCAGTTTGAGGAAATCATTTGTAACATAACAATGCTTTAAGCAAAAATCTTGCCTGATTACCTCTCTTATATCTTGGAGTTACACACACACACACACACACACACACACACACACACACACACACAGAGAGAGAGAGAGAGAGAGAGAGAGAGAGAGACAGAGAGACAGAGACAACAGAGACAGAGATGTAGAAACAGAGAGACAGAGAGATAAACACACACAGAAAGAACAGATGGACAGAGATGTAGACAGACACACACAGACACATGCACAGTGACAAATACATAGACACACAGAGACACACACACACACACATACACACACAGTTTAAACACTCAAGGAAGTAAAGAGATATTAGATTTTGTTTTCGGTATGTAATCTTGGCTACAGACACAAAGAGAAAACAATGTATGACTTTGTCTCTTTGCACTTTTAGGGTCATCCTAGCTGAAAGTAGGTAAATGGCATATCAAAACGGAGAGTGCTAATGACTGAAAATACTTAGATTTGAGTGTTCTGGTGGGCCTAAGATACACTGTCCTGTGTGTGTGTGTGTGTGTGTGTGTGTATGTGTGTGTGCATGCATGCGCGTGCACACAACAGGGATTTATAGTAATAATTTTTCTTATTGTTGTAAACAATGTGACTGCTGTGTAATAAATATGTTCTCACATAAGTACAAGGACATTAAGGAAAAAATAATGACAAATATGAGGCATAAAGAAAGACTTCCCAAAATATCAACTAATACTTAAATTTGACATTTAAAGTTAGTATAATATGTTGATATGAAACTGATATTTAAAGTTGATATAATTTGTATATACACACACACACACCATACTGTATCCTATTGCCATAACCCTCTGAAGTAACCTGATATATTTAAGGTTAATACTTAAGTCTTTTATCTGAAAATTGGAAAAGCACTTGTGAGTGAATTAGATGGTCCTGCATATGGTACTCAAAACAGACTGTCTTTTTAGTTTGTATGAAGACCTCCTTTAAGTCCCTCACTTCCATAATCCCTTTAAAAACAGCGATCCAGAGAGAACACCACTGCCTCTTCTTCATCTCACTCTGTAAGACTCTGGGGAGCCTTCAGGAATTGGTGCAAAAAGCAAGCAGAATTTATTTTTCCAACATGTTGAGGTGGCCCTGTACATGGAGAGAGAAGGACCATGGGCAGTCTGCCTGGCAGGCCTTTATACAGCCCTCAGGGCAGCTGCCATTCGGTACAATGTGATTGGCAGAACAGTGTGACTTTAAAACTGATTTGTCATTAGGGCTTGAGTTAGGTGGCTGAAGGTCTCAGAGTAACTCCAGGCCTACCCCACCTGCAGGGATCTCCCTGAGGTCTGAGGAATGTAATCAGACCTTCTCTTCTGGAGTGGGTGGGGGAGGGGCTATATTTTTTGTGACCTTTCTCTTCTAGCAGGGAAGGAGTTTGGTGGAATTTTCCAAAGTTTCTGAGCTGACCTCTTCACAAGCACCAGACTTGTCTGTCTGCTCTATCCCACCCACATCAGTCAGTTTCAAACAAGCAAACAAATAAACATTCAAAAATGTAGCATGCTTGACCGTGGACAGCCTACTGTCTTCTTTCCCACAACATCTGTGTACTTTGTTTTGTATATGTTGTAAGGTAGAGACCCTCTCCACATAAAAAAAAAAAATCAAAGTGCCCACAAAAGGAGGGGTTGTTGTTTAGAGTATGCATATGCAAAATATTGTAAGAACCTGATCATAGGTTCATTCTGTGCAAGTTCGAAATGTGCTTTGTAACACATAAAGGTCCACATATGTTGCAAACCTGAAAGGCTTTCTCTTATAATTATGTTTCCTATGATAATTTTGGTATGGTGAAGGAAAAATCTTTGCAGGATTCAGGCACTGTCCCACAGTTTCTCCTAGAATTTGTCAAGTTCTTAAACAACTACCTTCTATTTTCCTTTTGTTTTGATCTACTTTCTATATATTAGGAAAGACTTAGAAAATATTTTAATATAATATTTTCTCCTTTTTAGATCTAAACTTTAAATATCTTGTAAAAATTGAATTTTTTTTACCTTTTTTTATTTATTCGATATATTTTTTATTTACACTTCAAATGATTTCCCCTTTTCTGGCACCCCACTCCCTGAAAGTCACATAAGCCCCCTTCCTTCCCCTGTCCTCCCACCCACTCCTTCCAACTTCCTTGTTCTGGCTTTGCCCTATACTGCTACACTGAGTCTTTCCAGAACAAGGGGCCACTCCTCCTTTCTTCTTGTACCTCATTTGATGTGTGGATTATGTTTTGGGTATTCCAGTTTTCTAGGTTAATATCCACTTATTAGTGAGTGCATACCATGATTGATCTTTTGAGACTGGGTTACCTCACTTAGTATGATGTTCTCCAGCTCCATCCATTTGCCTAAGAATTTCATTAATTCATTGTTTCTAATGGCTGAATAGTACTCCATTGTGTAGATATACCACATTTTTTTGTATCCATTCTTCTGTTGAGGGATACCTGGGTTCTTTCCAGCTTCTGGCAATTATAAATAGGGCTGCTATGAACATAGTGGAGCATGTATCCTTATTACATGCTGGAGAATCCTCTGGGTATATGCCCAGGAGTGGTATAGCAGGATCTTCCAGAAGTGAGGAAGTTTTCTGAGGAACCACCAGACTGATTTCCAGAGTGGTTGTACCAATTTGCAACCCCACCAGCAGTGGAGAAGTGTTCCTCTTTCTCCACATCCTCTCCAACACCTGCTGACTCCTGAATTTTGAATCTTAGCCATTCTGACTGGTATAAGGTTGTTTTGATTTGCATTTCCCTATGACTAATGAAGTTGAGCATTTTTTATGCTTCTCCGCCATCCGAAGTTCTTCAGATGAAAATTCTTTGTTTAACTCTGTACCGCATTTTTTAATAGGATTATTTGGTTCACTACTACTACTACTACTACTACTACTACTACTACTACTACTACTGTGTACTTGTTTATCTGTATGCACACCATGTTCATGCAGGTGCTCTCAAGAACCCGGAAGAGGTGGAACTGGAGTTTTAAGTGGCTGTCAGCTGTTCAGTGTGGGTGCTGGGCACTGAACCCCATTCTTGGTAACAGTAGCCAGTACCCTTAAGCACTTTGGATCTAGTAATGTACCACTATGGAAGGGGGTGAAGATGGTCTGTGATTTGGCATTCAAGGGTTTAAACATATGTCTTGGATCAGGTATCCCTGTGTATTGCACTGCAGAAATTGCCATTTTTAGACTAGTCCATTTTGTGGCTGCTAATCACAGCCATTTGGAGGTGATTTTGCCCCAGCCCTGCTGGGCTACACAGCATTACACTTGGCTAGAGAAGGAGGCCATCTCTAATTTTCACTGCTAGAATGGTCAGTTTTCAATACTTTCTTGCAACAGTTTCAAAATTATCCTTGGAATACCACTTCTTTTGTCAGCTTTAGGATATATGATTGTCTTTCTTGAATACACCGTAGAGAAACTCATTCAAAGCACAAGTAATAACATTTTTAAGGTAGCAATTGGAATGAGCATAAAGTCTCCTTTTTCAAAGCTTTGCTGGATAATGTGTGATTTTAGAGGGAAGAAATTTACAAAAATCATGGCAGAGAAAGGTGAAAGGTGAAAGACTAATGTTTCTTAGATCCTCTGCTTCCCACACATGTGTAAAGACATACAAACAACGACAGCTATTTCTCTCTTTATTTTCACCCTATGAATTCAGCGAATGGCACGAAGCATCTCCAGCTGTGATAATTGCAGTGTAAAGTGAAGTGCTCTTTCAAGTGGAGAAGCTGGATCTGTTTGAGGCAGCTCAGGGGGATACGTTTTATAAGCAGCTACATCTTACAGGAAAGATGTCTGAGACAGATGCTGACCGGTCACTGTATGAAGACAGGTGAGATCAAAACGTTTTACCCAGTTTTGATTGGAAGTCCGAACTGTGATTTAGGAACTCAGGGTCCGGAAGATAAGCTATGATCCACAGAATATACACGAGGACAGAAAGCTGTGGCATGCTGGGGTCGGTCTTTCTTCTCTAATTGCTAATTGTTGTGTTGTGCTTCCGGCATTTCAGGTGCTAGTGGGAACCGACTAAGACTTGGGCATCTCCTAGACACTGAAACCTTTCTCATTACACTTTCTTTTGTTGTATGAAACCCTCACTTTATATACTCCTCTGAATATTTCCTCTGTAGCCCTTTTAAAATCATAAATGGAATAATACGTAATATATGCCTTGCCCTATATGGCTCTTTCTGAGTACCCACTCAAGTATTCATTCTTGTATTTTACATTATGCCATTGAATTTAACTTAACTTTTTAAAAACAATTTAGAGATTAGGGGATTTTAGTATGAATGGATTTGAGTTATGTAAGTAGTAAGAAGTGAACAATTTCAGGACCCAAGCTGAGGTCTACATGAATTTAGCACTTGTGTTTTTCACTACAACAAGCTCTATCTTATTTTTGTTCTTAGATCTTCCAGCCTAATTTACATTTATTTTTAGTACTTTCTTTGGCAGCCTCTGGGTTCATCTGCTATATTCATTATTCCACAATGATTTAGTGGTCTCAGAGATACATAATAGACATAGCATTGCATGTTTGATGAATGATCAATTAAGAATGATTGGAGCTGGCGAGATGGTACTGCGGAGGAGAGCACTCTTGCTTATGCTGCTCTTGAAGAGAACCCGGGTTTGACCCCTGGAACCGCGGGCTGACTTCCAGCGCTCTATAACTCCACTTCTAGGGTGATCGGATACTCCCTCTGGCCTTCTCAGGAGCCAAGCATACACACTGTAGGTATGCATACATACATGCAAGTAAATGTTCTTATCTATACAATAAAACAACTAGTCTTTAAAAAAAATGGCTAGCAGTGCTTTTTTTTTTTCAGCAAAATCATCTTCAGGTTGTAATGGGAAGGTTTCTATATGTGCATACTTTGAGGAGAAATTCATTTTTTCTCTTGTCTTCATGGAAAGTAATAATTCACACACAGTAAAGGCAATAGTATGGCCTCTGAAATGAGAAAGCATCACAGCAGGCGTGTGTGTGTGTGTGTGTGTGTGTGTGTGTGTGTGTTGCATGTCATGTCATATCTTTTTCTGGGTCTAGACTATACTCGATACTTACTTTTGTGCTGCAAACTAGCTTCTGAGTAAGTTTACGACTATTGAGTGGACCATTTCATTATGGAAAATGACTTTTGAGAGCATATGCATGGATTATTATTTTTAATTACATTTATGTATTATAATTCTGTAATTAAAAATAATGATCTTTTAATCAAGCTGTCACCTATCAGTAAACCGCATAAAGTAAAATAATGCATTGTCAATCAGGATTTGCTCAACACAGTAGCAAAACTATTATGAAGATATACAATGTATTATTATTGGATTTGAGCACCATTTCTCAAGAGGCAACTCATACACGCTACTGTATCTGATTTAAAAAAAAAAGCAAAACACCTATGCCTGGGGAGATTAGGGACCCTAAGTGGAAAATCTACAGCATGTTTATACTCGGAAAACCATTTTTGTGCCTAGGAGATAGAAGTCGTCAATGCAGAGACACATAAATGGTCCAAGTGCTGAGAATAAGTTACTACTGAGCACTCAGCTATGAATGGAGTATCTATGGGATGCTCTCCAATGCTCAGAGAACATCTCAGAAGAGGGAGAGTGAGGGACTCAAGAGAAAGAGGATGGAGAGGGGTGCTGTCACAGTGACTTCTAAGCTCCTTAGGACCTGCATACACATGAAATTGCAGCATTTGTGATTATGCACACAAGAGCTGTCCAAAATAGGACACCATTGACATTTTATCACAATGATGCCTTCTCTCTACTGAGCAACTCTCTCTCTCTCTCTCTCTCTCTCTCTTTCTGTGTGTGTGTGTGTGTGTGTGTGTGTGTGTGTGTGTGATATTCTTTGGTGGCCTGCCCACTGTTAGATTAATTGTGATCCAGTTGACAAATAATCTCAACATATGCTCATGAAATTATCCACAATTTAACTCAGAGGGTTTCTCTCTCTGCCTCTGTCTGTCTCTCCCTCTCCCTCCCCCTCCTCATATACAAAAGAACAGAAAGAAGGAGTGTGACTCCTTGGGAGAAAAGTGTCAGTGAGAGAGGGAACATGAGGGTTTTCCATCAATAAAGAATGTTTCAAACAGCAACGATAGAATCAAGAATCATGTTATAACACCAGGTTGAACGAGGTGTATGGATAAACTAGAAGACTCTTTTTCTTCAGTTAGGTTTTAGTAGATGTTTCTATAAGGCTAATTCCACTACTTTTCCACTTACCAAAACTCCTCACAAAGCCTAGATTTATGGACTTTCAGATGATGTGCTTTTCAGCATCATGACTGACTTGCCGTTGCTACTGAGGTCCTTGGCTTCCCTGCCTCTCGCTGTTCCCTGCGCTGCTGCAGCCAGAACAGTTTCCCCCAAACCATGCTTGCTATGCCCCTCTAGTTATCAAAATTCCTCAGTGAGGGCTGAAAGGGCGTGTCAAGGGTGTGTCACTTGTTTGTAGTGAAAACCAGGTTAGGATCCCAGGGCCTCAGAAGATGAATAAAACCCTTTAGTGCATGTTTGCCATTATGAGAACAACTTGTCAATAAACTTGGCACATTTATAATGATTTTATTTATCTCATAAAGGTTTAACCATCACTTCCATTGCTGCCCTCGCCCACCACACCTTTACCTTATTTCTAAGTAGAGAATAAGCTTTAGTAATATAAGAGTAAGGATGAAGATGAGTAAATGCCTAAGATGAGAAATGCGGGTATCAAGGAGTGGCCACATTTGGGTGATTTCTTATTCTATTTTGTGATTTATTTATTTATTATATATATAATGCTTTGCCTGTATGTATACCTGCACACCAGAAGAGGGCATCCTATCTCATTATAGATGGTAATGAGCCACCATGCGGTTGCTGGGAATTGAACTCAGAATCTCTAGAAGAGAGGCCAGTGCTCCCAACCCCTGAACCATCTCTCCAGCTCTATTTTGTCATTTCTTAAGACAGGATCTCACCATATATCTCAGTCTGTCCTAAACTGACCACTCTTCTGCCATGGCCTTCCCCAAGCTCTAGGATTATAGCTGATCACTATAATGCTGAGCTAGAATTCAGCTTTCAATTTAGTACTAAGAGAGAAGACTCAAGGATGATTACAGGTTTTCATTTAAACAGATTGATAAAAATGAAATAAGAATAATGAGTAGAAGAAAAATTAGGACTTTTAGTTATTTTTAAATATGGAAACAGTCAAACTTGGGAGGTGTGTGTGTGTGTGTGTGTGTGTGTGTGTGTGTGTGTGTCGGGGGTGGGGGGATCTCTAGGATTTACCAGATACCAGGGACTCAAAGGGAAGGATCTTAGATGAAATGCCAAGCCATGGGGAGAGAGAACTTGTAGAGTCCATCTTTAGTAGTAAAACAGGACATCAAGTGGAGGGATGGGGTTGCCATCCCATAGTCAAAAACTGACCCAGAATTGTTCCTGTCTAAAAGAACTGTAGGTACAAAGATGGAGAAGAGACTGAGGGAAAGGATGTTCAGTGAGCAGCTCAAATTGGAATATAGCTCAAGGGGAGGCTCCAAGGCCTGACAGTATTACTGATGCCATGGTATGCTTACAGACAGGATCCCAGTGTGACTGCCCTTCAAGAGGCTCAACAAGCAGTTGAAAGAGACAGATGCAGATACTAGTACCCAACCAACAGTCAGAACAGCCGGGGACCCCTATGGTTGAATTGGGGAAAAGCTGGAAGAAGTTGAGGAGGAGGGTGGCCCCATGAGAAGACCAGAAGTCTCACCTAACTGGACCCCGAAGATTTCTCAGACACTGAGCCACCAACCAGGCAGCATACATGAGCTGGTCTGAGGTCCCTGACACATATACAGCAGAGAACTGCCTGGTCTGGCCACAGTGAGAGAAGATGTACCTAATCCTAGAGAGACTTCAGGCCCCAGGGAGTGGGGAGGTATGGTGCGGTGGGGGTGGGAGGTGGGGGTGGGGACATCCTCTTGGAGAGGGAAAGGAGGATGGGATGAGAAACTGAACGACTGGACTGTAAAAAAAGATTTAATAATAATAATAATTATTATTATTGGACGCCAAACTCTTACTATGCAAGAGAAAAGAACCAACAAGAAACAGAACATGAAATCATAGGTATCTGTGAAGTATGCAATATTGTTGCAGAGAACAGCACAGTGGGAGCCTGAAGAAGATAATCAGAGGTCAGAGTTCAGCCAATGGTACTTAGCTATATTACACTCTCATAGTCACCTGTCTATGTTTGCATATTCCCTAGTAGATTCTAACTTTCCTGAACGTGGAGAGCATCAATTTTCTTCCTTCACTGTGTAGATGCAGAGCTTAATATACAGGAAGGTCTTAATAATTTTCTGCTGAATGGATTAATGAACACATGAATTCCATGGCTTCAGAAGACACAACTAATTCCTGACACTGCTCAGAAAAACCAAGGAATGTTTCTTGGTCCTTGCCCTAACCTCCAGCTGGATTGCACTTTAAGTTTTCCCTGTGTTAACCTGGAAAACTATAAAAGGCAAGCTCATACGGCTTGACTTATCTGATGGCATTCATTTAAGAACGATGGATAGCAAAGAAGAGTTTGCCATGCAGCAGGGAACTGGGAAGAATGACCGAGCTATCTCTTCAGTTAATTTCATATTCACAAATAACCGGGAAGGATGGCTCTGCTTTGATTCACCTCACTGAAAGTGAAAACGGGGAACTGAGTGTTTTCCCAAAGGAAATCTAAAACGGAATGTGGCACAGATGCTAATGGTGTTTTGGCTTAACTTTCAGTAATGTATCATTTATGATTTAATATCAATTCTAAGGAGAAACATTAAAAGGGACACGCAAATTGTTTAAGTTCCTTGGATAAAGCTATTCATAATTTTAACTTTATAGTGATAATTACTGGATAATGAAGATGCTTAAAGTTACATCTGAATACACATTGACAAGTTCCCAGGTCTGCTTATATTTTCGAATTCGGAAAGGAAGACACCTTTCTTTTTATTTTACTCTTACACTATCATTTTTGGTGTATATTCTTACTCTTATCTTACCTACAGGAGTATCTCAAGTTCATGCGCCTTATTTGCGTGACAAGGTCTTATTCTGTAGCCCACACTGGGATTACAGATGTGCGCCATTGTGCCAGCCAGATCTTCTGAACCATTTCCTCTCTTGATTTTATTTTCCTGAAGTGAGCCTTACTGTTTCTTTCTCTGCCAGCTTAAATAAGCCAATGATTTCCACACATATATCTAATCTAGACATGATCTCTGCAGTAGAGACCTAAATACTACTTACAGTAAGTTGTTTTTATTTTCTTCTTCTGTTTTCATGTCTGTGGTATGCATGTGTGTACAAGCATTGCAGGTACATGTTGAGACCCCGCCTGATGTCAGGGATATCTTCCATTAATCTTTTACCTTATTCATTGAAACAGGATCTTTCAGAGAAATCCATATTTCACCATTACAAGTTGTTTCTGTGGCCTGCTTGCTCTGGAAGTCCTGTCTCTGCCTTTGGAGGCTGGAAACAGGGGAAACCATCTCTCTTGGCATTTTACAGGGTTCTGATATCTGAACTCCTGTACCCAATCAAGCTTGTGCAGTATGTGGTCCATTCATGGAACCATCTTCTCGGCATTCCTAGAGTGTCAAATCTTGAAGGTGTGACTCGGTGTCTGCTTTATCCACGACTGTACCAACAGTTACTTGATGCGTAGCAAGTTTAAAGAAATATTTGCTGAGAGGTGATGACATAGGTGGACAGCGCTAAAGTTTTCTTGGCTTTGGCTCATTTAACAACTCATGTTTTTTTTTTGCCTTGCTGGTGTGCCCAATTCTAAAATCTTACGTTCTTTCAAATGACACTTTCTCTGTAAACCAATGTATGCTTCTAGATAAGGGTGCCATCTCTTCTAGAGAATTATTAAGCTCTATCTGGTCTTTATTATGGTCTTTTTTTGATCTAACAGATATGCAGAATGCGGAGTGATGGAATAGTCCCACTGTGTGGTGAAAAACAATCTTCTTTCTTCCTTTAGTTTGGTATCTTTTCACTACGCTGGGTCATTTTCTTTTTTGTATGTCATTCTGAAACATGAGTTAACAGTAAATGTAGACTGTTGAGGAGAAGCTCTTGGTTTCATTTTTTCCAGGTTTGCTTGTTTAAGATAGCTCAAATTCTTGTGTGTTCTGGCATAATTATTCGCAGGGCTCCTTTTTTACTCCCAGAAGTGACTGAGTTGGATGATAGAGTTCCCCTAATGTGTAAGGTCAATTCATATGGGCACAGAAAAGGCATAACCTTTGACAGATTTCAAAGTAGATTGTATGCAGGAAAAAAAAACCCAAAGAATGAGAACATAGAATTGCCCATTATGTAAATTTTAAAAAAAATTTACGTTTTCATACCATGGTGAAACTTGGCCAGTATTACTTCCTTTTAAATAAAAGTGGGGGTTGTTTTGCTTAATAATCTATAAGGTGACATTTGAATGGGACATAGCTCAAAATTAAAAATACCAAACAAAGATTGCCCCTAGTGAGGACTTGTAATCAAGTTTCAAGTCATCAGGGGCCCCTGACTTTAGGATGTGATGAGTGGATACACTGACACCACGGCTCCCTGTTGGCTTGCTCTATGAAGGTTTCTATTGTATATACACACTTTGTGCAGCAGGTGGCGTGTTTGCAACAAACTGTTCTTTCTCTATTCCCACCTCCTCCTTAGAAATGAACCACCAGGTTTCTGCCAGAAACTGCCACACTCAGGGTGACATATGATGCTGTTAAAATAAAATATAAAGGTTGGAGGTGATCAGCCCTGAATTGAACACTGGTTTCAAGAAATCTCCTCTAAAAGAGTCTAAAAACTAATAGTCCACAATATGATGAAAAGCCCCAGCTGACATCAAAGGAACCTCTTGCCTTCTTTTTAAAGAATTCTGTTTAATGCATAATTCAAGGAGTCCACGAAACATTCTGGGAAACTTTTGGACGGATATCAGCCGTTCAATTCAAAATTATGCACTCTGGGAAATGGCTGGCACCAGTGGTGGCAAGCCTACTACGTAATTTACACCAGCAATCAAATTGCAATTACAAAGGAGATTAAAACATGACTTTAAAGAGCCCAACTCCACCCTCAGGGCTACTAGCTGTTTGGTAAACATAGCAAAGGAGGCTGTAATTAAAGGAAACCTGTAATTAAAATTTTCGACCCTCTTCAGCTTTGTCAGGAAGACACTGTGAAGGCTTAAAGGGGTAGGAAAGAAAGCTTCCTCCTTTCCAGTGGTCTTGAGATGGTTTTGATGCCTTCTAGAGGATCCCTTTCTTCTGATATTGTCAGCTTCATCTTCTGCTGGTCGTCTTTCTTTCAAGTCTATATTGCTCCCACTGTGCAGGAATAACTTGAAGAATTTGCTAATCCGCTGCTGGAGGCCAATTACAAAAGAGATGAGTAAACTCAGGCTGTAATAGCAACACAGCCATGGAATTTACATCACAGACTATAATGCATCGACTTCATAAACAGTCAGTACTGTTTTGAGCATGCGCAGGAGGAGGTTTATAGCCAACTTTTCTGATGAGCTTCAGAAAATTATCTATGTTAACAAATAGAAAGAGAGCAAAACCCAAGGCAGGCAGTTAAGCAGAATGGTGTATTGTGGAGGGGGTATCTTAATCTTTCCCTTTCAAGATCTCCTCTTTTGCAAGTCAAGCTCTGTTAAACTGGAAAACATCACAGATCTCAGGAGGGTTTGAATCGCCCTGGTATTTTTAATGGCAGAATGACGTTAGCATGGCGATGCACTAAGTGATGCTAAACAGATTCGTAACAGATACACATGTTCATATGCACATTAGTTCCTATCTAGCATGCCAGTGGGAGCCACACACACCTGAGTAGCAAGATCCACAGTGGGGGCTTATCCCATGCTTCACTAATATCTTTGAATTCCACTACCCATGACAGGAAGCTGACCCCAGTGAATGGTCACTTCAGTGCTAACAATGCTTTAAAATGAGGCTGAGTAGAAGTCCACTCAATGTTCTCCTCACTCTGAGGTAATGTAAATAACTGAGTAAATGATAGGAATATGTGGACCTAATTTTAAAGACATTTAATTCTGCTTCCGTTTGAGAACTTGACTCACTTCTGAGCAGATTGAAAGATTAAGATATTTTGCACGATGCCCAAGATGTTTCATTTCTAAAGACCCATGAATCTATAAAAGTGTTTTTAGAGACTCCAAGAAACATAATTAATTACTGAGTTAGGCCCTTTGAGACAGAAACTGTTTAAAGCCTGATACAGACCTTTTATCTAGTTAATTAGCTTTATAGAGAGAATTTTGCACATTTAACAGATGAGTATAGGTTTTATTACTTGGAGCACAATACAGTTTATTTTTATGTTGTATTTTTAAATTAGAGAGAAAAAGAGAAAAATGATTTTGGACTGGGAAATAACTCTAGAAGCCCGATAACAGTGAAGGGCACTGTGATTAGATAGCATATTTCAGCCACTGTGGATAATGAGAATTTAAATATAATGCCCCCCAGATGGGCCAGTGCATTCAAGATAAGGGACTTGTGGAGTGTTTCAGAAGTCTCACTGTTGGTTACATAGAGTGACTGACTCTCTGTGGGAATGACCTAGACACTGAAACACACAAATCCCTTTGCTCCTCGGTCTGACATGATTGACAGCAGTTTTGTGCAGACTATCGTCTCATTTCCTTGAAGTCTATGAAATATTAAAATGAGCATATTATTTTCTTCTTGACAAAACATTTTGCACATCACGTATTTGCTAAAAGACAAGTTCCTCCCAGGCGCTGTGAGGGATTTCTCAGTGCCTACATTCTTCACAACTTTGATGCTCATGTTCATTCTGGTTACATTCTAGTGGGCTCTCATGTCCTTGAACCATCTGTGGCTCAAACCAGAAGTTTTAGTAGTAACATGTTTTTATGGAAAGTAGACTTTCTGTTGAACTTGGAGGTAATACCTTTCTTAATGCATGGCTAACAGGTATCATAGGTAAATATAATACCAGCCACTTATGATGTAATACCAGCAACTTACACCAAAGTCTTTAATATCTCCGTTGTGCTTTCTTGTTGTCTGATGTACAACTCCATTTGCATAGTTGTCTCACACTGATCTGTGATGTGTGAGGCCACCCATATCACTGACAGAAAACTGACTGTCCAAATGTCCAAATGTCATCTCCTATATGCACTACAAAATCAGCTATGTAGCACTTTAAAAATTATCTCACGACTCCTTCTTTTTTTTTCCAAATCACATATACCCTTTGGCCATGCTAATAACACAGTTAATACTTTTAACTTTAAAAAAAGGGTGATAAATAATTCTCTCAAGACTTGTCAAGCTAAAAAGCTGAAACGGTTATGAACACAAATACCATACTACCAGATTCAAACAAATATGTCAGGTCCTGTGGAAATTTCATTTCCCTATATTCTAGACAGTAGCTGGCATTCCTTGGGAACTTTGCAAGCTAGTTCCCTTCTACCAGAAAGAGCCATTTTCCTTACCTCTTGCAGAAGGGACTACAGGTCATGCTGATTAGCATATCAAAGTGCATTCTTGGCTTCATGCTCCTTTAGTCCCACAAGTACCTGTTATACATTTCAGAGTACATGCTAGCGTAGCCCTTCTAACCTCATCCCCACCTAAACTCTCTCCAGCTCAAGCGCTTTCCTCCGCCAACGTACACATTCTTAAAATCCTGCTATTTGAACCACACTCGCCTCTCTTGCCTGCACTCCACATCTCTTTCTCTATATCCATCTCTGTGTTCTATTCCTGCATCTCTCATGTCAAGTCCAAACTCCTGGCCAGGTGCAGTCTACTCCTTTCTCTGATCTGAACTCTTCCAGATGCCTCTGACACTGGAATAAATTCCCATGTGTTTGTTTGTTGTTGTTGCTGTTGTATTTGGATTGCTTTGTTTACAAAATCACCATGAAATAGTTCGCTTATATTTACAAAAACAACAACAACAACAAAAACCTTCTGCTCAGCCAAACCATGGAGTGTTCATGCTGTCAGTTCATAAAAATACAAAACAAAACAGCGAGCTTGAAAACTATGACAAGAATATCAATCTTTACCAGCAAAGAACAAAGACTGTTCTTTGGAAACCTGAAGCACAAGGGTTAGATGGATGTAAGGTGGGATCAAGGGCATGGCTGAAGCCTGGGAGGTTGTGCATCCTGTAGATAAGAGTTAACTCCACTTAACTCTTGAGTCTCTGTTCATCTACCTTGAATGGTCCTTAGCTGACACTCATGGCGAGTGGAGACCTGGCAGAAAGCAAAACCTCAGACCCAGAGGAGGGGGAAGACAAATGGTTCATGGAGCAGTAGAGTTGCTTTTATTGCTTTTTTTAGGACTAGACTAAAAATGGCTTAAAGTTCAAAAGTTGATTCTTTATATTAGCACTCTGAAATAAAATTGAAAAGACATAAAACTGAATGTGTCTTCCAGCACTTCACACACTTTATTGTTGTCACTTACCATGAACTTTTACTCTGATGATGGCGTATGAAGCAATTGGATGGCACCTCGTGTGCTGTAAACAACAATTTCTGGCACAAATGGGCTGCTGTCAGCTCCTGATCTCCCTTCCCAAATTTTAGCTACTGTCTCTCTTGTGGTAAAATTCAAAGCAAAACACATGTTCTGAGTAGTTGTATTATAAACTCCAAACAAAGGGGACAAATGATATTCTACTTCTTGTCAATTAAAGATGATCCCACCAGACAAGTATCAGTATTATCTGATGAAGTTTTGATGAAGTGTGTAAATCGACCTATTGGTTTAATTGGTTTGATAACCAATAGGTAATTGGTTACCAAGAGTAAAATAAAAAAACTATTTCATGGTGATTTTGTAAACAAAGCAATCCAAATACAACAACAACAACAAACACATGGGAATTTATTCCAATGAATATATTTTAATGTGATGTGATATGATGTGTGTGTGGGGTGTGTGTGTGGGTGCGTGTGGGTGTGTTTGTGATTGTCTTTCAAACTGAATATTTTTATTAAAGCCTTCAAGGAAAGGCAAGACTCCTTTAAAAAGCTGTAACTCTATGTATGCCATAAGTGGTACTAAGGAGTGAAATGATATGTTTGAGGATGTAGTAAAACTCTTATATCTCCTGAATCTCTGTACAACATAGCTATACTTAATATGTGGTTCTATAAAAATGTCTAACCCAATTGCAAAAGAACACACATGGTATGCACTCACTGATAAGTTGATATTAACCCAGAAGTTTGGAATACCCAAGACACAATTCACATATCAGATGATGCCCAAGAAGAAGGAAGGAGAGGTCACTGGTCCTGGAAAAGCTCAGTGCAGCAGTGTAGGGGAGTACCAGGACAGAGAAGTGGGAGGGGGTTGATTGGGGAACAGGGGGAAGGGAGAGGGCTTATGGGACTTTTGGGGAGGGGAGACCAGGAAAGGGGAAATCATTTGAAATGTAAATAAAGAATATACCTAATAAAAAATAAAAATATCTAGAATTGGAGTTGCCTTGTTTGATAAACTCACTAGGCAAAGATTAGGTTCAAGATGGAGACACTTTCAAACCCACAGAGATGTTTTCAGTCAATACAATCTATGAATGCTCTTAAATAAATTTTCTTATTTAATCATGGTATTTTTAATAAATAAAATATCTAAGGTCATTACAAACTAAAGAGGATAAGATTTTAGCATAACATAAAATGCAGTGATGCTGGCTTGGGGATCACTGAAGTGTGCTGTATGTCCTGCTTGCACAGACTCATGGGAGCTGTAAATGGGTGCCCTTCAGTTCCTCTTAAGGGGCCTTGACTTCTATGGCTCCTTCCTAAATCTCAGTTGGAATTCACATTCACTCTAACTATGTTTAAGAGGAGCAATTTGTTCAAAATCATTACAAAATACAAAAGAGAGGCCAGATGTGACAGTATATTCAAACCTGTAGCACAAAACGTGGGACTTGAGAGTTCCACTATTCTTGCTACAGCCCTTCCTGCAGCTACCTCGTGGACAGATGCCCAATGCAGCTGCTCAACACACACACCAGTAGGAGAGAGGCTGTTGTTTGAGAGTTGTTTCTTCCACAACTCTTCTGTTTCCTTTCCAGTGTCTGACATAAGAAAGATGCTTTAATATTTGGTGAAAAAGGTGACATGTTGATCAATGTAGCTCAGAGTTTTCAATCTTCCTGTCTTCAATAAAACATTATTGTGGTCATGTAAGTAGGCTAACGTGTTATTCTTGCTATGAACAAGACTTGAAAGAGGTCAGGGCAGTCTGGATATTGCTTGAAGTTACACAATTATATTATAGGTGGTCTGTTGCTGGGAGGAGAGGCATTGGCAGAGAAAGGCACCCTATTTTCTCAAATACCACTCAGTTATTTATATTATTTTTGTTTGTTGGTTGGTTGGTTTTGAGACAGGGTTTCGCTGTGTAGCTCTGGCTGTCCTGGAACTCACTCTGTAGATCAGGCTGGCCTCAAACTCAGAAATTCACCTGCCTCTGCTTCCCAAGTGCTGGGATTAAAGGCATGCACCACCACTGCCTGACTATTTTATATTCTTTAGATGTGATCAACAGTTGTAATGTAGGAAGACTAGATAGTGCACAGGTTTATATTTATTTGCATTATAACTCTGATAATTACATGAATGTTAGTTTTGAGTTGTGAGGACAAAAATGGCAGTTTGATAGGAGAAGCTCACCTGTGTTTAATTATTATTATACAGTAGACAAGCTGGCTCTAGTTCTAGTCAAATACCTTGGGGATTTTTACCAAATGCTTTTGCTCTGACTGAGACTTCTCAATATTTATAGAAAACGGTGTATTAGGGTGTGAACATTTATTGGGTCTCTTTAAGTACCTTTGGTGATTTTAGGTGTGAACATGGCTATGTGTATGTATGTGTGTGTATGTGTGTGTGCATGTGTGTGTTTGTGTGTTCCATGATCCACCTCTAAGCTTTATATTCAACTCCTCAAGTAGTTTTCCTTGATCTATCAATATACATTTAAATTTGCCACATTCTAAGCCTTTGATATTGTTCTTGCTACATCTCATAGCTTGAGGCAAAAGAGCATTTGCTTGAAGGTCCCAAAATTTCTAGATTGCAGTGCTCCACTGATCTTACTTCCTCTACCTAGCACATCCTAAGTCTATAAACCCAGTGGTCTTTTAAATTTTGAGGAGGCTTGTGCCTCAGGATTGGTGTAGATTGTCAAGCATGTTTTCCCATTATTCTCATATGGCTTGCCCTTTCATAACCTTGAAGATTTGCTCATATATCAAGTTGTCAGTGAAATGCACTGTATAAAATAAATGTCTGCTCACATTGTACAAGATAATAATCTTACTACTATCAACAAAACATCAGTGGAGTTATAAATACATTCTAAATTATTTACTACATTTATTAAAATTGAAATGATCAATATTTAAGGTTTTATCCATTCCATTTTTGGGGGGCTCAGAGATGTCTTTGTAAGTTCCCCACAGAGCTCGCATAGTACTACTGCCATGGAACTGATGGTGCCTGGATAGGCTACAAACTAAACTTCCATCAGACACGGAGGTACACACTTTCAATCCTGGTACTACGGAGATGGAGGTCGGAGGATCTCTATGTGTTTAAGGCTAAAGTTCCTGTACAGTCAAGGCTATATGATGAGGTTCTGTCTCACAAAGAGCCTAAAGTTTTCACAGTAGACCTTTAAAAGTTTCTATTCAAGAGACAGGGTATAATAAATATGAATTTTTAAAATAAACTTGAATTGTGGCATGCTCTATAAAACAAATCACCACCATCTACCACCAACAAACTGGAGAGAAATATTCAAATGTATTAAATGAACCCAAGAAACTTTTAGTTTTTGTTGTAGAATTTCATATCCAGTAGTTTTCCATTTTTCTTCTATTAACTTACTTTTAATTATTCACAGAAGCATCTTGTGATAGAGAGAAAATGGGTGATAGGAAAGAAAAATGTAGTCTTAAATAGCATTGAACACATGGTGATTATTTATTTGCTCTTGCAATTTACTATTGATTTTTGAAAACAACAGTAGGATATTACAAATATTGATCCTATGCAATTAGATGCTCTTGGAGGAAGTAGCAAAATATGTAAGTGGGAGTCTATGAGATAAGTCCTTCCATATTGAAGACACCATTATGACAGTTAGTGAAAGTGATAACAAATACTTCTTTGGATAATGACTATCTGGGCCATCATTTTTTATTATATGAACTGCTCTTGGTATGCTGGGCCAATAGCAGTAGGGCCGTACCCAAAATTCCATTCCAGGTACAAACCAATTTTTAACTTTTTTCATTAGGTGTCATGGAATAGATGAATCAGGTTTGCTTTGGCATATGCTCAGCTGGGTAAATTTGAGAAAGCCATTTAACTACTTTGAGGCTTAAACTCATAAAGCCAAAGAAAATAATGTCTACTTATCTGACAGAATCATTGTGAACAATAACAAATAAAATACATATAATGGCTTTTGCCAAGCCATAAGTAAGCCCTAAGTGCTCGGCCTTTCCACCCTTTAAGACTAGAGATTAAGGTTGAAGGTAAATAATCACTGTTTAATTGTGGAGCTGTGCATGATTTTATTCAAGTTGACTGAATCATATACTTCAGATTTAGTATATAAAAGCACACCAACACACTAGTTTTGAAAAATTAGAGTTACATCTATATTGAATGTATTTTTCCACCTGGGAAATCTTGGGTTATTTTTTGTTGTTGTTGTTGTTGTTGCTTTTAATAAAACCCTTGTCAAAAAAAAAACTTTGTCATATTCTGCCATTTTCCTTTTAGAAAGTCTTTTCTGATTCCCCTTCATTGTACTTTCTCATTTGTATTTATCTGCTATACAACTGACACGCTTTTACGATGCCCGTGACGAACTGCTGTGGTATGTAAACGGGATGGTTCTCTTCACAGCCATCCCACTAGTTGCTAAGCTATGTGAAGGCTGAACTAATTTCTTATGTGTATGGTGTGTGTGCATGTGTGTGTAGAAGCCTTCATCTGGGTGGAGGCCAGAAGGTGACATTGGCCATCTTACACTATCATTTTTCATCGTGTGTGTGTGTGTGTGTGTGTGTGTGTGTGACAGAGTCTCTCATTGACTCTGAGATCGTTACCTCAGCTAGAACAGCTGTCAGACAAACCTCCAGGACTTCCCTTCCTCTCCAGCATAGGATCTATGCTGCCCCGCCTGGCTTGTATATAGTCTCTGGAAGGTGAATGTAGGTCCTTCTGTGTTTGCATCAAGGGTGTTATTCCCTGGGTTATCTCCTCAGCCCACGAACTTGTTCTTTTATTTGTTAGATTATAATTACATCATTTCTCCATCCTCTTCCCTTTCTTCAATCCCTCCCATATGTCCCTCCTTACTGTCTTTCAAATTCATTTCCCTTGTTTTCACTGATTCCTGTTATATGCAAATATGTACATACATATATTTTAAAATATAACCTTGATTCCCATTTTGGAAAATCAAGATTTTTCATTTTGGAAATCAAAATTATGAAAAACATAGCCCTGATTTTATTTAAATTAAATCTTAACAATCCTCAGAAGTGTTTTACAATGACATTATGATATCTGGATGATGTGTGTGTTATTAATCATCCATAAATATTCCTTATCTTGTGTATTATAAAAGGGGCAGCTTTACAATACTCAGGGTCCAATCCTGAGTTTTTGTTTCATGGTGAACCAGTTTGTTTTTGTTCTGGTAAAACATGTCATCTATAGTAAGTGGTTACTATAGACATAGAATATATAATCTTGCCTCAAGGAAAAAATATAAATAATCCAAATCAATAATTCTCAAACTGTTATCCTACACTTGGATTCAGTATGCAACGAAGTTTACAATTAAACCCCAAACAATTATCTTTACTGAATTGGCTGACTAATTGCAGAGCACTGAACTTAAGCTTCCATTCATGTACTACACTTGGAAAAACGGTGTCATTTACTGCTTAAAGAACAAAGCACAAAGAATGAATAGGTTAATATTAAGAGCCAGACCTTAAAACACTTAGTCGTGCCTGGCTTAGTTGGCTCATGGGTATTGAGATAATTTCAGTTGAGATGTTATTTTGCAAATTTAAGATGTCTTAACTGTGCAAGTAAACCTGTTTATGCTTTTTGATAGAATTTAATATTGGAACATTCTAAATTATCATTACTAACTTCCGAGGACACTGCCAAATTCCAATTTACGTTGACTCCCATAGGGTGGACTAAATGAGACACAGATGGAGTACCTAGATTCTTTCAGTCAGAGTCGGGAATGGGAGGAAACAAACTTCTGGAAAAACAATCTAGCCTTTCCCTGCTGGTGTCCTACAAAGTGACTAAGACTATTGAGGATGTGTGTTTCATTTCTAACATAAATGGGAGAAGGGTGGACAGTCACCCAGACATTTGCCGTCCTCAGGCATACTCTTCATGGTACTTTGTAAGCATCCTTTATCTTCAGAAGCTGTGCCCTCTGCTCAGGCAGCATGAGCTCATAAGCGTTTTTAAGAAGCCTTTCTAAACTTAACTCTGGGAAGGATTTCCCATATTGCTTGGATCCATCACATGATAGTCTAATCCCTTTAGATTCTGTATAGAAAATCTTGGCTATTTAACAGACTGCTGCCTTGGTAGGAATGTTTTTAAATTCTTCCTCTATGTTGGTTTTCTAGTAACTTATTGAAGAAGCATAGCTTAGAGAGAGGTTCATGAAAGCGGTCACAAAGCATGTTTCCAGTTTTACTGTGACAATATTTCCAAACAAGCGTCATTTAGAAAACAAGTTGGTGTGGTATAGGGTGTCTAAAATGCTCTATGTATAACATGGACTGATTTTTAAACAACACATTAGTTGCATTGACATATGCTCAAGTTATTTTCAAATTTTAAGGTCCTTCTGCATTGTTTCTGTGAATAAAAAATGGCATGTGTACACGTGTGTGTGTGTGTGTGTGTGTGTGTGTGTCCGTGTGTGTGGTATGCATGTGTGTGTGTGTGGTGTGTGTGTGTGTGTCTGTGTGTGTGTGTGTATGTGTGTGCATGTGTGTGTGTGTGTGTGTGTGATGTGTAAGAAAGAGGAAGTGAAAGGGAGAGGGAGAGAAGTCTGGAGAGTGAGGACAGGGTGCATTACAAGGTAGTAGAATCTGTTTCTTATATATTTCACTGGGGAAGACTACATTTTCCTGTTGCACAGGTAGGGTGGTTATGTGCATTAAATCCGGATATAGTTAAAGATTCTAAACCAGTAATAATAATAATGGCAACTACAATGAGAATGTTAATAAGGAGATGCCACAGTGAGAAACACAGGCCCTAGTCAGGAACCACGTTTCCTACAGGTTTCTGTTCTCTACCACACAATCTTAAAATGCAAACCCTTTCTAAAGCTTCTAGGACAGCAGAGCACAGCTCTACAGAGCATAAACAAATAAGAGAGCACATGAGTGGTGCCCTTTGCGAAGTTAAATCTTATTCTTGTGACCCTAGGAAGCTGGCCAAGAAGAAAGGAGAGACAAGGCATACAGGCTATTTGTCTTTGCGCTTGGAAATGCTTCTGATCAGAAGAGCTGGGGCCATGTCCGTGCCTTTGTGGGAACCACGCATGTGCCAGTGGAGGAAGCAAGATCAAGAGCAGTTTGCTCTTTCAGGGACTTCAAAGCCCATTCATCTGAAGATGTGGCCATTAGCATTTTGGCTTTCTCACCGTGCCTTGGATGGCCCTGTACTGTTCAAGAGGAAAGCCTTGCTGGGTTGGGGCCAGTTAGAATGTATTCCTTGAAGTGCAATGTCCCAGAAAATGTGCCCTTCCTGGCTGTGCTCCTTGATTATAGTCCCAACTTTGTTCCTATTGGATGAGTCAGATGCAGAGGCAAACGGGCAGTGAGGCTGGGCTCCCCTTCGCCTGGTGTGCTTCTCTTCCTAGCGTTGAGAACTGTAAACCTGAGAACCATATTGAACAGGCTCTGATTCCCTAATCTCAGCTGTCTTTCTTTTTCTTTTTTCTTTTCCTTTTCCTTTTCCTTTTTCTTTTTCTTTTTCTTTTTCTTTTTCTTTTTCTTTTTCTTTTTCTTTTTCTTTTTCTTTTTCTTTTTCTTTTTCTTTTCCTTTTCCTTTCTTTCTCTTTCTCTCTCTCTTTCTTTCTCTCTCTCTCTTTCTTTCTTTCTCTCTCTCTCTCTCTCTCTTTCTTTCTTTCTTTCTTTCTTTCTTTCTTTCTTTCTTTCTTTCTTTCTTTCTTTCTTTCTTTCTTTCTTTTTTTACAGTACCAAGAGGTATTAGTAAGAAAAAGGCAGAAAACAACCGAATACATAATTATAGATTTTAAAAACCTGCTTTGGCTGTTTATCCTATTTAGTCCTAACCTCCAGTCCAACAGGGCTAGAGGGCTGTTCTCAATCACTAACAAGCTAAGCCACGAGATTTGTTTATGGAGTTTAGATGTATTTTCTGAGAATAAGAGGTACAGTGATTTTCTAATCTAAAACCAAGACTCAAATCAAAAACAGAACACAAAGCTTAGGGCAACTCTCTAACACCATAGCTCCTAAGAATCTATCTACCTTATGTTAGGGGTTTGAAGACTAGACAGTGGTGTGTCCTCTGTGTACAGGGAGGGATCCGTCTTGTTTCCTATGTACCAGATCTTAATGTACTATCTAAGCATGAGTGGAATGAATGAATAAATCAAGTCTCTGACATTTGTCCAGGCAGGATGCATTATGTGAGCTTGGATACATTTCTCTTATGTGGAGCTCTTATTTTTCAGCTCTAGCCATTTTGGCCTCCTGATCTCACACCAGGGAGTGACTATTTTGAATGATTCCTGAGATAATTTCCACTCAGCTCTGGAAGTATCTTAGGGTACCTCTGACCGGGTATCAGTTAAGTGACAGCTCTTTCATTTTCTTTTAAATTGGAGGTGTTCTAGCTACCATGTCACAGTGACAGTTGAGTTCATGTCTGTGTGCTTTAGTAAGAGAAGATAATATTCTGATATCCTAAATTTCTGCCTTTGTCAAGTGAGGAGTAGACACAAGCTCATTTTTCAAGAAGACTTTTTTGTGACTCTGATTTTATTCCAGTCTACCTCCTAAGAATGGTCTCCTGGGGAGATTGTGGACACAATGACACTACATTTCTTTAAGAGTTTAGGAGGTCTCTCTGTTTCCCTATTATGACCATCCTGGGGTAGTTTAAGTTTTCCTTTTACCCAAGAGGCATATAAATTTTATTCTAATTAATTTACAATGTCACATGACATCAGAAAAATTCTTATTTAATATTAATTTTACAATTATGGATGTAATGATTCTCTTACACAGAGATTTTTTTTTAAATAATTTAAAAGATGCTTTTAGAGCTCAGTTTTTGAGAAAATCTCAAGTTTTGGAATTGAATGCTGATTGTAAAATTGTGGGTGTTCGATGTAGAATTGTTAGATGAGAAAGCAACCCAAAGAGCACCAGCAGGGTGGGAAAAGGGAATTTAGAAAGAAAGCACGTCTTAAAGGCCTTGGCTAGTCTATGTTCCTTCAGTGGGCATTTTGTTAATATATACTGTGCACCAGAGACTGTAGATGCTTTGGATCAAAGACCTTAACCAACCAGACAGTTTTTGAAAATGCATCAAAGCAACACAGGATCAGTGTCATGCATTTAATCCTGACCCTTTCTCTACTCCAATGCATGACTTTGAGCAAATCATTTCCCATGGGAGGACTACCTGTCCAAAAGTGGTAGTTTACTTCAAGCTCTGATGGTATTTAGGGAAATAACAACGAAGGGAGATTGCAGGCATTAAATCAAGAAATCATAATATATGCTTACTAAAAACTAAAATATCACAAACAATTATATTATCAAGGTGCTGATTATCCAATTCCTTGTTCTTGCAGTAAACATTTTTACAGTGCTAGTTGTATGAAAATGGTGTTGCATATTTAAAATGATAGATGACATGTTTTGTTTCTTTAAAGAACTTAAATCTAAGTAGTCATTTAGTGAAACTTTATGGATGTAGTTTCTGACATTAGTAGGAGACACAGTCTCATAGCAAACACTGTGTTCCTTGGGTTTTTATAGTCTTTCTGCCCCTTCTTCCACAATGTTCCCTGAGCCTTAGGTGCAGGAGTTGCAAGTGGGACCTAGAAGGCTTCAGCCCTCCATGAAGAATACAAGCAACTAAGGAATGTTGAGAGCAGGAGCAATAATCTTGCAGAAGGAAGAACACTGGTTGGTTATCCAATACCAAATGCTCAGCCCTGAAACTCACACAGACATATACACATGCATGCACACACACTCACACACACTCACAACACACACACACACACACACACACACACACACACACAGAAAGACAGAGACAGTGACAGAGAGACAGCAAGAGACTCAGAAGGCTGTACTTACATAGTTAGCTTCTGCTATACATATACATATGTGTATATATATATATATACATATATATGTGTGTGTGTATAGGTGTGTGTAGCAACATTTAATGGAAAAAGAGGTCATGGATTTGAAAAAGAACAAGAGAAGGATATGTAGGAGAACTTGAAGGGAGGAAAGGAAAGGGAAAATGATGTAACTATATTACAATCTTAAAAGTGAAAAAAAAACTTTCACTATGAACCTATATTAAGAAAACATGATTTTTGAGCATGAAATGCTATACATAGTAAATATTTACCGGGTAACATTTATCATAGTTGAGAAGCAGCAGTTAAATAATTAAATAGGTAATGGTTTTCATTCCCAGGGTACTTGCTTTGTGAGGATAAAACAATAAAGAATAAACATAAAGGCAATGGAAGACAGTGTCTATGACACAAGGTAAAAGCTGCCACCTACATGGTAAAATGTATAACAGGTTAAAGAGGAATGGGTACCTGTGGGAACGAGAGTGTGGAGGCTGTACTCCAATATTAAGAGCTGGTCTCAGAGCTGATCCTGTGCCACATTGCTCCATACCCAAATATATATATATAGAGAGAGCTGGTCTCTCTGGAGTGCAGACACACCTGTGATCATGGGTAAGATCACCACTTCGGCTCAGAGGGACCCATCTGGAGCCCTCAGGACACAGGAATCAAGGAGTACCTGGGACAGGATCCTTCCAGTTTCTGTCTATGCCCAGAACTGATCCTGTGCCACAGCTCTCCATACCCTAATTCCTCCTGGAGAGAACTGGTCTCCCAGGAGTACTGACACACAGGCTTGCGGGAAGGATAAGCCACAGCTAGAGACAGCAAGATCAGCTAACACCAGAGATAACCAGATGGCGAGAGGCAAAGGCACAGAAACCAAGGCTACTTGGCATCATCAGGACCCAGTTCTCCCACCACAGTGAGCCCTGGATACCCCAACACACCAGAGAAGCAAGACTCTTGATTTAAAATCACATCTCATGATGATGATAGAGGACTTTAAGAAGGACATAAATAACATCCATTAAAGAAATGAAGGAGAACTCAGGTAAACAGTTAGAAGCTATTAAAGAGGAAACACAAAAATCCCTTATAGAATTATAGGAAAACACAACCAAACAGGTGAAGGAATTGAACAAAACCATCCAGGATCTAAAATTGGAAATATAAACAATAAATAAATCACAAAGGGAGGCAACACTGGAGATAGAAAACCTAGGAAAGAGATTAGAAGTCATGGATACAAGCATCACCAAGAAATAGAAATAGATGTAAGCAGAATACAAGAGATAGAAAAGAGAACCTCAAGTGCAGAAGATACCATAGAAAACATTGACATGACAGTCAAAGAAAATGCAAACTGCAAAAATCTCCTAATCCAAAATATCCAGGAAATCTAGGACACAATAAGAAGACCAAACCTAAGGATAATAGGTATAGAAGAGAGTGAATATTCTCAACTGAAAGGGCCAGCTCAAATATCTTCAGCAAAATGATAGAAGAAAACATCCCTAACCCAAAGAAAGAGATGCCCATAAACATACAAGAAGCCTACAGAACTCTAAATAGATTGAACCAGAAAAGAAATTCCTCCTGCCACATAATACTCAAAACACCAAATGCACAAAACAAAGAAAGAATATGAAAAGCAGTAAGGGAAAAAGGTCAAGTAACGTATAAAGGCAGACCTATCAGAATTACATCAGACTTATCACCAGAGACTATGAAAGCTAGAAGGTCCTGGGCAGATGTCATACAGACCCTATGAGAACACAAATGCCAGCCTAAGCTACACTACCCAATAAAACTCTCAATTACTGTAGATGGAAAAGCCAAGATATACCATGACAAAACCAAACTTACAGAATATCATTCCACACCAGTCCTATGAAGGAAAATAGATAGAAAACACCAACACTAGGAGGTAAACTAAACTTTAGAAAAAGCAAGAAAGTAATTTTTTTCAACAAACCCAAAAGAAGATAGCCATACAAACATAATTCCATCTCCAACAACAAAAATAACAGGAAGCAACAATCACTATTCCTTAATATCTCTTAACATCAATGGACTCAATTCCTCAATAAAATGACATAGAGTAACAGACTAGATTCATAAACAGGATCCAGGATTTTGCTGCATACAGGAAATGCACCTCAGTGTCAAAGACAGACACTACCTTGGAGTAAAGGGCTGGAAAACAATTTTCCAAGCAAATGGTCCCAAGAAACAAGCTGGAGTAGCCAGCCATGCGAATAATGAATAAAACCAACTTTCAACTAGAAGTTATCAAAAAAGGATAAGGAAGGATACTTCATACTCATCAATGTAGAAGCTACCAAAAAGAACTCTCAATTCTGAACATTTACGCTCCAAACAAGGGAGAACTTTGCATTCCACCAGAGAACTCCTGCAGCTGATAAAGGACTTCAGCAAAGTGGCTGGATCTAAAATTAACTCAAACAAATCAGTAGTCTTCCTATACTCAAAGGATAACCAGGCTGAGAAAGAAATTAGGGAAATGATACCCTTCATAATAGTCACAAACAATATAAAATATCTTGGTGTGACTCTAATCAAACAAGTGAAATATCTGTACAACAAGAACTTCAAGTCTCTGAAGAAAGAAATCAAAGAAGACCTAAGAAGATGGAAAGATCTCCCATGCTCATGGACTGTCAGGATTAATATAGTAAAGGTAGCCATCTTGCCGAAGCAATCTGCAATCCCCATCAAAATTCCAATTAATACTTCTTAACATTAGAAAGAGCAATTCTCAAATTCATTCGAAATAAAAAAAACCCCAAGGATATCAAAAACTATTCTCAACAATAAAGGAACTTCTTGGGGAATCACCATCTCTGACTTTAAACCATACAATATAGTACAGAACGATAGTGATAAAAACTGCATGGTATTGGTACAGTGACAGTCAGGTAGATCGATGGAATAGAACTAAAGACCCAGAGATGAACCCACACACCTATGGTCACTTTGACAAAGGAGCTAAAACAATCCAGTGGAAAAAAAGATAGCATTTATTGATAGCATCAATAAATGGTGCAAGTTCAACTGGAGGTTAACATGCAAATTGATACATTCTTATCTCCTTGTATGAAGCTCAAGTCCAAGTGGATCATGGACCTCCACATAAAACCAGACACACTGAATCTAATAAAAGAGAAAGTGGGGAAAAGCTTTGAACACATGGGCACATAAGTTCAAGAATTGACAAATGGAACCTCATAAAATTGTAAAGCTTCCGTAAGGCAAAGGACATTCTCAATAGGATAAAACAGCAACCAACAGATTTGGAAAAGGTCTTTATCAATACTACATCAGATAGAGGGCTAATATCCCATATATACAAAAAACTCAAGAAGTTAGACTCCAGAGAACCAAATAACCATATTAAAAATGGGGAACAGAGCTAAACAGAGAATTCTCAACTGAGGAAACTTAAATGGCTGAGAAGCACCTAAAGAAATGTTCAACATCCTTAGTCATCAAGGAAATGCAAATCAAAATGACCCTGAGATTCCACCTCATACCAGTCAGAAAGGCTAATATCAAAAATTCAGATGACAGCTGTGGGAAGCCATTAGAGATCCTTACTTCGGCCCCGGCTGGGAGAGCTGACAGGGCAAAGGTCCTGAGTAAAACAAAGGAGAGCCTCTCCTGTAATTGCGGTGGAAGGAAGTCCTGAGATAACTTCAGTAGTCTCCAGCCTGTGCAAACACCAGATATCTCCACCGGAGGACCCTTATCTCTTTCCGCTGAAACTGCTAGATTGCCCTTCCTTCCTTTGTCCTTGCCTTGAGGCACATCCCTCCTGAAAGCCTTAAAACCTGTGTACCCCAGAACATTAAACGAGATCTTGACAATTGAACCCCCTCTGCCTGGTCTCCATTCTTCTCCCCGCCCCCCCTTTGACCCGCAGGTAGTGCCCCTTCGGAACTCTGGAATAATTTGACCTGCCGGATGGGTTACAGACAGCAGATGCTGTTGAGGATATGACGAAAGAGGAACTCTCCTCCATTGCTGGTGGGATTGCAAGCTGGTATAACTACTCTGGAAATGAGTCTTCAGGTTCTTCAGAAAATGGGACATAGTACTACCTGAGGAGCCAGCTGTACCACTCCTGGGAATATTCCCAGGAGATGCTGCAACATGTAATAAGGACCCATGTTCCACTATGTGCATAGTAGCCATATTTATAATAGCCAGAAGCTGGAATCAAGTTAGATATCCCTCAAAAGAGGAATGGATACAGAAAATGTGGTACATTTACACAAAGGAATACAACTCAGCTATTGAATCAATGACTTCATGAAATTCTCAGGCAAATGGATGGAACTAGAAAGTTACCTCCTGAATGAGGTAACTCAGTTACAAAAGAACACACATGGTATGTACTTAATGATAAGTGTATGTTAGCCTAAAAGTTCAGAATACCTAAAAGTTACAAATCACAGACCATATGAAACCCAACAAGAAGGAAGACCAAAGTGAGGGTGCTTCGATGCTTCTTAGAAGAAGAAACAAAATGCTCACAGGAGGAAATATGGAGACAAAGTGTGACGTAGAAACTGATGGAAAGGCCATCCAGAGACTGCCCCACTTGGGATCCATCCCATATACAGTCACCAAACCCAGACACTATTGCAGATGCCAAGAAGTGCTTGCTGACAGGAGCCTGATATGGCTGTCTCCTGAGAGGCTCTGCCAGAGCCTGACAAATACAAATGCAGATGCTCACAGCCAACCATTGGACTGAGTGCGGACTCCCAAATGGAGGAGTTGGAGAAGGGACTGAAGGAACAGAGGAGTTTTGCAGCCCCATAGGTGGAACAACAGTGTCAACAGGTCAAACCCCAGGAGTTCCTGGGACTGGACTACCAACCAAAGAGCACACATGGATGGAGCCATGGCTCAGGCTGCATGTGTGGCAGAGGATGGCCTTGTTGGACATCAGTGGGAGGAGCTGCCCTTGGCCCTGAACGTGTTTGATACCCCAGTGTAGGGGAATGCCAGGTCAGGAAGAAGGGAGTGGGGGGGGGGAGGCTGGGAGAGGGAGGATGGTCTAGGGCGTTTCTGAAGGGAAGACCTGGAAAGGGGAAAGCATTTGAAATGTAAATAAAGAAAATATCCAAAAAAATAAGTTAATATTTTCTATTTTTCCTTTCTTGAGATTGAATTTCTAGTAGCTGAAGATGATCATAAACTCCTAACCTTTCTGCTCCCAGCTCTTCAGTACCAACAGTACAGACTTATGAAATAATGTTTGTTTAATGTAAAACAATCATAGTTTCAGAGGAATTATATTTGATTAAATAAATATACTGAAATTTATTTATTTATTTTTTTTAGTCACTAAAAAAATAAAAAGAATGGGTCTCCATGTGAAAGCCACATTTTCATGAAGGCACAAAGAAGTTAGAGAAACTTATAGCATCAGGGTACATGGGAAAGAATTCCATGCAGTCAACCTGTAGGGAGATGGAACCCTGCACACCCTTGGGTGAAGAGTGGCTGGAGTAGAACTGGAAAGGGAGACTACGAGTCAGGCAGTGAGGGCAGGGAGGGACAACTCAGGTCGGACTTACAGGGCAAGGAAGGAATGTAGTATTAAACGACAGTGAGTGATGGTGAACAAGGACTTCTCAAAGGTCTTGGAGCAGATGAGACACTAGAGAATAGGTTATGGGGCTGTCGAGGGGTAGGCGAGAATGAGCAATTTGGAGGGCACTAAGGAAATTCAAGCTAGCTTCGTGTTTGGATCCTGCCGAGAGCCACCGAGGTCATCAGTGGTAAGATAACTGAGCTGATGAATTTGGAAAGTGAAGCTTGTAAGGGATGTTAGGCCCTTGGATGAAAGGTGCAACGCAAAGGCCGTGAGAGAAGGCAGAGAAGGCAGATGGGAGAGATGTCAGAATGCTATACATAGGGGGAGCTGGTCTGCTCACAGAATGAAGATGGAAGTAAAACCATGGTGTGTTTGGACTGCAGATAATCTTCATGCAAAGAAAAGGGAACTGCAGATTTGTCTAGAGAGCTTGGACTTGGTTATATCCACGCCAGGAGAGTTTGCTATTTAGAGTTTGCTATTTTTGAGAACACATATTTCCCTTAAATCTATTTAGCAAAATGAATTTCCAAAGGGAGCCAACTTCATAAGACTAAGCCAACCAACACAGGTGCCAGCAACTTGGAGTGTAACAAAACACCAGGGATTATGTGGCCAAAGTCTTATAAGAAGCATAGCTATTATAGAATTGGTAGCCGTTGTGCATTTGCATAATCTTGGAGTCACTTGGTAGAAGCAGATGTCAAGAAGAGGATTTTTGAACCCAATTGGGCAGATGTGGCAATGTCAGCTTAGTATTGACTATCATACCTATTTCATTAATATGTGATTGAGAAAACCAGATACTTTTTCAGCAAACAAACATAAAATAATCTGGTTTTTCAATTATTAAGAAAATAAGAATTTCCTATGGTAATTTTTCATTAAGGCAGGACTACTGCATAATTACTTATAATCTTTCACCTAGTTCTGAGCTTTAGGATATATGTATATCTATGGAGCTAGGCAGATAGTTTAATCATAAAATACCTGGCATGTAAGCATATGTATGTGAGTTTGCATGTAACACACACAACCAGCTGTGGTGGTGCATATGCGCAACCACAGAGCTGAGAAATCAGACAGAGAGACCCGTCAAGCTCACTGGCTCTCCAGCCTGGTGGGAATGATGAGTTCCAAGTGTACTGGGAGAGTCGTCTCAAAAAATATGGCAGAGAATACTTGAAGAAGACACATGACAACAATGCACACACACACACACACACACACACACAGAGAGCAATAAGACACACATATGCACCTGCCAACAAAAGTATACCTTCTACTACCATTGTATAAACTACATACAGAAACACACACACACACACACACACACACACACACACACACACACACTCACACACACACACACACACATGCACCTACCAACAAAAATGTATACCTTCCACCACCATTTTATAAACTACATACAGAAACACATCTCTCTCTCTTAATCTCTCTCTCTCTCTCTCTCTCTCTCTCTCTCTCTCTGTCTCTCTCTCTCTCTCTCTCTCTCTCACACACACACACACACACACACAGGTTACTACAATCTCAGCATGAAATTCTACACTCAGTATTCTATTCTTCATATATTCCTCTAGACTGAAGGATGAGATTCATGCAGTCAATCCTTTATTTTTAAAAATATCTCGTTAGACAATCTCTCTATCTTGCTACCCATGTAATGTAATTCTTATTTCCAAGCATATTTATTTTGTGGCTAGTCTATCTTACCTGTGTCTTCTGTAGTTCAAATCTGTTTTCTCTCTCTCTTCATAAATGGAGAGGGGTGGCTAATGTCTGACTAATTGAGAAGGCCAGAATGCCACTTTGTGGTGAGGCCTTGCAGGGCAAAGAGAACTGTAGAATGGAAACCGGTAATTGAACAAGACAGAGGAAAGAAGTCACATTTGTTTTATTTATCTAAATTGTGGCCTTATTTCTTCACTTTCCTCTGCTTTTTATGACCCAAGCATCCAGATGAAGGAAAATGATATGGTTAGCTTACAAGAGCTCTCTGAAATCTGCGCTTCACTTGTTTTGGCTGTTGATGAATGAATTGTATGTTGTATATATTCTCAGATTGATGGGCAAATAGAATATACAAGGTAATATACGTGGAGACTAAAGAGGAATGCTTATCTTACAGGTAGTCTTTGGGGGGGTAACATACTTAGATAACTGTCTTTAAGAATTATGTCTTTATGAAGTGAAGATACATTTTGGTACTCACTTTAGAGTCTATTTCTTTGGAGATGTCAGGAGGACTTAAGAGATTCTGATGTGAATGATAATTTTCTAGTAACCTATTCTCCCCTATCCCTATTGCGTCTGATTGTTTCCATATGAATCGATACACAGAAACGATAAGAAATGCTGAATCTTCAGTGCTTCCTGTAATCATTCCAGTGGTAAGAGGCCACATCCGTCGGGTGGACAAGAAGGAAGCTGACCATCACTTTTGCCCTTCAGGGAGAATAAAGGGTAGAAAATAAACAAAAATCCCCCATGGAATATGTGTGCTCGTTTTCAAGGCTGCCGTGAAGTGTATGGGAATTTTGGAACAGAAGCCGCTGACTGTGGGTCCTCCCTCCCTCCCTACACCCAGCAATGTTGCAGAGTGTTTGAGTCCTGGGTGACCACCTGCAAAAGAGATGCGAGAATTCCTGTTGCTCCAGATCATGCGATTTAAGCATATAAGCTTCCAGATCCAGGGAGAAGAACTGAAATTGACTGTGCAGACCAGAATCATCACTCAGTGACATAGGAAACGTTAAATAGTGTAGGCATATAAATACCTTGGATGACTATAATAAATGCTGCTAACAATTTTATGATTTGGCTTTAAGTCTTGAGAGCCATAGACTGTGCTACTGAGTTGATACCACATGTGAAAATGCAAACCTAAAGTCTGTGTGTTTAATATGTTAATAATGCAAAACTGTATTTTGGAAATATTTATGTCATATTTGGAAGTAGGTTAAAGGAGAGCAGAATTCATGTTGGAAGCGCTTGTGTAGTTACTTCTGGCTAGAATGACTTCAGTCTTCAATTGGTTTCTCTTAAGGATCACAGAGAAAGTTGCATTTTGTAATATAATTTGAGAGAACCCACAACTTCTAAAAACCCCAAGGGAATATTTCTATATAGCAGAATAAATAAATCGCAGAGCTTCTTGGGACTCACCATGGTCTGGTTGCTTTTCCTATTCTGTCCCTAATTAGGCTCTGGGAAAAAAGTGACTTTTTCTCACCCACTGTGACAGTTATGAGATTCTTTTGCTCAGATCCCTCACACGGAGAGCTTAGAATTCACGTCCTTTAGACAGTTGCCAATCCCGCAGCAGAAGATTAAATGCCCCTATCATATGTGTCATATCCTGCAGCTAAGAGAAAAGAGAGTCAATGTAGCGTGGCCCCTTCCCGGCGGCTGCCGCAGCGGGGCCATCAAGACAGCCTAGGGGCCTTTCAAATTCATGTAGCGTAGTAGCCAACATATTCGTCAAAAATGAACAAGACTACCAAAGAGCTATCATTGCATCACGTCTCGGCATCTTAAAGATTATGAACCCCCTTTTGTGTGGCTCTAAACTTCTAAAGCCAGGATGTCTGTTTAGGAGCAGAGCCTTTGGCTCCTGGCTGAGTCCACTTGTTCATGTCACAGAAGACAAAGGCTCATTGCTTACCTGTGAAGTTGATTTTCAGCAAATAATCCTTGTACAATTTCTTTCCATCCAGGATCTTCATTGCGTCACAGAGTTTGGTGGTGTTGGGACAGAGGGTGCGCTGCATTTTGTGCAGCGCATGCGCCATGGCATAAACTGCATTCACCACAAACATGATCTTGGATTCTTGCTCATAGTTGCTGCTGTCAATGGCCAGGTGCTTGTCACAAACCCGTCGGTGGTTTTTCTTGTTCTGGAGGCTACACTGGAACTTCTGCTCCCAGAAGTCTCGGAACCAGGGGTTACGATGATTGTTGTAGGGGTTGAGGCTCTGGAAGTAGCGATCAAACTGGCGAACAGGATGGGATGCCAGCTCTAGGGTGATGGCGCCATAGGCGACGTGCTCACTGCCCTTGACGATGCTCTCCTGTGCACCCCAGCCATCGCTGGCCACCCAGGTGAAGGAGGCATTCACGCGACTGGCTGCAGCGATCAGCTCTCGTGAGTCATCACTGCGCATGAACAGGACCACAACCCGGGCATTCGGTTTCTGCAGGAGCTCACGGATCACGCTGTCATAGGACTTGCGGATGTTGGAGCGGCCCACCTTTTCAGCAGTGGCGATGCAGATGTTGCGCAGCCGTGCTTCCTGCTCGAAGGCCTCAATCCCTGTCTCCCCATAGTCACCCTCAGAGGCAACAGTGGACACATAGGTCCAGTTGAAGAAGCGCAAGATCTCGGCCATAGCTTTGGCCTGGTAGAAGTCAGGGGGCACGGTCCTGGCAAAGTAATCATAGCGCGACTTGTCGCTGAGCTTGGCGCTGGTGGAGGCGTAGCTTATCTGAGGGATCTGGAAGAGCCTCAGCAGGTTTGCCACCTGAGCAGGGAGAAAAGAGAGGCGCCGGTTTAAAAACTAAGAAGCAAATGACTATGTGCAAGAAATTGTTACACCATTCACGTCTGTTACTAGCTTCCTTTTCGAGTAGAGGTCACTTCTTGAGACCTTTACCAGATACTTTCCTGGGTACCGTGTTTAGATATAGGGGGCAGACAGGTCCAAAGTAGGCAGTGTTTGTTTTGGAGAAGAGCATGATGGAAAATGGGAAGCCACCGTGGCTGGACCTTCTTAAGGTCTGTGCTAGACTCTAGACTAATGAAATCTGCTCAGTGGCTCTGAACGTGGTCGCTTTAAGTTCCCGGGGTCCTGCTATAGCTCAGTAGACAATGAACTACAGTGAAGTGGCCAAATTCGGTTTTCAGACAACTTGGCTGTGGTTGTATAGAAAGAGCCCGGGTGTTTAATTCTCACTTCCCCCTCTTTCGCTAAAAATGGCAGTCTCTGAAAGAGTTTAATTTGGGAACTGAGTGCCACATGGACAATCCAAATTAGACATTTATTATCTAGGTTAAGAAAAAAAAAACATTCTACTTAAATTCTATACAGATCATTCAAAATTTTAGGTGTATAATTTGATAAACTTCTGAAATTACAGTAACTTTTCCTTTGCCTTGTTTTTTCCTAAAATTCGTAAGAGGAAAGCATGCAGAGATTCTCTTTTTATGGTATTTTTAATTAAAATTTAAATAAAGAGGTACTGATGACATTGCTAACAATGATTGAGTGCTTTGACGTATTTTAAGCCTATACTGAGCAAAAAATTTAATATTTTTAATAAGTTGTCAACATTCTGCTATTGTTATTTATTATAGGACAAAAGAGGAAGTGGCCCTAGTTTATCAAAAAATGCTGCATGAAATATTTTGAAAATATATATTGTTACACATATCAAAATAGAATACATTCATATCTAGTAAGAAATTTGCTTTTAGCTAGGTGGTGGTGGTTGATGCCTTTAATCTCAGCACTAGGGAGGCAGAGGCAGGCATATGTCTTCAGCTGGAGGCCAGCCCGGTCTACAGAATGAGTTCCAGGACAGCCAGTGCCACATACAGAGAAACCCTGTCTTGAAAATAAGTAAGTAAATACATACATACATAAATACATACATACATACATAAACACATAAATAAATTTTGTTTTTATTCTTTCTAGCTTTTAAAAGGTCTGTCTTTACTGACTTTAAATTACATAATCCTGTGTCAACTTTAATAAAACAAGTTGACCATTTCAGAAAACTATATGTTGGAGTAAGCTTAGGTACTTTGAAAGTTTTTCTTCTAGCAACTGTAGTTTTGTGTTTACATACGACATGCAGGGATATCAGCTTGAAATAGGCCATTCTGAACACAACACAAGTAACACGACACAATGGATATCTGAGTCCTGATTAATCCTCATTTCACGCAGAAGGGAAACCAACAACCAGGCTCATACACAGTCACACAGCATGTTGTTAGAGATCTGGCTTGCTATCAAAAATAACCCTGATAGAGTCAGGGCTATCAGACATAGTTTCCAGTTCCAGTAACTCTCACTTAACTTCTATTGGACAGCTGGAAAAGTCTGACATCTGGCACATCAAATAGTGAAAAATTAGAACCTCAAGAGAAGGCAAATGGTTGGATGAGTAGGTCAAGTGCAGTCTTCTCTGCTAAGGACTGGAAACTTCTGTACAGAAAGGCTTGCCCGCGCTGGCTGATCAGAGCACAGGAATACTTTTTGTTGGGCAGGTGGCCCTGAACCAATACTGCCATCACTCTTAGTACCAGACTTCCACTGGACATATGTGGTACTACGACAACTGTGGTAATGCAATCTTTTTCTGTACAGAGACCCGATTGTGAAGTTTCTGGATAGCACCAGAAAGGCCACTTCTTATTGATGGAATACTTTCCTCAACCTCAAGTTGGAGTCACCAGAACCTGTCCTGTCTAGGGAGGCATTAAAGAATGCCCAGTGGCATTATTTCCTGGAAGTGAAGAACCACAGCTCCTAAGCTGTTGAAATTTTTTCCCAAAAGGGTAAGGAAGTGATTAAGAAAAAGTTTTTTCTTGGCCTTTGACTGCTGGACCGTGGCTTTAAGTTTGCTGTTTCAGAATGTCTGAGGACAACTTACAGTCAAGAAGAGCTGCACAGGAGGATGAGTTAGCTCCAACATGATAGCTACATGAACATTCTCTGTGCTGGGAAGATGTACAGGGAGCTGTTTGGAAAGGTGGTGGACTCAAATAAACTACTGATTATTGCCATTATTTTTACAATGGCTCTACATGCCAATGTGCATCTGTATTTAGTTTAGAGAGCTACAGCTAACTCTAGGAAAAGGAAGCATAGTTGCAGAGTTAAGACACAAGGATAGAACTCTCAGAAGTACAATGTCAACTGTATTGTCTATATTGAACAGCATGGAGCGATCATATAAAGTAATGAAATTCTGAGTTGCATTATAAACACATTTACAACAAATTAATGCTAGGGTAAAATACTGAAACACTCTTATTTTAGAAAATTGTTCTTTTAAATTTAGTTTCCTTAGTTATAATTGTTCTGAATTAATAAGTACATACCACAGAGGGCAGATTGCTAATCTCGTCCCTTTCTCCTTACTCCTTCAGTCTAGTGTGATTTCTAGAGAACAACAGTCATACATTGGTTTGTGCATTTTTAATGGATCCATTTTCTTATAACATCAGTTACTATTTGTAATAATTGTGTGTGTGCTACTGGGCATATATCCAGAGGATTCTTCAGCATGCAATAAGGACACATGCTCCACTATGTTCATAGCAGCCCTATTTGTAATAGCCAGAAGCTGGAAAGAACCTAGATGTCCTTCAACGGAGGAATGGATACAAAAAATGTGGTATATTTATACAATGGAGTACTATTCAGCCATTAGAAACAATGAATTCATGAAATTCTTAGACAAATGGATGGAGCTGGAGAACATCATACTAAGTGAGGTAACCCAGTCTCAAAAGATCAATCATGGTATGCACTCACTGATAAGTGGATATTAGCCTAGAAACTTTGAATACCCAGGACATAATCCACAAATTAAATGATGTCCAAAAAGAATGGAGGAGTGGGCCCTGGTTCTGGAAAGACTCAGTGCAAGAGTATAGGGGAATTCCAGAACAGGGAAGTGGGAAGGGGTAGATGGAAGAATAGGGGGATGGAAGAGGGTTTATGGGACTTGTGGGGAGTGGGGACCCAGAAAAGGGGAAATCATTTGCAATGTAAATAAAAATAAATAAATAAATTAATTAAAAAAATAATTGTGTGTGTGTGTCTAAATCTGCACATGTATTTTCTTTTTTGTTATTTACAAGGACCTTTTGAGGTAGATGTTATCTTCATTTCAACATGTAAAGCTGAATTCTATGAATTCATGAAACCTTTTCATAGTTTTTGCAATTAAAAGTGTGGAAGAAAATCAAAATGCAATACTAGGCATTTGACTGCCAATACCACGGTTATCTTCTGCCTTGCGCTTTACCTCTCTTGTGTGGTCATCAATTTGAGGCTTGGAATGTGGAGACATTCAGCCATGGAGAACACAAGAGAAGAATGTATCAAGTGTTTGGTGTGTATCAAATACTATCTAGTTGGTGTCAGGAGGAGTTATCTTTGTATGTGCATGTTCCTGTGTGAATGCAAATACGTGCCTGCCCCAGAATATAAGTGAAGGGACAGGGAGAACTCAGGGGACACTGCTCACCCTCTGCCTCTACGTACAGCAGCCTTCTGGAGGTTCTTCCAGTTATTACCTTATATCCTGGTATAAGAGAACTGGCATCACAGACATGTGCGACCTTATGTAGTTTTATGAGGAGTCTGAGGATCCAACTTCAGGTCTTTGTGCTTTTGCAGGAAGCACTTTATCCACTGACCTATCTTCCTAGACTTTTGAGAGTTTTGTAAATGTAAAATTTAAATTTGGGGCTGGGAGATGCCCAGGTAGTCGTCTGCTAAGTTCTCTGTCTTATTTGTCTATAATTGGGCATTTTAAAACATTCCTGCCTTGCTAACTGGCCATATGGTTTTTTTTGAGAAAGCATAAAGTAAGAAAAACTCCTACACTGGACATCATTTTGAATGATAAAGGAAGAATCATCTAAGGATGGGAAAGTGGTATAAAATTAGGAAGAGAGTTACCCAGTTATGTTATTAGTAGAAGAGGAAGAAAGAAAACCAAGACCTAGTTATATGTTTTAGATAGAAGCATTTTTTTTTATAAAATATATGTACTTTGCAAAGGTAGAGATTATGTAAGTGATAAGTTTAAGAGCAGACGAAGGATTTAAAAATAATTCATATAATATAGTCTCAGTAAGAGAGAGAAGACAACCCCCCCAAACTACACTGGTTAATGGAAAGCACTGGAGGAACTGTGGGTTAAGGGATGAGTGAACTTGATATATCGGGAGCATCTCTGTGCTCAGTGTGAAGCTGTCTGTGAACTCATGAGCACTGCAGACAGTACAGAATGGGATATGGGAATGGAAGCATAGTATGTTATTGTCTTTATTTTGCCTTGACTTGTATTTCACAAGAAGATGGGGTTGGTGGAAACAGAGCTAATGGCTGGAGACGTTGACTCCATAAACATAGAAAATCATAGTTGGTCATGGTGATAGACACCTGTAATCTTAAAACCTGGGCTAGCTAAGGCAGAAGAATGGGGAACTTGAGGTCTGCATGGGCTTCATAGAGAGTCCTGTCTTTAGAGAAGATAACAACAGGACAACATTATTTCCCCCTTCTCAGTAAGGATGTATTCTGATGTGGAAATGGTGATACAAATGAAAGTAATATGAAAAACTTATCTTACACCAAATCTCTCCAGAAAGAAAGAAAAGCTCATAAAAGCATATTCAGTTTACGGTTATCAATGAATTCTGGAAAATGAAGATTAAATTGCAGAGTCATTTTAACAAATGAATAGTGGGAAGGTTAAAGTGTGAACGAAGAAGGAAAAGGGCAAATTCAGGAAACAAAAGAAAAGCAGACATAAGATAACAGGCATGGTCTTGGCACTTTCCGAGTTCCTGGCTTTCTAACAGACATGGTGCAAACACTTAGGCATGAATGAAGCAACTACTAAGAGTCCGGATGAGCTCAGTAAGAGCACATTTCACTTTCAGCATCAGCTAAACCTTTTAAAGAAGAATTGTTGTCTGGAGAACCATGGAGGATCAGGACTCCAAGCGAACATTAATGATGTTACCTGGGGTCTTGTGAATAAGGAACAGAGTTGGATTAAAAAAAAAACAGCAAAACTTTAAAATATACTCAAAGCAGATTTTGTGGGCATGGGGAGGTACAGGTTGTCTCTGTGTGTATCAAACTGACCTCGACTTGCTATGTCACTAGGCTATCTTTGAGTTAATGATCCTTCAGCCTCAGGCTCAGGAGAACTGGACGCTAGTATGCATCACCATGCCTAGCTGCGAGCAGCTTGGAAGAAACTGTGGATATAGAAGCCAAATAAGAATAAATTTGTCGTCAATACTCTTGGAAAAATAAAAACAAGCTGCAGGATCATTGGACTTCTAGTGCTTTAAGGCCTAATAAAGGTGATCTACACTGACATTCACAAGGGGAAGCGACTTTCCAAAATGTACAGTGCCACAGAAGAGAAGAGCTACGATGGAGCCCACACTCAGAGGAGGACAAGGCTCCCTTTCTGCCAGCAAGGTGACATCACATCAGCTGAGATGTAAGCTTCTGGGTTTAAGTTTAAATGACACAAGTCACGCTTCCTTATGAGAACTGGGAAAAATAAAACTACAAAATAAAAGTCGAAGGTTGCCATCCACACGGGCTGAAGTGTCATAGAGTGAGTAGTGAGTGCTTCCTCCACTTGACACTCAGTTCAGAGTTCTTCAAAAGTGGACATAGAGGAGCCCGTTTTCAAACACTTAGTGTTAGAAATGTCTTGGGATCCATAATACATTTAACAGTCCTGATATTTTGTCCAACCTCTTGTCCCATTGGAGATGTATTATCACTTTTTCTTCTTATTATTATTTTTTTTGAGATTCTAATGTAACTACAGCATTTCTCTTTCCCTGTCCTCTTTTCAAGCTCTTACATATGTTCCTTCTTGTTCCCTTTCAAATTCATGGCCTCCCTTTTCATCAATTGTTATTGCATGTGTGTGCGTGTGTGTGTGTGTGTGTGTGCACGCACACACACGCACACACGTATATATGTTTATATGTATGTATTCCTAACTGTTACCTGCTCAGTCTGGTTAATGTTTCTTGTAGGTACATTTAACTAATTGGCAGGTTCTTCTCCAGAGAAGCCTAATTGTCCCACTCCGGCATTCCTCAGTTGCCCGTAGTTATTGGTGTATGGTTGAGGGCCTTGTAGATTTTGCCCCATGAACATGGCAGGTTTATTATTGTCTTTCTTCAGCTCATATCTGGGCAGTCATGTTGATGAATGAGACTTTGTGATGGAGCTTCTGACATTACTAGGAGACCTGATCTCACAGAAAGCTGATCCTCTGGTTCTTACAATCCTTCTGTCTCTTCTTTCACAAAGGGCTCTAAGCTTTAGATGTGGGAAAGTTGTGTTGATGTATCCATTGGAACAAAATGACTCTGCATTTGATTTGTTGCTATTTTCTTCAGTGGTCTGTTGCAGAGCGTGCTTTGATGAGGGCTGAGGAACACACTCATCTCGGTGTATAAGGACTATAGTTTGGAATATATTCAGGGATTACACAGGTTTCATGTAGTGGTGGCTGGAGCTTCTCCTCCAAAATCCATGACTTCACTTGCCCTGAGTAAATGGCTAGGTTTATTGAGTGTGTCTTAAGTCCAATTACACCGCTGTTTGTTATTGCCAAGATATGTCTGCTACTACTGCACCATTAGGGTTCATGTGTCATGCTGGCCTTTGTTGTGGTGGTATATTGTCTCGTAATCTTCACAATAATTTTGTGGGGTAGAAAAGGCCATCATACCATTATATATATTGAAGAATTGAGGTGTGGTATGTTAATAGATATTGGATGCTGAATTTGACCTTGGAATCTGAGACCTCTCACTATACTCTATCATTCCAGATTGACTCAGTTGATTCTGCATGCCAAGTTCATTGCCTATAGTTTCCAATTCAGTGCTGCAATGACCTAATATATTGTGCTTGTCCATTTCTCTTTCTTAGCCTCTAAACTCCTTTATTTGAGAAGCATGAACAATCATTCCTTGTAAGCAAGAACATTCTTTTATAGTTATCTGGCCACACTTTGAAGTAGCCTCATAAACAACTGTTTGTGGACTGACCAGCTTCTATAAGAAAGATTTTTTTCTTTAAGCTACTGGGAAATTTTTGCCTAGAGGATGATATCTTCAGCTTGTAAATATCACAACAGAAACACATGCTAATTTCTATGTTATTTATGAAACTTTTGGACCAGGAAGTATGCACCCTTAATCTCTGTTACTCTTTCCTCAATGCCTCTCAGTTCTTGGGATGAATCAATATGTTTGTTAATCTAATCAACTAATGAGTGAATGGGTAATTTTCTGCTCTACCTTATCACCTTTTCTAAGAGATAGGTGTCTGTGGAAGAGGCAAACTGAAAAATGTAAAACTACCAACAAGCACCATAATCAATTTGTTGTGCAATGTGAGTTCTTTACTACTTGTGTTCAGTTTTTCATCAAAATGGAATAATACATAGGCAATTCATTTAGAGATTTAGGGATCCTCAGTCAAGATTTTTGTGCCATTAAAATCAGTTTATCCAAATAATATTTGCATGAACAGGCAAAAGAAAACCCATTCTATATCAGTTGTGCTTGCCATTCCACAAATTCCATAAAGACTATAAAACAAATTAAGGCCCTTATGAAGTTTGATTAATCAAACCATATATATATATTTAAGTTGGCCTCAAATAAACATAAAACTAAGTACCACCAAATGCATTGTTCTCAAGGTCTTCAGACAAGGTAGGCTTTCTCTTGTGACAAATGCATTGTGGACAGATATCAAACCAGTCACATCAGTTGCTCATTTATTGTTCTTACTGTGGGAACATATAAAATTTTGCTTTCCCTATAATCAATTCTAATTATGGAAACGTACTATATATATTCAAACACTTGTTATCATCAGAAAAATGCAATATATAATTACTGTTTTCATGTATTTATTTATTGTCTGTTGGTGTGTGCATGTATACGTGTGCTTATGCGTGTACATTGGCATGAGTGCACATGCCACAATATGAGCATGAGGTCAGAGGACAATTTGTAGAAGTTTGTTTTCCCCTTTCATGGTGTTTGAATCTGGGGATCAAAGTCAGAGTGGCAGGCTTGGTGGTGACAAGTCTCTATTCTCTGGACCATGCAGCTGCCTCATAGTAATTTCATATGCAAAGTTACTCGGGGTATACATTTTTTGGTGTCTTGAATTTATTTAGGAATTAGGTTTTAACTGTAGCCTAGACAGCCACAAATGTATTAACACTTACTTTTAAATCAAGAATGTAAGAAATTACAAGCTTTTGTTAATTTATTTGGGAATTGTATTCCTTGACAGTTTTCACCCTCAGATTATTCTAGGTGGCAGCCTTGATTTTGGTGACTCTTTGATCATGAAGAACAAAAGAATATCAACTCTGGGAAGGACTCGGGATATCTACCATTCTTTTTATGTTGTGAAAAAAGAGAATGTCAATTGGAACTTGTCAGAGTCCCCTGTGGCCCCCATGTCATGTCTTTTGCTCAGGCTCTCCCTGATGTGTCCATTTCACACCTGAGCTTTAGGCTTTCTGCTTGACACAATGTCATTTTGGAAAGAAAAAAAAAAAGAACCAAAAACTCAAACAAAAACTGAAAAAGCCATGCACTTTTAGAGCCTGTTATAAGTAAGTACCCACGAATGTGGTTTTCCTCCATGAGAGTTATTTTCAGAATTTTTATAACATTGGCTTCTGAATCTGTGCTCATGTATTAAAGGGAGCAATAGCAACTGGCTTTTACGTGGACCTATGCTTAGTTACAAAATTCCAGATGGAAAGAGGCACCAGACACTTCCAAGAAAGATGCTATTTGTAGGCCTGAGCTATATGCATTCGAAAAAGAAAGCATCGCTGCTGCCTCCAGGATCTGGGGACCTAACATAATAATCTCGGTAGCTTTGCCTTTTGTTCTGTGCAGTTCAAAGTCCACATCTCTTTGGGGTTGTTTTCTAAGAATAAGCCTACACCTTTAATTGTTCTGTAATGCATGCAGAGCTGAATTTTTATTTAGTCCTTTTAATTAAATGCTTATATATAAGCCACTGAGGACTGAACTTTGAACCGTCTGCTAGCTTACAACCTAGTTACCAGGTGAAGAAGTTCCAGAAATCGTGAGGCTAAGAAAACCCCGTGCTCTTCCTCTTCAGACAGATGAAATTAAACTATTAGCTGTACAAAATACCAGATTGGCTTGTATTTTAAACTAGAACTGGAGGTGGCTTGTAGTTGAGAAACTGCCTGAGGAACTCAAGCTGTTCCTATCACATGAGTTATCTGTCCATAAAGAATGCCAATCACATTGTTACTGCAAAAAGGGATTAGTCATGTTTTTTTCTTTAGCTGCAGCACATCTGGAAACATGACCCCCCCCAGGGGGTAAAACACTATAAAACTGCAAGAGTTAATTTAAATTTAGGAAATTATACAATATGGTAATAGTAGAGTAAATGGCAGTCTGCTCAGTATAATCTGAAAGTCACCTGTGCTTATATTCCAGGGGCTTTGAAAACAGAAGAGTCAGAGATGCTTTTTGCTGCTTTCCATCTTGACATAGCCCCAATGATGATCCTTGGAAATCTCAAGAAAAAGTCCCTCAAGGATGCCCTGGCTTTCCTCATTTCTATCCTAGTTTCCTTTGGATCCATCCCACCAAGCACCTGTGGTCTGCAGTCTGGACCATCATCTGCTTTTTCTGTCCTCCTTTGGAAACAAGGGATTGATTAGTCGTGAAGCTTATCTGGTTCCCTGTTCTCATGGCTGATCGATCAGACTGCAAAGATGTGCAGGTTAAGAAGGAGTCTCTGAGTCCTGTTATTTCAAAGGACAGACATCAGAAAGCAGGCCAGGAGTTCTGCTGTGACACTGCCGCTCCACACTGCAGTGTCTGTCTCCTTCCCTTCTCTTCATAGACCTATCTTAGGAATTATTTTCTACTTAGACTTAGCTGATTGCTCTGTAATTAAAAAAGGAAGAAGCAAAGAAGAAGCAGAAGCAGAAGCAGCAGCAGCAGCAGCAGCAGCAGCAGCAGCAGCAGCAGAAGAAGAAGAAGAAGAAGAAGAAGAAGAAGAAGCCATTTTACCCAGAGAATCACTGAATCTGTCTTTGATACCCCTTCTTTCCATGAGTTAATTTTCAAGGGAAGTCATGAAGCTGAATTGGATTCAGTTCCATACAGCAATAAGGACTCTGTGGTATTTATCTAGTGTTTATGCTGAACAGTTACACTTACAAAGCACTTGCAGGTTACTCAACACCAAAGGACATGTCAGAAGCATCCTTTAGTGCCTTAGGGATTGATTTTGGGGAATGTCTTTTGAAGATTTAACATAGTTCCAAGTTAACTTAAGCTATATTTTCACCAAGCCTCTGAAGTTACTTGTATACAATCAAGGCAATATGGCAACATCTGAACCCAATTCTCCTCTACCAACATGTCCTGGTATTGCAAAGATTCCATCATTTACAATTTGTTATTATTACTGTTTCTGGTTGTTAATCAAAAGTAAAAATTTCGAGAACTCTGCCTCCCGCCAGTCAGTTACCAGGGCTCCATATTGGTTCTCGGTCGCCAGAGAAATCAGACTGAGGTATGCAAATATAACCCGAGACCAACATCGCGGGGGTCTAAGCCCGACGGGCGTTGGCCTGCACCCAGGCCCTGGGCTGATCGGAGGTCCACCGGGGTGCAAACCCGGCCAGGAGGTTTTTTTCCTCCCGGGCCGGCGCGCGCACCACCACCATTTTGCCTAAGGGAAGCCAGGGAGACTAGCAGGCAAAACCAAACCGGCTAACAGGCATAGCCCAAGGCGGACATAGCAGGGGTCTCAGACGGTCAGGCCCTGGACTGCCCCCAGGCCCTGGGCTGCTCGGTGGGCCATCTGTGTGCCGACCCAGCCAGGAGGTTGTTTATCCGGGCCAGTTTGCGCACCACCGCCATTTTGCCTACGGGAAGCCAGAGAGACCTAGCAGGCAAAACCAAACCAGCTAACAGGCATAGCCCGAGGCGGACATAGCAGGGGTCTCAGACGGTCAGGCCCTGGACTGCCCCCAGGCTCTGGGCTGCTCGTTGGGCCATCTGTGTGCTGACCCAGCCAGGAGGTTGTTAGCCCAGCAGACTCTCCCAGCACTCTCAGGGAACTCGCGCATGCCACCATCCTAGCCACCTGACACACCCAATTAACACCCACAGCTGAGGGGAGCTTTGCACCAACATTGGCCTGCCAGGCTTTTGCCTAGACTCAGGGCCTGAGCAGCTAGGCTAGCCTTGTGTGCACCAACCCGGTTGGGAGTTCTGCTGCCCAGATCAGCCTAGGCGGCAGCACCACATATCCAAGTCCTGCAAGTGGCTAGCTGGGTTTCCGGGCGGCCAGCTGGGAGAAGTCAGTGTGCTCCAGTGAATCCAGCGGGCCCCAGCGGGAGCCTTTGGGTGCCTGCTTTGGGATCTGAACAGCCTGGGCAGCAGCACCCTGTCTACAAGCAGCGCAGGAGGTAAGCTGTGCACCAGAGGCCAACTGGGAAGGGGCAGCTTGCACTGGTGAGTCCAGCACTGACAAGAAAAACTAACACCAGTGAGAACTAGATGGCAAAAGGCAAGCGCAGGAACGTCACTAACAGAAATCAAGGCAATATGGCAACATCTGAACCCAATTCTCCTCTACCAACATGTCCTGGATACCCCATCACACCAGTAAAACAAGATTTGGATTTAAAATCACTGGTCATGATGCTGGTACAGGAACACATGAAGGACACACTTAAAGAAATTCAGGAGAAAATGGATCAAAAGTTAGAAGCCCTTGCAAGGGAAACACAAAAATCATTGAAAGAAATCCAGGAGAATACAAAAGCCAACAAGGAGGAAATGCAAAAAACACTTAAAGAAATACAGGAGAACTTTGATCAACAGGCTGAGGTCATGAAAGACGAAACACAAAAATCTCTTAAAGAAATACAGGAGAACTTTGGTCAACAGGCTGAGGTCATGAAAGAGGAAACACAAAAATCTCTTAAAGAATTACAGGAAAACACAAACATGCAAGTGAAGGAGCAAAGCAAAACCATCCAGGATCTAAAATCAGAAGTAGAAACAACTAAGAAAACTCAAAGGGAGACAACTTTGGAGATAGAAAGCCTTGGGAAGAAATCAGGGGACAGAGATACAAATATCAACAACAGAATACAAGAGATAGAAGAAAGAATCTCAGATGCTGAAGATTCCATAGAAACCATGGACTCAACAGTTAAAGAAAATGCAAAATGCAAAAAGCTTGTAACCCAAAATATCCAGGAAATCCAGGACACAATGAGAAGACCAAACCTAAGGATTATAGGCATAGATGAGAGTGAAGATTTACAACTTAAAGGGCCAGCAAATATCTTCAATAAAATTATGGAAGAAAACTTCCCTAACCTAAAGAGAGAGATGCCCATGAATATACAAGAAGCCTACAGAACTCCAAACAGACTGGACCAGAACAGAAATACTTCCCGTCACATAATAATCAAAACACCAAATGTTCTAAACAAAGAAAGAATAGTAAAGGCAGTAAGAGAAAAAGGCCAAGTAACATATAAAGGAAGACCTATCAGAATCACAGCAGACTTTTCACCTGAGACTATGAAGGCTAGAAGGTCCTGGGCAGATCTCATGCAGACTCTAAGAGAACACAAATGCCAACCAAAACTACTATATCCAGCAAAACTCTCAATCACCATAGATGGAGAAACTAAGATATTTCATGACAAAACCAAGTTTACCCAATATCTATCCACAAACCCGGCCCTAAAAAGGATAATAGGAGGGCAACACCAATACAAGGAGGGAAACTTCACCCTGGAAAAAGCAAGATAGTAACCTTTCATCAAACCCAAAAGAAGTTAAGCATTCAAATTTAAAAAATAACGTCAAAAATGATAGGAAGTAACAATCACTATTCCTTAATATCTCTTAACATCAATGGACTTAATGCCCCAATAAAAAAACACAGACTAACTGAATGGATACGTAAACAGGACCCTACATTTTGCTGCTTACAGGAAACACACCTCAGGGTCAAAGACAAACACTACCTTAGAGTAAAAGGCTGGAAGACAATTTTACAAGCAAATGGTCTCAGGAAACAAGCTGGAGTAGCCATTTTAATATCAGATAAAATTGACTTTCAACCCAAAGTCATCAAAAGAGACCCTGAGGGACACTTCTTGCTGGTCAAAGGAAAACTACAAAAAGAAGAACTGTCAATCCTGAACATCTATGCCCCAAATGCAAGGGCACCCTCTTTCGTAAAAGAAACTTTATTAAAACTAAAAGCACACATTGCACCTAACACAATAATTGTGGGTGACTTCAACACTGCACTTTCCTCAATGGACCGATCAGGGAAACAGAAACTAAACAGGGACACAATGAAACTAATTGAAGCTTTGGACCAATTAGATTTAACAGATATATATAGAACATTCTATCCTAAAACAAAAGAATATACCTTTTTCTCAGCACCTCATGGTACCTTCTCCAAAATCGACCATATAATTGGTCACAAGACAGACCTCAACAAATATAAGAAGATAGAACTAATCCCATGCCTCCTATCTGATCACTACGGAGTAAAAGTGGTCTTCAATAGCAACAGAAACAACAGAAAACCCACATACACGTGGAAACTTAAGAATACTCTACTCAATGATACCTTGGTCAAGGAAGAAATAAAGAAAGAAATTAAAGACTTTTTAGAACACAATGAAAACGAAAACACAACATACCCAAATCTATGGGACACAATGAAAGCAGTGCTAAGAGGAAAACTCATAGCCCTGAGTGCCTCCAAAAAGAAAATGGAGAGAGCATACATTACCAGCTTAATGACACACCTGAAAGCCCTAGAACAAAAAGAAGCTACTTCGCCCAGGAGGAGTAGAAGGCAGGAAATCATCAAACTCAGGGCCGAAATCAATCAAGTAGAAACAAAGAGAACCATACAAAAAATCAACAAAACCAGGAGCTGGTTCTTTGAGAAAATCAACAAGATAGATAAACCCTTAGCCAGACTGACCAAAGGGCACAGAGAAAGTATCCAAATTAACAAACTTAGAAATGAAAAGGGAGATATAACAACGGAAACTGAGGAAATCCAAAAAATCATCAGATCCTACTACAAGAGCCTGTACTCAACACAACTGGAGAATCTGGAGGAAATGGACAATTTCCTTGACAGATACCAGATACCAAAATTAAATCAGGACCAACTAGACCATCTAAACAGTCCCATAATGCCTAAAGAAATAGAAGGAGTCATAGAAAGTCTTCCAACCAAAAAAAGCACAGGACCAGATGGCTTCAGTGCAGAATTCTACCAGACCTTCAAAGAAGAGTTAACACCAATACTCTTCAAACTATTCCACAAAATAGAAACAGAAGGAACACTACCCAATTCCTTCTACGAAGCCACAATTACGCTGACACCAAAGCCACACAAAGATCCAACAAAGAAAGAGAACTTCAGACCAATTTCCCTTATGAACATCGATGCAAAAATACTCAATAAAATTCTTGCCAACCGAATCCAAGAACACATCAAAACGATCATCCACCATGATCAAGTAGGCTTTATCCCGGGAATGCAGGGTTGGTTCAATATACGGAAATCCATCAATACAATCCACTACATAAACAAACTCAAAGAACAAAACCACATGGTCATTTCATTGGATGCTGAAAAAGCATTTGACAAAATTCAGCATCCCTTCATGCTTAAAGTCTTGGAGAGAACAGGAATTCAAGGCCCATACCTAAACATAGTAAAAGCAATATACAGCAAACCGGTAGCCAGCATCAAACTAAACGGAGAGAAACTTGAAGCAATCCCACTGAAATCAGGGACCAGACAAGGCTGCCCCCTTTCTCCTTATCTTTTCAATATTGTACTTGAGGTACTAGCTCGGGCAATTCGACAACATAAGGAGGTCAAAGGGATACAAATTGGAAAGGAGGAAGTCAAACTATCATTATTTGCAGACGACATGATCGTCTACCTAAGTGACCCAAAGAACTCCACTAGAGAGCTCCTACAGCTGATAAACAACTTCAGCAAAGTGGCAGGTTACAAAATCAACTCAAGCAAATCAGTGGCCTTCCTATACTCAAAGGATAAGCAGGCTGAGAAAGAAATTAGGGAAATGACCCCCTTCACAATAGCCTCAAACAGTATAAAGTATCTTGGGGTGACTCTTACCAAACATGTGAAAGATCTGTATGACAAGAACTTCAAGACTCTGAAGAAGGAAATGGAAGAAGACCTCAAAAAATGGGAAAACCTCCCATGCTCATGGATCGGTAGAATCAATATAGTTAAAATGGCCATTTTGCCTAAAGAACTATACAGATTCAATGCAATACCCATCAAAATCCCAACTCAATTCTTCACAGAGTTAGAAAGAGCAATTATCAAATTCACCTGGAACAACAAAAAACCCAGGATAGCTAAAACTATTCTCAGCAACAAAAGAAAATCTGGGGGAATCAGTATCCCTGACCTCAAGCAATACTACAGAGCAATAGTGTTAAAAACTGCATGGTATTGGTACAGTGACAGACAGGAGGATCAATGGAACAGGATTGAAGATCCAGAAATGAACCCACACACCTATGGCCACTTGATCCTCGACAAAGAGGCTGAAAACATCCAATGGAAAAAAGATAGCCTTTTCAACAAATGGTGCTGGTTCAACTGGAGGTCAGCATGCAGAAGAATGGGAATTGATCCATCCTTGTCTCCTTGTACTAAGCTCAACTCCAAATGGATCAAGGACCTCCACATAAAACCAGACACTCTGAAGCTAATAGAAAAGAAACTGGGGAAGACCCTTGAGGACATCGGTACAGGGAGAAAGTTTCTGAACAGAACACCAATAGCGTATGCTCTAAGAGCAAGAATTGACAAATGGGACCTCATAAGGTTACAGAGTTTCTGTAAGGCAAAGGGCACCATCAAGAGGACAGATCGGCAACCAACAAATTGGGAAAAGATCTTCACCAATCCTACATCAGATAGAGGGCTAATATCCAATATATATAAAGAACTCAAGAAGTTAGACTCCAGAAAACCAAACAACCCTATTAAAAATGGGGTACAGAGTTAAACAAAGAATTCTCACCTGAAGAACTTCGGATGGCGGAGAAGCATCTTAAAAAATGCTCAACTTCATTAGTCATTAGGGAAATGCAAATCAAAACAACATTAAGATTTCATCTTACACCAGTCAGAATGGCTAAGATTAAAAATTCAGGAGACAGCAGGTGTTGGAGAGGGTGTGGAGAAAGAGGAACACTCCTCCACTGCTGGTGGGGTTGCAAATTGATACAACCACTCTGGAAATCAGTCTGGCGGTTCCTCCGAAAACTGGGCACCTCACTTCCAGAAGATCCTGCTATACCACTCCTGGGCATATACCCAGAAGACTCCCCACCATGTAATAATGATACATGTTCTACTATGTTCATAGCAGCCCTATTTATAATTGCCAGATGTTGGAAAGAACCCAGGTATCCCTCAAGAGAAGAGTGGATGCAAAAAATGTGGTATATCTACACAATGGAGTACTATTCAGCCATTAGAAACAACGAATTCATGAAATTCTTAGGCAAATGGATGGAGCTAGAGAATATCATACTCAGTGAGGTAACCCAGACTCAAAAGGTGAATCATGGTATGCACTCACTAATAAGTGGATATTAACCTAGAAAACTGGAATACCCAAAACATAATCCACACATCAAATGAGGTACAAGAAGAAAGGAGGAGTGGCCCCTGGTTCTGGAAAGACTCAGTGAAACAGTATTCAGCAAAACCAGAACAGGGAAGTGGGAAGGGGTGGGTGGGAGGACAGGGGAAGAGAAGGGGGCTTACGGGACTTTCGGGGAGTGGGGGGGCTAGAAAAGGGGAAATCATTTGAAATGTAAATAAATTATATCGAATAAAAAAATTAAAAAAAAAAAGTAAAAATTTCGGTAGACTGAGGATTATAGCCTAATATATATATATATATATATATATATATATATATATTTTTTTTTTATTTTATTTTTGGAGACAGGGTTTCTCTGTATAGCCCTGGCTGTCCTGGAACTCACTCTGTACACCAGGCTGGCCTCGAACTCAGAAATCTGCCTGCCTCTGCCTCCCAAGTGCTGGGATTAAAGGCGTGTACCACCACCGCCTGGCCCTAATATTTTTGTAAATGATGACTGCTTACTTTCAAGGTCCTGCAATAGTTCAGGGAAGAGGGGTATACACATTGTTCTTAGTAGGGTCTAGAACAGTGTTATTCAGGGAATTTTTTTGTGTATTACTTGAGCAAAGTTGTTAGCACAAAGGATGCAACATGGGTAGTGGTTCAGCACCCAGGACTGGACCAGCCTTCCCGTCTCAGCTGCTTCTCTCACTGGCTATGTGGACTTAGGCAGCATCATTTCTTTCTTTAGGCACCAGTTTCATTATTGTAAGGAGGGAATAGTACTAATTTCTAGATTTATGAAGTTACACAAGGATTAAATAGCAGTATATGGAAAGTCCTAATTTATGGACCAGCCTAAGTGTAAACTATTTTAAAAGTGGTAAAGATGGTGTCTATTCATGGCATTTTTCTGAAATGTGGATTTTTCTAAAATAAATAAACCTACATCCTCACTGTCCTCAAGGAAGTCATTCTCTCCCAGGCAATAAAGAAAAATAAGCACAGATTACATTCTGAGATTCAAACACAAGGCGCAGACTGGAGAACAACTGATCTCATGTAGGTGAGATGTGGCAGGTCATAATATGTAAGACTGAACTTGAAAAGTAAGTGGGAGTTTCCAGGAAGACATAAGAGAGATGGGCTTTTAGGTAGGAGAGAGAAGTCAAATAGTGAGGATGGTGCGTATTGTGTTATTCATATCAGATAGTTCACCAGAATATCAGTCTTCATAAGAAGAGGAGATGGTAAAGACATGGGGGTTGCAATCAGACAGCCAAATGCTTTATAGGCAGCTATGAATATTTTGATCTATGTTATTATTTAGGATATACAAATTAAAATTTTAAGTATAGCAATTATGTGAAGAACAGTTTTCAAAACTTCACTGTAGATGGCATCCAACTTGAAAGTCACTAGGGGAAGGCCCTCACTTGGACAGAATAATTGTTCTGATGTGGACTGAGTTCTTGAAGGCCAGAAGGCCTATAATTGCAGAAACTCTGAACAGCTTAATGGAAGTAACAAGATCAAAGTGTTAAAATATATCTTCCCTAAAACTTATTTCAATTGGTGGATACTATTACTCTGAGCATTCTTTAGTTTGTGTCATTGGCTGGCCACCAACTTGAAAGGAAGCAGGTCGTAAGTTATGATAGATGTTTGAAACTGAGGGAAGGCTGAAGAATTTTAACTTCCTGAGAGGGTACACGAGATGTTCTTTACAGTAGAGCGAATTGCTAAGGAGTGTTAAAAAGCCCATGCTTGCAGTCGAAATTCACTCTGTAGCAATAGCCTACCTTTATCATTATGTTGTTTCAAATTTGGTATAAATGAAATATCTTAAAACTATGTGATAAACAAAGGTAATGTACAGTTAATTTGCATGTCCATTTAAAAATGTCAACCAACCCTTGCCTTTTATAGAATACATTCCACAAACTGTGCATCATGCTTTCAATTGCCTGTTCCCTACTTTGAGAGTGTTTAGTTGCCCAGTTTGTATTCCATGGAGAACCAGGTGACATCTACCCAAATGGTAGGCCCAGTGCCTAGTCCCTGGGATGCACACCTGGCCTATTCAACTATAGCTAGCTACTGGTGGCAAATATCTCAAAATGTTTTGCCCTTCCAACCACCTGGCAAAAAAAAATATGATCTATATTTAGAACATCATTTTGGGAAGTATTGTTGCTATTGTGTTTTCTTCTGTGCTGCAATTCCCGATGTTGGATATGAAGTCAAAGAGTTGGCAAGAATTAAGACTTTGTCACTAGTAACAGAGGGATTTCTATTATATGCCAGGTGGTGTTGTCAAAAATAGCGACATTATAATTTTAGTGTTTGAAGTCCTACTGATAAACAGCCTGGAGTATCAGTGTTTGCTCAGAGTTTAACTGCAGGTGTTTGGGGGAACATTATGCTTAAATCCCCCAAGTCACTAATTGGAAAAACACTGTTAGCCCTCAACCTACATTTTTCCCAGGGATTAGGAAAAACACCTATTCTACATTAAATCAATGGTCTTTCATCATGATAAATAGCTAAGGGCACTTTCTATATTGTAATACCAAACCTTGTTCTACTGGTTTATTAAAAAGGGGCATACTTAATGGTGATGTGGAAATGAAACTGAGTCATTAAAACAATCATTACGGGACTGGAGAGATGGTTCAGTGGTTTAGAGCACTGACTGCTCTTCCAGAGGTCCTGAGATCAATTCTCAGCAACCACATAGTGACTCAAGATCATCTGTAATGGGATCCAATGTCCTCTTCTGATGTGTCCGAATAGAGCAACAGTGCACTCACATACACAAAATAAATAAATCTATTTTTTTTTTTAAAAATCAAGGTTTTTTGCTCAGGTTTAACTAAAAGTGTCAAGAGTCTTATTTCAACTAATTTGCTTAGTAATCTTTAGTCACAAATCATTTGCTAATAATATCTTAGCAATGCTGGGTTCCTTGTTTTTCATCCCATGTGTGCATCATACAGTGAGATCTGTACTACAAACATGGTTCCCAGCCATGGTCATTCTTTCCCTGTAAATTCACACACCATGCATAGTGGTCTGGGTGGCAGCCTCTTGTTTTCTCATTAGAGTAGTTCCCTAATAAATATAGAACAGAAGGGGAATTAATTAAGGAACAAATTAACCTTAAAGCAGAGGGAAATATAGTGTATCTTAGGTAATTACCTCTGGTGAGAATTTTCTACAATAAAGCACTGTTAGCAAAAACGCCTTTAATTGCTATCGTTGGTGCCGCCCTCCTTGTGATAGAGCCCTTGACAAGCACTAGGCTTTCTTTTGGGAAGCTGAGCAAGCCAATAGAAGGTTGCTTTAGAATGGGAGAGCTGAGAAGGGAATCCAGTGACTCTGAGACAACTGTTGAGTGAGAAGTTTCAGGAACTTAGACCAAGAGGGGATGATGAGCACAGACATGGGGGACAAGGGCTGCATGGATCCGAAACTTAGAGGAAGTGGAACTTGGTGCATCCTTTCAAGCAGTGACTATTCTTCTTGGACTACTCCTCTTGAATGGACTTGTTGAAGGAAACAAAACAACAAAATGAACAGGTTGAGAAATGAAACCTGTGAGTGAAGTACTGCTGACACCTCCGTCTTTGAGATGGTAAATAAATACTAGCAGGTTGCACTCAGGATTTTAATCACTGTATTGAATGTTTTCTAGAGAGACACGTTGAAAATGTAGTTGTTTCCCGCCATAAACATTCTCATTGCAATATTTGACTAAATGCAGCTACCTTTTTGGTTTTCCTACTAGTGAATTATTAATGAAGTTTTAGTGCTGTCCTTTGCCTCTCCTTAGAGCAGAATCACACTTCCTTTTGTAAGCACAGTATTACAGTGACTGGTATTTAGGAGCATATATACATATACATACACATACACATACACACACACACACACATATATATATGTGTGTGTATATGTGTGTCCATGTGTGTGTGTGTGTATGTGTATATATATATGGGTTTTGGATTGGAATCACAGCCCTTAGTTTATTCTGCATGTAAGAGGTGAGCATTTTCCTGAAGTAGAAAACTGAGTGTCATGTAAGAGACAGATGAAGAAGCAGGATGATACACATACACACACACACACACACACACACACACATATATATATACATATGTATATGTGCATGTGTATGTATATGTATGTGCATATATATGTATATATATATATATGTCTATGCTTATCTATGTCCACATTTATATCCATATTCATTTCTACATGCATTGTACCTGGTGCATGTTACACAACTTCTTTACCATGCAGCCATATCTGCAGCCTATATACTTGTTTTCAAATTTCCTACAGGCTCTTGCTGATATGTCCAGGCTATTGTTGCAGTTATTCTGTAATTCAGTCTGGTTTTGAACTTGCAATTCTCCTGCCTCTGCCTCCAAAATATCTAGTGGCATCAGAGCTTTGTACCATTAGGACCAGCTCTATATAACCTTCCTGCTGAGAAGCCACACAGAGTCATATGAAAGCCAGTATCATCTAGCATGGTTCCAGTTAGCCAATGGGTTATAGCCTTGGACTTGTCTGTATGAGAACCAATGGTGTGGAAGCCTGTAGGAAGCTCTCAGATGAGGGCATTCTGGGGCCACTGTGTAGACAGTGGGGAGAAGAGGGCTCTCATCTGGTGTCCTCATCTGTCTTTTGACACTCAGTTTTCTACTTCAGGAAAAGGTTCACTTCTTTCCCATGAGCATTCAGAATGATCTAGCATAGAGTGTAAAGGCTATGAGCCCACTCCAAAATTCATGTAAGGATTTCTGTCTTTTAGAGGTAGTGGAGCAGGTTATCATGTATTAATTTTTTTGCATTTTGTGAAAAAAAATTTACTCACTAAATTGTGTAGTGGTGAATTAGTTAAACTGCTATGGCTCCTGGATTTGCAAATCAAACACACGTGCACACACACACACACACACACACTCAAGCCATGATTTTGATATGCCTTGAGTAGCTCAATGGCTGGGCATTTCTAATCCTCCCAGCAGCTTGCATACATTCTCCCCTCCAACTTTCCTAAGAAAACTTGCTAAATTAACAATTCATCTCTGCTATCCTGAGTGGCCCCTGGGGCCATTTCCCTGAATTCTTATATGGCTGGTTTGGTTCTTTTCTGAAGCTTTTATGTCTAATGCCTCTGCGTCCCTGTAATGAGGATTTTGCCTCTTCTTCTTCCTCCCTCTTCCCTCTCCTCCCCTTCCCCTCCCCTCTCCCTCTTTCTCCCATCCACATTCCCTCTCCCATCCCCCTCCCCCCTTCCTCTTCCCCCTCCCCCTCCCCCTCTTGTCTCCCTCCCCCTCCCCCTTCCCTCCCCCTCCTCTTCCTCCCTCTCTCTGTCTCTTGCCCATGTAATCTGCCAGCCAATGGTTGTAGAGCAGTCCCTTATTATCAATCAAAGTCAGCTGGGGGCAGGGATCCTCAGGACTGGAAGCCTATTTTCGGGAGCTGAAATAAGACATTTGGAATCAATTCCCAAGAAAATTGCAGAGAGCTTATTTCAGGTGCTGGCAACACAAAGAGAAATACCTGTGATTCCTTAACAGAAATGTAAATGGACAAATCATTCAATGAATTAGAATCGAAGGCCTTAGAAGGAGCTTAGGAATGGCTTTTCAATGAGGATAGAATTTGAGCTGAGGATGAAGAAGTAGGCTTGGTAAGACTTATTGATTGCCAGAGGACATTGTAGTGTAGGTATGATGAGAACACTGTTTTGTTTGTGAAAGTCTGTGTATATCCTGCCCACTAGTATATAAGAAAGCATCTCGTCAAGGGAGGGCAGTAAAACGGCTGTGTTTAAATGGAAATAAAATGTTTTCTCTTGTCCCACTCCATTCTCTAATGCTCATTATTATTTTTGGCCTCTTTGTATTGAGGCGTCAACTGATAGCAGTACCACATACCCTTTCATGGTAAAGTTTAGCCTTTATTAGGAGCTCAGCTTTTAAAGGCTATTGAACACAAATCTCAAATTTTCTGAGGTTGCTTTAGCAGTCACGCGCTAAGCACTAACTGGATCATCTTCTACCTGCCATGTTCCAGGTAAAAGATACTCCAAACAGGAAAGATTAGCTAGGGGAAGAGTGTATCTTCTAACCTGTTAGAAACACTTCAATGAAGAACATTTGACTGGACAACTTAGACACTAACACAGCTCATTTGAAAAGGCACATAAACACTGCTCCAAAGTAAGTGCCATAAAGCTGAAGGCAATCGACCTGAATTTCTTCTTGAAGCACGATATTCCCTGAAGTGAGAGGCTTATAGGCTTATAGAGGACACTAGGGCAGTCTTTCAAAAGCTTTGAAAGGAAACCTGCTCACTGAAGGATGTGGGTAGATCCCCTAAAGTATATTTGATCATGTAAAAGTATTTGGATGCTTGCATTCATCGATGGCTGAATTAAGAAATCAATTTGGCTGCTTTATAAAGGGACCACCACAGAGTGGTTTGTCGTCCTTAATAAGCATATTGGGAGAATAATTATCCAGGTCCTCATCGATGGTAATACAGCTTAACCCAGCGAGTCATTAAGAATCTCGCCTTTCATGTAGTTTTTACTAACACTGCCTAATGATATGAGCTAACATCACCAAAGCCTCCTTCTTTCCTGCCTTTGGGAGAATTCCTCTCTTTTAGTGGGGAGGTGAAGCTGGAAAGGAAACTCCTTTTGAAGCCATTTGGAAAATAAAGCCATCCAGGCTAAATGGAGGACTGGTAAAAGTTTGACTCGAAACTATACCTTGTGAGTCCAGGTCCTGAAATATTAGGCGGCTGTGGACCTTCGGGAAATGGGGTTTAGCTGGCAGAAGTCACCCAGAGGGACAGGCTGTTGCTTGTCCCCTGATCTTGTCTTAACTCTCTCTGCTTTCTGGTCTACCCTGTTGAGACATCTGTGTCACTTGTCCCCAGATGAATGAAATCACCATGGTGGACTGAGACCCTCTGAAACGGTGATCTAAAATGCATCTTTTCTCTTATACGTTGTCTCTGTCAGGTACTTCTGTCACAGCAATACAGAGTCACCAACATAGGACCATTACAATATCTAAACAGCTGCTAGAACCACAGGAGGGAAGATACAGAATATCACTCTCTATGATCCATTGTCAGTAGCCTGATTTTCAGCAGGAGACTCTGGACTTTGGACTGACTGCCATGACATGATAGGTGTGTTGATGTGTGGATCTGTGCTTATTTATTTCTGCTTGGTTTCATCCTCTTTCAGTTCAACATTTCAGAGATTAGCCATGAAGTCTAAGTATTTAAAGACATAGTACAGGTTCCTGCTATCACCATAGTTACCAGCTCCATAATGTATGGGCCCCTATAATCATGGGAGCAGAAAGAAGTGGATACGGAAGTGTTTTCTTTTGAAGGGCCAGAGTGGTTCAACCACTGGTTCTTTTTTATGTATATCAATGAGTACGCTGTAGCTGTCCTCAGACACACCAGAAGAGGGCATCAGATCCCATTACAGATGGTTGTGGGTCAGCATGTGGTTGCTGGGAATTGAACTCCGGACCTATGGAAGAGTAGTCAGTGTTCTTAACCACTGAGCCGTTGCACCAGTCCCCCAGAAGTTCTTTCTTATTAACATCCAGGAGTGCTTTAAATTCCTAGAACAAATGGAGCCCAGTGCTTTTCTAGTTTACCCCCTTATTCCTTTGTGAGCTCTTTGTCTCCTGGTACACGAGTGCTTGTCACATCTTTCTGACCAGCCTCTGCAGATGCTGTGTCTTATTCACTTTGTTTGCATGTGTCTGGTTACCTGTTTCCTGGTACAACTTCCATCCTGTCAAACATCCTAGTTTCTTACCTGTGCACTCCAGCCACAGAGCCTACAGCCAGTGAATGCAATAGCAAACCAAGTACTTTGATGTTGAAGACACAGCTTCTCTTGATAACACACACAGGATTTTTCATGCACATATGTCTTTTATTCCCCTTAAACTGGCCTGACTTCTGAAGAGTAGTGCATAGTATCAAACGAACAAAGCCAAATAAAATAAATATTTGTAAGGTAGCTTGTCACATACTTATAAGAAATGGTTTTGGGTACACGGAAAATAAGACTCAGTGCTGGGGAAAACCAAATGTCCCCAAAGCATAGATGCAATCCTTTATTGAAAGTAATACTGGATATGAGTACTTGGAAAATGTTTGACACTTTGCTGGTAAAATTGTTATTGAAGTGTGCTTCATAGAGACCTTACATTTTCTCCTTTTCTAACAAAATTTTTCACCTCTTCTGACTCAAGTATAAAAGTAATGGCAAAATTTACATGATCTGCTCTGAGATGTGCAATATTTTCTACCCTTCTAATAAAGCTAAAGGGTGTTTATGAAAAACCAATTATCCTAATTACTCATAATATGACTGTGTGCTCTGAAGAAGGAACAAAATTTGAAATAGCTCATTTAGAACAGCACAGAATTATACATGGAATTTTAAGTGCCACAAATCTGGAATATAAAAATAAGGCAATGCCAATGCAAATAGAGCCTCTTGAAGTGGGATTGTGACATATAAAGGACATATCTTATCACTTCCTTCAGTGCTTGGGTTTTGATTATAGTAATTTAGTAGGAGGCAGAATATGTGCCTCTTAGAACCCTGAACTTCTATTACTGTGACATTAGTGCTCTCACCAGAAAAAACAATATTGAACTTCAAGTAGCATATAGAAAGCATTTGGGGTAGCTGAAAGAGCAGAAAAGATCGATTTGGGTCTAAACTCTCATTTTGCCTAGAGAGTGGAGTTTTCATGAAGCCAATCTTTTGGGGGAATTGGGAAAATGAGGAAATTGAGCTGGAAGACTTTTTGACCCTTTTCTAGCTCTAAAATTCCATGGCTTTGCAAGTAAGCACTGAAGAAGTTTGAGGTGTGGCTTCTTTCTCTAATCAAGTTATGAGAGTAGTTATCAGCTCTTTAATTTGTGTGCCAAAATCTCTCTGTCTCTGTCTGTCTCTCTGTCTCTCTCTCTCTCTTCTCCTCATCTTTCTTTCTCTCTCTGCTGATTTATCTGCATACCGTTTACTGAGAAATTCTTTACATAGTTTTTAAATCTCTGAAGAAAAGAGCATAAAGTGTGGAAAACAGGGATCATAGATTCTGTGCCTTCTTGTCATTGATAGCATGGATAGCTCCAAATACCACTCAGTTTATAAGGACCATGATATACAACTTTGCAGCACTCATACGGTGGACAGGTTATTTTTCTCAGTTCTTGACTTTGAGCCCCGTGAGTTGCTTCTGCTGCTGGGATAGTAGCAGATAGGATATAGCGGAGAGGTTTGGATGGAGCTTAAGAAGTTGTACATGCATCCTGTTGCATCTTTGCTATCACTCTGGACTCATTCTAAGAATCTCACTGATTGCAGGAAGAAGAAAGGAGACACCCTGGGAAGTACCACTCATAGCTTAGCCTCTACACACTCACTCAACTTTTCTTCAGATTGTACATTAATAAATAATTGTGTTGTGTCACTAAATTTGTGGGTAGCTTGTTTTGTAATTGTATCCATCCAACCAATATACTTCAAAGTAATTTTTAGTGGTAGAATATTCTGTATTAAAATATTAAATATTAAAACTAAATATTGAGTTGTTAATATCATCCATTGATGAAATTATCAGTCACATCTAATTCTTTACTCCTCATATAAAAGCAACATAAAAGAAAAGTGATACAGTTGTTTACAATAGCATTTGCCGGTCTTACCTGTATGGAAACACTGCTGTATGAACCACCAATGACTCCTGCAATGAGCAATGGGATGTTTTCTTGAATAGCATATGATCCATCGGGACACATGTATTCAGCTTCATCCACTTTAGTCAGAGATGCCCTGACAAACTCCAGTGACTGCTCTAGCGCATAGGTATCCCTTGAGCATGTGTCCAAAATGTGAACTCCAAGCTTCACTCCTGGGAGCAAGTAATTGTCCTTGTTGATCTCGTCAATGGCAAACAGCATGGCCTCCAGGCGTTGTATACCTCGGTCTTCGTTGATCCGCCCACACTCTTCAGTTCCAGTGCCTTTTTCGTTAATAGGAAATAAGCCCCCCAGGACAAGGTCTCCTTCTATTTTAATTTCCCTCCTCATAAAGTTGTGATCTCCCAAAGAGAGCAAGAATCCCTTCGAAAACAAAGCTAACATAAGAACTTGTAGTCTTGTCAACATCTTCATGAATCCCGGTTCTGTATCTCTTGGAGACATCACTGGGTGGAGCCAATGTTTCCCCACTAGTCTTCCCTCATTTCCGAGTGGGATGGCTGGCCTGTCCTTCAGATGAGGGAGGATAGAGCTAGAAGAGCCTGTCACCGAATTCCTAAAGAGATAAAAGTTATATGAACAAAAGTAATTTACAAAAGCAACAATAATTCTATAGATGTTTCTCTGTGAGACCTTTGATGGATGCCTGAATTGATCAAACCAAATCTGGTACTGATTTCAGTTGGCTTTTTTTGAATCTTGACTAGTATCTACCTGTTGAGGCTTAACCACCTGTCTTATTTCCTATTACCATTCTTATTTTACTTCTGCGTGAATATCAAATCTCATTGTTAAATAACTACCCTCTCCCTCATTCCTACTCCCTGTTTCTGAGCTAACATTTCCTATGTTTGAAATGCCATGTAAGTGAGTTCCAAATTCCAGCATTGATGGCTTGTCTGTACTTTTAGCCACTCACCCCTCAAACATTTTCAGAGTCCGTATGTAATCAATGTCCTCTTTTATCTGAACCTAAGCTCTCAAACCAGAAATGTTCCCTTCAGAGTTCTGCCCTCTTCATGCCATTCAACATAAGAACTGAAGAATCTTCCCGTTCAACCTCATCGAAGCCTCAGCCCCTGTGTCTTCATGATTCTGGGTTCCTGTCATCTGTAGCTCACTTATGGCAGTGACCTCAGTAGAACTGTTAACAGCCTCAGAGCACCCTTTTATCACCCTAGAAAAGAAAATTATTTCTCAAGAACAAAATCTTTAAATTTATTATTGTTTATATTGTGGTAGGAAGTATGACGGCTGCTTTTTGTATTAGGCAGGTATCAGGTAGTCAGCAAGTTCTGATGTGGCCCTCACAATGAAACCCTCATGAGGACTGCAATGAGTGTGGTTCTGGGTTTATACAGTGGATTATGGCTTTGGACAGAGTTTGTATACTCTCAGATAAATCAGCAAATGCGAACAGACTGAAAGGCATATCTGGAAGAGATATTCTAGGGCACAGATTCGATTGCTGTGGCCCATTTCCCACCACTCTGTAAGCCTTTCCTGGACGTCTCCTTTAGACACTGACTTCTTTATTTGAGTGCTTTGCAGTGCTCTATGACCTTGTCCCTAGTGAGTGCTGTAGTCCTGCAGCTTATCATACATGGTGACTTTGTTCCATTCCTGCTTTTCTACCTCCAGCTCCAGAAACATTGGACTGTGTGCGGTTTAGGGGATGCACAGTTGTGTGGCCATCTCTTGCTTCTGCTCATGCTCTTACTTCCCCAGGAATGCTACTGTTCTCTGCCCTCCAAGGACTTATGATAGGAAGACGCCATAGACATTGCAGAAACACCAGGAACATCACAAGTGCTTTTTCTTTGTTTTCTTTTACTTTTTCTCTTGTATGTCCCTTTCCCAGTTAAATCCCCCAAATTCTGCATGATATTCCTATTGCAATTCGTTCGAGAAATATTTGCTAATGCTGTTATCCATATTTCTTTCCTTACGTGTTCCTTGGGAATGAATGATATGATAAGGTCTTTAAGATTATTAAAGTTTCAAGGAAAACAAAGATTAAAATTCAAGATGGGGGCTAGTCCAGTGTTTACCTCAACATTTCTGACATTTCTTGATAGCAGTGTCCTTTAGAGCTCAGCTTCTGGGGTTTTTCACCACTTGGGCAAAAGAAGAATTGTTTTCCTGAGATGTGTATTATCTGAGTTTTGTTAAATTCTTTAATTCAGGCATGAATCTATGAGATAGCAGCAGCCACTGAAATGCTTAAGGTTAACCTAGAGCCTCTCTGCACAATCTACCACAGGGCACCAGAAATTCTTAAAACAATTTATTATTTTAAAAAATTGATACCAGAGAGCCATTTTTTTATTGTGGCTACACATCAATTTTCTTATTCCTTTGATCTTGTGTACAATTCTCTTTGAAGTATAAGTACTGTCACCAGAAGGCAAAAGTCTGATCATTATCACTAATAAAGAAGAGGCAGGAACTGCTCTATAAAATCACAGTTTTATTTGCCAAATCAGAGAGAATAATTAATTCAAAAAAGGCTTACTGTATATCTCTAAAAGCTACTGATATTTTTTGAGTGCGAAAGGGGTTTGACACTGATTCCTAAAAAAAGAATGATGACCTTATAGTCTGCAGGAAGCTTAACTGCCTGTTGAGAAAGTACTCTGAGAAAAACAACACCTCAGGGGAATCATCATGTTACTCTAGAAGTGATGGCATATGAAGGTATGACTGCTCCACAGGTATTGTGTGTGTGTGTGTGTGTGTGTGTATGAGTGTGTGCAAGCACATGCATGCAAATACCTGTGAAAGCACATGTGTGCAATCATGTTGTATGTGTAATTATGTATGTAAGCATGTATATGTAAGCATGTGTGTGCAAGCAAGCACATTTCCCTATGTATGTGTGTGTGTTCAAGTGTGTGCAAGCATGTGTGTGAAAACAAGCCCAGACCCCTGTGTGTGTGTTATTTATGTATTTCTAGGACTTTATATGCTGCTTATATTCCAGAAGATAATCAATGAATGTTTTGTGAAGAGTTATATACACTATATTCTTAATTCACAGCATGGCAAATGCATGGTTTTAAACTCATTAACTGTCTAATTACTCAGATGCTTTTCCCCTTTTGCACACTTCAGTGGTAAGACTGCATGTAACTGGTATGAAATAAGAAAACGCATAGGTCTAAATAGGTTAAGGATCTTTAGTTTAAAAATATGAAGTGCTACAATATCTGGAACTTCAGGACAAACACAGAGCAAATTGTACATCTAAGAACATATAATGCCTACAGCCCAAATACAGGACTATTTCACGTCAGGAATGAGTGGAGTGTATATGTGAAAAAAAAAGTGAGCTTTGTATTTGGATTTGAGTTACAGGATATTTCATTAAAAATCTGTAAATATGCTAAAATTTCTGTAATAGTCTGACCTATTTCTGCCCCCGAGCACTTTGGATAAGGCATTCCAAGCCTTATAAACAAGAGAAGACGCTTTCTTTAGATTTGAATGTTGCAGCTGAGTTGGGCTCCTATGAAACTATGTAACAGACCTACATTTACTTCTAGGTTTTTAGGTCAAGGAAATGGATACTAAGTAGAAAATATGCATATTATTATATTTCAAAAGTTTCAGAGATTCATTGACTCCGGTAAAATATTTATTGAGTATTTACTCTATCTGTATTAGGTGATGAGTTGGACACCTAGAAATATTATTTAATTATAAACTAAATAATGCTATCTTGGTTATCAAGTAGCATTCTTGATGCTTACAAGTATGTTTGCATATGTCACAAGCAACAGAAAAGTATCTCTGTTTTTGCTGTGTATCTCCATCATTTTCAAAAATTTTGGCAGTAAGCAAGTTTTGAGTTTCCTTTAGTATGTGCATTATTGCTAAGCACTTGACTCAAAAGGACAACCCATTTTTGCTATATACAATATGTAGATTGAAAATTTAGATGTTCAGAGTACCAACACAATCTGACTAATAATCTCACGGAAGGATGACATAGGCATATTCAAGTACTATTGAATGTACTCTAACACAATTACAGTTAAACAATCAATTAAAGGAATGCTTAAATATACCATCTTAGTATTTTCTTATTTACCTTCTCTCTCCTTATTTATAATGATTAAGGCTGTAGAGCTATGCATAATTTAGAAAAAAAAAACTTAGCATTACTTAAAATGAAGCCCTAAAAAAGGAAGGATACAGAAAATTAAAAATTAACATTGAAAAATTAATAACATGCTTAATTCTATGCAAATGTTTATCTCTGTGTGACAGTTTATTGTATTATGGGAAAGTCAGCAAGCACTCCTCAGTTTCTATTCATTATAAATCAGAAAGCAGCTCAGTCCCTAGACAAACAGGTTCCCTGCTCAGCCACATTCTTATGCAGCTGGAGGACAGCAGCTCTACTAAGTTCCCCATTCAAGGATGATGAGCAACGTGTCAACTATAAACAAGCATGTGTGGGCCTCTCTGTAGGCAACCTGCTCAGTGATGTTTTATTAATCACTGCATTAATGGAATCTCAGAGGTTTGCTATGAATAAAAGTCTTGCAATACGTGGGCGGAAAACATTTCTGTACTCTGAGAATGCTAACATGTACTTTCCTTTCTCCCCTGACTTTGCTTGGGGGTGATGGTGTGGGAACTGGAACTCACCTTCACTCAATGAATAAGTAGTTCATCCAGAAGACAGTTATCTGGGAGGTGTCATGCTTGAAGCCATGTCCACGTTCCCCCAGAAATAAACCCCTAAGTTTACTGATAGATTTCATAGAGTGCTCAAATCCCATTTGCCCAACAAGCCAGAAAAAATATTAAGGCTCACCTAGATTGTTGTAATTCTTCAGATTCTAGATTTATAGGCAACAAAAGACAGAGCTCTTGTTCTTAGTTTTCCACTTAAAAAAATAGAATAAAGATATGTTACAGCATATGAGCACTTAAGTACCAGAGAATATAATAAACGTGACTGCACTTCCCCACTCCTGCTGAGGTAAGGAAGAAGACAAAGAGTATAATGTCCCAGAGGTCTTTGAGAAGCTTTTATGGTATGTATATGAACTGTTCCCCATAGACTCATTATGAAGTGCTTAGCTGTCTGAGGAGAAGCAGATGGGCTGTTGGGAAGTGGTTGGATCTTGGAGGTTCTGACCTAATCAATAGATAGAAGCTTTGATGACATATTCCTAATATGATGACATAACTGGAGGTGGTGAAAAGCAGAAGACTGGATCTGATGGCAGAAGTTTGTCACTGGGGTATGCTTTTGAAGGGTGTCTTGCCCTTCTTGTCTGTCCCTCTCTTCCTATATCGTTTGCTGTTAGGTAATCCACTAAGCCATTAAGTAAGCCTCAGCATGTTTTCTCCCCAAGCATACATGGATCCAGAGACCAGTGACCGTGAACTGAAACATCAGAGACTGAACAAAAGTAACTCTTCCCACCTTAGCTGTTTTGCTTAGGTATTCTGTTAAAGCATCTAAAAGTGAACACAGAAGTAATTACAAATATTGGCTATTTATAACCAGGTTTTGAGAAAGTCTAAACTGTCTCCCTTTGTAGTCATGCTACAGTTGTAAGGATTCTCTCATTTGGATGAGTTCCTGTATAGTCTTCTAGGATATTCTTGAAGATTTCACATTGCTTTGTTTCATTTGACCAGTTTATTTCTTTATTTTGTTTTTTGGCACACACACACACACACACACACACACACACACACACACACACACACACATGTGCATGTGTGAAGGTGTATATACGAAGGCAGGAAGTTGAAGCCCAGTGTCTTCCTCCTTTCCTCTCTTCTCTATTTACTAAGGCAGAATCTCTCTTAACCATGTCTGTCTAGTCTAGCTATTCAGTGTGTCTCAGGGATGTCTCGGCTTTTACCTGGTGACCCAACTTTTATATGGGTTCTGGGAATCTGAATTCTAGTTTTCATCAAGTGCTTTATCCACTGAACTATCCCCCCTAGGGCTGAATTATTTCAAGTTAAAAATTGTTCTCTTTCCCCATTAGATTGTAAACAACTGTCTATTATGCAAGGACAATGTATTGGATACTCTTGTACTTTTTATAATGTTTCAACACAGTTATCAAAATGTTCATTAAATAAATTTTAAGTAGCACTTATGTGCTTGAGAGATACAGGTCAGGAGACCTGAAGAATTTGGCAATTCATTCAGAGGCTGAAGAAGATGAATCAAAAGTTTAGATTCAATTAGAGAACTTTGCCTCAAATACTCAAATTTGCCAACCACTTTCAGTGTTAAACTGTTGCTTAATGTTTAGATGACATATACATTATCAGATCTGGAAATGTGAGAACATTTGAACCTCTATCACTGCTCTGACAGACATTAGGAGAAGTGCACTTGAGAAGCTAAAGGACAAGGTGGAGCCCTAGAGCTTAGGTCTGTGTGTTAGGATGTGTAGCCAGGGAGTCACTCCCATTTCTTCAAAATTCTTGAGGTTAAGGCTGTTTGAAAACCCACAATGAATATAAAGATGTAAACCACCAAAGCTTAAGTTGAACAGTGAGAGTGATTTAGAAGTTTTCCAATGAGACTGATCCCTTAGTACCAAAGTCAAAAGAATCTGAGAACCCCAAGTGACCAGAGTGAAGTTGATATTGATGATCTTAGAAGGAAAAAGGCCCACTTCTCTATTCAAGCTTAAACTGGGGTAGAGGGAGAGCTTTGCTGAGATGGGTCTAATGTTCATGCCCACAAACTGGAGCTGCTCTTAGTTTTGTCAGATCTTAGGAAGACACAATCAAAGTTAGAATACAAGGAGTCAGGGGTAACTCCAAGAGATGCTTTGAATTGAATTGTGCAAGTACACGCACTCACTCACACACACACACACACACACACAACACACACAAACACACACACACATACACACACGTGCGCACACATACACACAAGCCCGCCTGCATGCACGCATGCACACACACACACACGCGCGCGCGCACACACACATCATATGGTAGGCTTGTTGCTATATAAAAGCCTTATTAGCTGAAACAATTGCCTTTTTCTTTGTAGTTTGACAACCTAGGATTCCAGTTTTTCTGGAAACTACATCATGATTTTCTAAAAGATCAGTTCACATGTTCTAAAGGAGAGGTGACTCCACTCTTGATTTTCCAGTTTGCTTGTGACCAGATAATTGACCTGCATCAAGTGTCCTGATCATAGTAACTGGGCTGAGCCTATCGCCAAATTTTTGCCAGCTAGGCTGGTTCACCAAAAGCAAAGAACCTGTCGGAGAAAGGCCTGTCTTCCTACCAGAGAGTCTGAGAGGGATGGTGAGAATCCAGAGCAGCTGGTGGCCAACTAAACCACCATGATACATAAGCCTATTTGAGAATAAATCCAGAGAAATGGAGAGCCAAGATACGGGGGGAAATGAGGCAAATATTATGATATGTGCTGTTAATCCAGGTTGAAATTTTCCATTATCAGAGACAATGACATTTTTTTAACTTCTCACATTGATGTAATTCATACCACTTCACAATAAAAGTCTCCTAAATAGTGTCTGTGATGGTTGGAATGACCTTGGCCCCCACAGGCTCCTAGGTTTGAATGCTTGGTCTCTCTGTTCTTGGAACTGTTTAGGAAGGATTAGAAGGCATGGCTTTGTTGGAGTAGGCGAGTCACTGGAGGTAGGCTCTGAAGTTTTAAAAGCCCAGGCTAGGTCCAGTCCCACCTCTACCCTAACCCGTGATCTACCTGTTGCTTCTAGATCAGGATGTAGCTCTCAGCTACCTCTCCAGAACCATCCTTGCCTGCTTGACTGCCTGATGCCCTGCTCCCTGTAATTGATGATAATGGACTAACCCTCTGAAACTGTAAGCAGCTCCACCCCCCCCCCCAATTAAATGTTTTCTTTAATAAGTTGCTTTGGTCAGGAAGTCTTTTCACAGCAATAGAACAACAACTAAAACAGCTTCTGTCTGACTTCCCTTCCACTGGATATGGGAAGATTGGTGTAGGTATGGCAGGGTACACCAACAGTCCCAACATTTGGCTGATTAAGCAGGAGGATCACAAGTTTGAGGCTAACCTGGGCTACATGGAAGGCCTTATCTCTAAAGCCAAAAACTAACCTTAGAGGATAGTAAATACTATTGAGTACCTACTATGTGCATAAACTAAGACCAATGTTCTTCATAGATTGTTTTATTTATTCTCATGACTTTTCCTATTTCTTTCTTTCTAAATGTGTTGGTTCTATCCTCAGATTCAGCCTAGGTGTCATGATACTTCCATTTCATTCTCCTTTTTGTGCAGAGGATTTTCTGAAAAAGTTACTGTTCCAAAGTTTATCTCTCCTACAGCTTATGGTTTGACTTTTCACTTCCTTAGACCTCTTAACACAAATAAAGTCAACCACCATTCTTTGTATATGGTTTTCCCCTCCCCAAATTCACATGAAGGCTTAGTTCTCAGTGCTGCACTGTTAGAAGATAGGTTCTAATAGAAGAATGGGTCTTTGGAGGTAAACCCTCATAAAAAGACTTTTGCTAGCTTGCTTCTGCAGACTGTTAGTTGTAGGAGCAGGTACTATAAAGTGATCTCCATTTTTTGCCTTTTACTTTTCCTATACAAGTTTCCACTTGCTTTTCTCTTTAAACCGAAGCAAGCCATTGCCCTCACCAGATGCGGCCACTGGCCTTAGACTCTCTATAATCTAAGATCTACAGCAGACTCTCTATAATCTAAGATCTAGAACAGACTCTCTATAATCTAAGATCTAGAGCAGACTCTCTATAATCTAAGATCTAGAACAGACTCTCTATAATCTAAGATCTAGAACAGACTATCTATAATCTAAGATCTAGAACAGAGAGCCAAAATGGACCCCTCTTCTCATTATTGACTCAGTCTCTGGTGTTATGCTATTCAACAGAAAACAAGTTAACAAATAATATGATATATTAAGGAATTAATCTTTAATAAATAAATGCAAACTAATTTATTAACTTCTTATGGATGAGCAGTTTTCTAAATAGACCATAAACACTGGCCCTGGGAGAAGGGAAATGTTTTTAATGATGAAATTTTCAGTACCCTAGTGTTCAGAATTTAGGCACGAGGAGACAGGTGACATACTTAAGTCCTTTTACTCATAAGCTAGCATTTGTATTCATGTATATAAGCCAATTTGAATACATCAAACAGTATATGATTTTAGGTTTAATATTATCCTGGCATCATTAAATATGCAACAAAATGCTACTGATTAAGTATTTCTATAAATAATAGAGCATTTTGGGTAATTCCACATGACCTTAAAAATAGTAAAAAAAAAAAAACTGTTAATTTTTTTTTCTTAAAAAAATGGGAAAACCATTATTATTTTGTAGGCTACTTGTACAGGCTTTCAAATGCCAATTTTGTATGTCTCCCCTCAAATCTGTGTTTGGTGGCATTGTATAACTTAAAACTGGCAGTACTGGGAACTCTGTAGGCTTGCTTTGAACTCAGAAATCCATTTGCTTCTGCCTCCATAGTGCTGGGATTAAAGCTGTGCACCATCCCTGCCCAGCTACATTTGTAATTTTAAATGATCATTTTTAAAGAAAAAAGAAGGCTTTAGAATATAACAGTGGATGAAAAACCTACTGAAATAAAAATTTATGTAGAAAGGATGCAGTTTTGTAAAAATTTGTGATACGCATGTATGTCTCACTTCACTTTAGTTGGCAAATGCAGCCTAGAGTTATTGAGAAGAGAACTTCAATTAAGGGGAAAGTAAGATTGGCTTACAGATAGGTGTTTGGGGGATAGTCTTGATTATTAATTCATGTAGGGTGGTCCAACATGGTGAGTGGTACCTTCACTTGGTCAGGTTTTCCTGAGGTGTATAAGTTGGATAGTGAAGCAAGAACCCAGCGAGCAGCCGGCAAGTAGTGATCCCCTATGGCAGTGGTTTTCAGCCTGCGGGGGAGACTCTTTTGGAGATGCACATCAAATATCCTGCATATCACATATTTATATTGTGATTTCTAACAGCAAAATTACAGTTACAAAATAGCAATGAAGCAATTTTATGCTTGGGGTCACTATAACAGGAGGGGTGACAGCACTAGAGAGGTGAAAACAACTGCTCTATGGTTTCTGTTTCAGTTTCTGGATGAGTTCTTCCCGCTCTGTATTCTTTAGATGATGAACTGTAACCTAGAAGAGTAAGCCAAATAAAAACTTTCTTTCCATAACTTGCTTTGGCTCAGAGTGTTTCACACAGAAGCAGAATGGAAACTGGAACATTGTATGTGAATTTTTTTTTCTAAATTAAGGCAGAATGTCTACTCTTTCATAATGTGAGATGTATAATTAAATATTTTTATCTAGTTTATGATACCATATGGCCACCTTTATTTGCCTTAATTCAACAGACATACAAAAGGAAAATTACAATATCACTCTACCTAATATGGTTATTTTAAGATTAAATGAGACAATATGTAACACTGTAATAGCTGCTAGCTTCTATTAAAATTGTGGCAATAGGCATAATTTGTCAAACCATTCCACAGAGCTATCACAATTCAAAGCCATTGTAGTTTCAGGACTAGATAACTTTAGCCTGTATTTCTTCTATGAAGAGAGCCATCTGGTGATAATTCTCCAGCATAATGCTTGGATGAATGTTGGGAGACAGGACCTAAGTTCCAGAGCATCCAATAAATTATGGACTGTTCAGTATTTATGGGAGCTAGGTATCATAAAATGCCAGAAGAACTTGGAAATGAAACCACCTCCACTGAAAGAGGGCAATGTCACAACGACTTGATCCATTCATACCTGTGGGAAGTGTTCTCTTCCCTACTTGCTGCGAGTTTGAATGAGAACCGTCTATGTGCTCATAGATTTCAACACTTGGTTTGGTCTCGAGTTGAAGGCACAATTTTGGAAAGTTGTGGGACCATTATGAGGTGGATTCCTGCTGGAAGAAATGTGTCACAGGGTTTGGCTTTCACTTCTTGTTTTCCTTTCTCTTTCTTGGGTGGAGATGAAATGTGAAGAGCTAGCTTCCTGATGACAGTTCAGTCTCACTCTCCTGTTGCCACGCCTCCCCTGACAGAAGAAACGCCATCCCTTTTAAAACTATATCAGAATAAGCCCGTAAGTTTTTTTTCTTTTATTTTGTTTTTGTTTTTTCAGATTTTATTGGCCAGACTATTTTATCACTGTAACATAAAGTGACCAATACACTGATCCTCTGATTTTTCTTTTGTAGCAAGCATTTGTTTGGGAATGAACTGGGCTCCATTGTTTTGAATCATTCTGGAAGAAAATATTAATCAATTTTCACTCTATGAATAGAACATTACCTAATTTCCATTAGTATATTGTTAGAAGTCTTAGCCATTGTCCTGGTTAGGTTTTTGCCAACTAGGAATTTTGGAAGATGAAACTTCAATGGAAGAAATGTCCCTCTCTACCTACCCCCTACCCCAGACTGGCCTATAGGGAGATTTTGTTTTTGATCAATGATTAATGTGAATGGGCTCAGCCCATGGTGTGGCTCCACCCTGTGCAGGTAGTCCTGAACTCTGTAAGAAAGCAGGCTGGTGAGCAAGCCATGTAGAGCAAGTCAGTAACCAGTGTTCCTTCCTGGCCTCTGCTTTAGTTCCTGTTTCTAGGTTCCTGCCTTGAGTGTCTATCCTGCCTGTCCTTACTGATGGAGTATGGCCTAAGAGTTGTAAAGTGAAATAAACTCTTCCCATGTTGTTTTTAGTCACAGTGCTTTATCACAGCAGTGGAAACCCTATAGAAGACAGTTACAGAAATTCTGTGCTATCAACAATGATTAACCTCAAATTCCATGCCAAGCACCATTTGCGTACCAGGTCTAGGTTCTGTTCTACCTTTTTACTTAAAAGTCAGTGCATGACTGCCTTTTAGAATGAATTGACCCCTTCTATGTTAGCACACATCTAAGTACAGGAAGCTCCCAATATTCCCTTTTCATTTCTAACTCAGCATGATTTTATTTTTCAAGTCTGGGTATGTTAATTCAGCTGGCTAGCTTGCAGAATGGGTAAGACCTACAACACTTGATTTGTTCAAGTTGTATGGTTTTTGAGAAAAGATATGTCAAATGTTTGGTTACAGTATATATTATAGAAACATGTTTCTGGTTATAAAGTGAATTGGGGTATGTTGCTGCATGTCCCCCTCCCCCTTGAGATAGGCAGACTGGTTAGGCGCCAAGCTGGACTCGAGGGAGGGAAACTTAGGCAGGTGGTGGCAGCTATAATGCAGTATCTGGGTCACTGATGAGTGCTGAGGCAATGAATAGTTTTGGAGAACTGGTTTCTTTACTGGGCATGGAGGTGGGAGCCATTATGTCCCTGGGAAGTGGCCAGGGTCTCTGGGGCAAGGTGTGTGTGGTCCTGTACCATTGGCCAGGTAGGGATGTTGGAAGATGCTTCATCTACATACTCAGGGGTTATAGTGTCCAGAGGGGAAAAACTGTATTAGGTCAAAAAAAGAGTGAAACTTGGAAACTGTCCGGGTAATAAATCCCTGCTGGGTTGATGGTGGAGGAGGTGACTTTATGGCTCCAGATTGGGAGCAGGGAGGTAGCCAACTCCTGCCATCTTCATGTTTGAGGTGTCCTTGGTTTAAGCTCTCTTGACCCTTCTTTAGTAACCCTGGGCCATTATGGTCCCACGGTGGTATAAGATACCTGGCATGTTTTTCTGTAACAGATTATCATGGCTGATCCTATGAGTTGCAGCAAATTCATAAAAGTCAATATTTTCCCTTGTGATAGAGAATAAATTTTCATACATGCCACAGGTATGCAATAAATGCTTTTGATGAAATACATGGGTATGATAACTTTTTTATAATTACAATAAATGTTAGTTTTCTTACCTTCATTGTTGAATGCAAAATGTCACATCCTTTTGATCTCATAGGAATTAATTTTATTTTTCTTTTCAAGCTTTCAGGTGTAAATAGGCAAGTGTACTATTTTATGGGCACATATATACATACTACTTGACCAATGAGCCCAGTCATTGCATGATGGAATTAGTCTGTGTGACTCCCAGTTCATTGACTTTGATTTTAAAACCTGCTCCTTTGAGAAGGGTGTGATCACACCCCATGGAACTCTAAAAGATGGATGCAAAGATGGAATGTATTAGGAACCTTCAGTGACTCGTGCCTCTCCAGCCTTTCTGTGGTTCAAAATTTTTCCACAGCCTTGTTTATCTGACCCTCTTCATCAGATCTCAAGCTGACTTGGCTGTGTCTGATTTGAAAAGATATTTGTTGGCTTGTTGGCTCTCAGGGCATGAAGTGACAGTGGTACAGAAAATGTCTTTGGGACTTCCTTTTTTAAGCCACTCTACTCCCTGAAATACTTGAGGACTTTCATAATGAGTAAAGCTATGAATTCTGGGAGCCTGAGAACAATCTTCAGAGTGCTATCAGCAGGCAAGCATCTTTTGAGATGTTTCTACACCTAAGAAGAAAAAGGGGGCATTGCAGAAAGGAGCCAAACATGTTTTCACTCTTTCTTTGACCACTTTGTAATCTGTAGAATCTATTTTCAAGTTCAGAGTTCCAGCTGAAGACAGTTCAGAAATTACACTTTGTGGACTTACGTCCATGCCCAGTAGCTCTCCAATGAGCCAGAAGTTTATCTGAACACTTACCTGATGGTGTAGGCATTGTATGGAGCCAGGCAGCTGGCTCCCCAACGTCAAGGCAACAACTACTGTTACCACATTATTGTGGCTTCTGCTGAAGACACTCTGTTCACATAATAAGCAGATACAACCCCCTACCCCTACCCAGCTCAAGACAGAATCTCACTGTACAGCCTAGGTTGGCTTGCCACTCACAAGATATGCTGTCTTACCTCCAAACTCCTGAAATTTAAGGTATGCACCACTGTACATGTCCTAACATAGTCTTTCTTTCTACTAAAGAACATACTTTGTTTTCACTGCTTAATGAAACGGCATGTAAAACGGATTCACAATCATTTTTTATCAGCTGCACAGGATGACAGTGCCATAGATAGTTAGCAATCACTTGGCCTTTGAGCTGTTTGAACGCTCTGCAGTTACAAACAACACTGCTATGGAAACTCTCTCATACTCCCTATATTTGGACATAAATTGCGGTGACACTTTGGGTTTATGTGTGTGGGTTGGTTAATTTTGAAACAAGGTCTTGCTGTGTAGCCCAATCTGAATGTGAATAAATATTGCTTCTCGCCTACTTAAAAAAAATAAATTTTATAATGACTTCACTTACACCCCTTACTCCCAGTGTCATAGTTAGAAGTGTACACAGGCTAAATCTTAGATCCAGAAGAGTTCTCCTAGACCATAACACTTGGGCATGATCCCACATAGGAAGAGGACCTCTGACCATGAATCTGTTGCTGCATCTGGTATCCATTAGCCTTCTCATCAAGGCCACATTTAGTTCCCATCTCATCAACTTGTCCAGATGCTTTCTTAACTTGTGCTTAGCATTAAACATTTACATCTACTGTTTAACATACATATAGGGTAATAACCTTGAGGAATTTCCAAAGCCTTGGCCTGCAATTCCTGTAAAATTGTAGGCAATACACTGGGAACTGTCCAAGCATCTACCTCCATAGCAGCCCAGGGACCCATTTCACAGTAAAAGGACTCTAGTTTTATAGGCCCTATGATGGGGTACACAAGGTGTCACCCAAAGAATGGTATTTTCTATGCTACCCAGAGGAAAATGGAATATGAAGTAAAAGACAGACATTGTGTGTGTGTGTGTGTAAACCACTTTTTCTTCATTACGTAGAAAAACTGTCAGAGTAGGAATTTGAAAATGTGAAATGTCAGTTTTTAGTTTTATTTTGTTTTCAAATAGGCAAGGACAGTACAAATCTTTCTTTTTCTAGACTCTTATGGATGTTGGTTGGACTTTTTGCATGATCCCCATGTCAGTGTACTTGTGCTCTGTCTAAACAGGTTCTTAAATGCTGGTAGTAGCTGGTAGTATTCTGTCTAAGCTCCACCCCACACTTATCTGGCCATAGCCAGGTATGTCCCACCTGATAGACCTAACCCACTATAAAAGGGACTACTTGACCCTCCTCTCTCTCTCTCTCCTCACTCTCTCTTATCCCACTCTCACCTCTCTGCCCCTTGGATTCTCCTCCCCTCCCTACACATGGTCGGCCAGCCTCCACTTCTCTATTCTCTGCTCTCTCTCTCTCTCTCTCTCTCTCTCTCTCTCTCTCTCTCTCTCTCTCTCTTTCTCTCTCTGCCTTTCTAACTCCCATTCCCTGTCCTGAATAAACTCTATTCTATATCATGCCTGTGTGCGTGTGGTCCCTCATGGGGAAGAGGTGCTTGGGCAGGGGCCCGCCTGGGTACCCCCTTCCCTCACACCACCCTGCCACACTCCCATAACTCTCAGTCTCTCTTTTTAAGCCCCCTTCATTGGTGCATTGGCCCTTCAGTAGCCACTGCTCTGGAATGTGTGGTTGTTCCTTATGGAGGTTTGATGTCTATGATATCAGAACAATGACACTACCTGCGAAACAGGTGAGCCAAGGGAGAACTGCTATGCTAATCAGTGATAGTGGGATAGCACTCCCAACTTCTATGGGAGAGTTCACAGCATCCCCAGTAGTGTACTAGTTTCCTGTCTGTTTCTTCAAGCAGCTGCTCTTCCTTTTACCACCACTAAACTTGTGCTCCTCTTTTAGAAATCTTTGTATTTGTAGGTTATACAGTGCTTCGGTCAGAAGCTGCAGACATCTCCCAGCCTGCTCTTTGGTTCGATAAAGTTTCATATGAAGAATCTAAGTCCCCTGGAAAGAGACTTACTCAAAATTCCTTTTTTAGAGTCTTGTTTTCAACTTATTTATGGTCCCTTGCCATGAACGAAGATTCAGTCTGCACGTGGCACATATCTGAGAACATGTGTGAGGGTAGCACACTGTGTTCCGCTCTTCCAATATATGTTCTGATCTCAGCCAGTTCCTTTTCTCCAAATGATTTGGAATCCTTGCCCACACTTTTCTCTTCCATTAGACAGTCTTATCCCTTCCTGAGGGCACAGTTACTTAAAGAAGGGCTCAGGGGTACTGGCGAGGATAAGCCACAGCAGAAGGAAGCATTGTATTGTTTAATCACAGGGATTGAGCCTGCCAGCTGTAGGAAACATAAAGCTTGTATTGGCCACATGCTATGTTTGGGGGAAACAATGGCCAAAAAAAAAAAAGGGAAAGGTTGAAACAAAAGAAGCCCAAAATAGGTGGAGCAACAGGCTGCCTCCTGCCAGGTGAGGGACAAAAAGGATGTTTTCCTGTGGAAGTCACCTCCTTCACTCTACTGAGCTTATGAGAAAGGAGAAGTTAACTACAGAGAGACAGGCCAACACTAGACAGGACAGCTTCAGAACACTAACTGCTCCCCACAGGAGCATTAGCTCCAGGCTGTGCTGTTTAGTGGGGTGTGAAATCACAATTAACAGAGCAAGGGGTTTGTAAGTGAGCTGAAACTGCTTCAAATTACATCCTGCTATTAGCTGCATTTAGAACAACAGCACAGAACAACTCTGTGTTTACTGGACTGTGATATGTTCATGAAGAAATCATTAATAAAAACAGTCGACTATCTTTACACTCGCTGTGTTGGTATTTCACATCTTAACTATTTGTGATGCCTAACAGCATGAGAGGAAGAAGCAAGGACATTAAGTTAAAATGGCAACCAGAACGGATGGTAGCAAAGTATTTCTGAGAGTCATTCTGGGCCATGTGTATGTGTTTGTTTTATGTATGTAACTAAATTTATATCCATCTCTACATGTGGTTATGGTAAAGTGTATAGTTGATTTCTTGAATGTAGTTTATGATAAAAGCCTTTAATACCTGTGATGCATTCTCACTCAGAAAATATGCTCGGCCTACAAGGAACACAAGCTGTAACTTTTCTGGAGACATAAAGATATTAAACATTGCAATTTTCATGTATTGTTTTTTTCATGGAGTGAAATGAATGCATTGAAAGTAGGACTTAAAATGTAGAGGATAAATTCTCTGTCAAATTTTCCTTAATTTTTTTTTAAATCCCACCTGAGGTATTAGATCTATCACGTTTGTCTTGATGAATGTTTGTGAGGGTTTAGGAGCTGTAAGGGAGAGCCTATTTTAGAGATAAAACATTGTTTTGTTGACTCTGCTGAAACCTACTTATGATGTGGCTGGAAGCTAACTTTTCACCCCATGAGTCAAAGTCCTTCTACTTACATTTTTTTTCAGTCTAATTGGGTTTGTAGTGGATTTGTGAACACTTGTATGTGAAAGAGAACTTATAAGAAAAGGTTCTTTCTATTTATAAACCCTATCTGAGGGCCTGGAACTTTGGATGGCCTTGATTATATTGCTGTCACTTCCTTGTCACAGCTAGGACTGTATCCAAGTTTATGACTCCAAAAATCATTTAATCCTCTCTGATTCTCCCCCTCCATTGTGTAGATCCCTGGGATGGAACTGAGCTTGTCAGTTTGGTCTTTACCTACTGAGCCATGTCAACCCTAATCCCCTTTAAACATGCTGTCTGCACTAAAAGGTGTCAATAGTCTTTGCTATAGATAACTTCAAAACACCAGTGCACAGTTGCTATGAGAATCTGAAATATTAGGGACATGGATCCTTCCACTTTTTTGCCAAGCCAAAGTTGTGTGACGTTTGCCAAACACATTATACAAAGAAGCTTTTTCCAAATGATCTGCTTTCCTTAAGATTCGCTAAAAATACCACTGGATCTCTGTCAAACGCTCCTTCTGAGAAAAGTGTTGTATGTCTTTGAAATCAGCTCTCCTGAATCTTAATACTAACAAATGTACCAAGCCTGAAATTCTAAGATATTCTCCAACTTGTACAATTTTTAAAATATATTTTAAGTTCATTACTGACAGATATTGTTCGACTTCTAGCACTGCATTAGCTTAATTCTCTTCTTCTCAAATCTAACCTGAAGTTCATTTTCATACTGTCATATGTTTGATTCTTTTCCCCAGTGGTGGAGATATATTTGCCTGATTTTATCTCTTCTTCACTGCCTGAAACCTTTCTTCTTGGATAGAACACACATTAGATAGACACAAAAATAAGGACTACAAAACCAGATCAAGAAATTAGAAAAGTATGTGGAAGAATTCAATACTGTGTTGTAAATGAGTGTGTGCACTTTTTGTGTGTATATTTGCATGTGGGGGTGCATGCATGCTTGTGTAAGGGTATGTGGAAGTCAGAGGTTAATATCCAGTGTCTTTCCATAGAGCTCCCTCACATATTCTTTGAGTCAGGGTCTCTTCTTGAAACAGGAATTTGCCAATTTAGAAAGACTAGCTTAGCTTGCCAGGGAGCCCCAGAAATGCTTCTGTCTCTACCTTTCTAGCACTCAGCTTTTTATGTGGGTGTTGGGGTTGCAGTTCAGTGAGATCCTGTCTCAAGGCATTAAGGCAGAGGAGAGTAACAGAAGAAGCTGCACCACGTGGTTTCTACACATGTATATACATGCATCCCGAATTCAAGTGTATAGACAACACACACGCACACATACACACACACACAGACATACACACACATACACATACACATACACACATACATACACACATGCACACACACACACACACACCAATGTCACAAATACTGATTGGTACATTTAAATGCTGAGCATTGAAGACACTGAGAATTAGAGTTAAGTCTTTGCCATCAGGGGCTTAAGATAGGTGCTAAATCTTCAAACTTACACAGAATAAACATCTCCATTTTAAATTGTTTTAATAAAACAGCAGGATTCTTTAGAAATTCTGAAGTGCAGATTTTTTTTTAGAAATGTCTTCTATCCATATATCATAGAAAGAATGGCTGAAAACTTTTCCATTTTAATAATGATATATATTAGATTCTGTATTAAACATTCTCACTTCCGAGGCCATATTTCCCAGTCTTCTGGGCTCTATGGAACAATTCTGCAGGAGGTCTTCATGTTGTACAGCAGCAGAAGCTTAACAGGAACAAGAGACTCATCTAAAGGTCATAGAATTAGATAGCAGTGATCCCTGGTTCCAAAGTGTCTGCAAGGACCTGGGTGAACATTTCCACTTTTATTTGTTTTACATTTCTTATTCCTCACTCATTTCTTTTGCTGTTGTTACCCAAGTAAACAGAGCATGGTGCTCCAAACCGGGCTTTTCTCCTCCAATGTGGGCCAGTGCTGATCTAAAAGAAGTTTCTCTGTATCCTTCCGTCAATGGCACATTCCACCAAGCAGCAGGCTAAGAATAATTAGATAAAGCTTACCTCCTACTGCCCTCAGGGACTTGGGGCGCATGTGCCAAGTCAAATAGAGTTTATCTTAGTCGAGCTTTGCCTCCCCTCTGCTGTGGCCAAATGCCCAGACATTTCACTGCTATTTAACAGAGCCCATTGGAGAAGGAATTGACCCACATGCCAGCACTATAGGAATTATGAGATAGAAAGGAAATTTCCATAAGGTGAAATATGCAAATGAGAAAGTTCTTTTTTTTTATTTATAATAAAAAGGAAAACCACTTATCACACTGGACCATAAAATATCAAGATAGTCATGGTACCAAAATTTGGAAGTAAAGGGAACCAGCTCAGGCTGTTGGCTGGAAGTCCAAGGGCCTGGGTGTAAGGAGTAAGGCTGCTTCTGTTGGCCAGTCTTCTGTGTGTTTTCAACTTGTGATTCTTTTGTAAGGAACATTCTGGGTAGAAGAGACTCTATCTCAGCACATCTGGAGTTCCGGGCAATCCCTTAGTTGCCTGTTCAGTTTCTTGCACATCTGGCCCCGTGTCAGACTGCTGCTATGTAGCTTGCATGATAGGCAATGGATTCTTGCCTCTGAGATGGTGCTGCTCACCCCACAGAAGACTTCACATTACAGAGTGGGAGCAGGATGTTGGCAGCTTCCTTGAAGCTGTAGTAGAAACCCAGTGCATGAGTCAGCTAGGGAAACTTGCTAGTCCCACATCAGAGCCTTACATTGTGGACAACGTTTCCTCTTGATGGGGTTCAGAAGTGAGACATTCTCTAATTTTTCCATTGTAGGATAAAATCAACAATGATGCCCTTGGCAATTTCTCCTCAGGGCCCTAGAAACTCCAGGAAAGACACAAATCTTATAGCCAGCCATTGCAGCAGGCAAGAGTTTCTGGCACTGAGTGGTTGCTACCGTGACCCTTCAATGGAGGGTCAGGAGTCCTAATATAGAGTTTACATTCACCTTAGCCACACAAATCCCCAAAGCAAGGAAAGAAGAGGTTATGGGCCATGGCTATGGTTGGCATTGGCCAGAACTAGGTGAAGGGTTACCTGCTGGACAAGTAGAAGACCTAGATTAGAGAGGCAGTGTTGTCAGCTTGCTGTTGTATCTTGAACAAGTCTGAGTCTCAATTTCTCATCTGTAAGATAAGGCTGATAACAGCCACCCAAGGGTAGTATTTATCAATCTAAATTAGATGATACCCGTGAACGTGCTTCGCAAATGATAAAAGACCTAATTATCACTGTCTGATGAATCTCCCTTCTGGAGGAATTATTTGCAGCAGCAGTTTGAGTCAAACTTGATAGATTTCTAGAAGATAAACATTCCCCTCTAGCCAGCAGAGACCCTAGTCCCTAGCCTCTCATTGGGTCAACAACATTCCATTCCTTATCCCCAGGAACGTTTTGTCATGATAGGCATTCCAGCACAAATGTTCCCCTACAACTCCCTCCCTTCCTCTCTCTCTTCCTCTCTGCATCCCTTTCTCTCTTCCAATTTCCTCTTTTCATCCCTTCCTTCCTTCCCCTTTTTCCTTCCCTCCCTCCCACCCTTTCTCCTTCCTTCCCTTCCTCCCTTCTCTCCACCCCTTCTTTCTTTCCTTCTTTCCTCCAGTTATTCTTCCCTCCTTCCCTTCTTTTTTCCTTTCTTCCTCCAGTTCTCCTTCCCTCCCTCCATATTACCCTCTCTCTGTTACTTCCTTTCCTCCTCCTTGTCTGTTTCTTTCTCTCTCCTTTCCTTTCTTTTTTCTATCCTCTTTTCTTATTAAGGACATTTTATGTTTTTCCTGGGTGCAGGAAGATGCAGGCCAGTATTTAAGGCTAAATTAGAAAATGTAGACATGGCAGCTTCAAGAGAGAAAAACCGTGATGAGGCTTTATGGTAAGTATTCTCCTTATAAAGAAAAGGGAAAGTCCACAGCATTTCTGTGAATACTTTTTAATTTAATTTTATTCCTTTTGGCTCTTAAGAGGGTATGCGTGCCTAAATCACTTAGGTCTAAGTTCCTGAGTGTGGCTGTGGAGAGGAAGGCACTAGCTTTTTTATTTCTTCCCAAATGCTTTAGCCCAAATTTGAAGCACAGAATTTTGTTTGACTTTTCTAACACATTCATTTTCTATTACTGAAATTTAAAAAAAATCAGAAATGAACTTCTATATTATTAATTGTTTTTCAAGATGCATTCTATGTGTTCCCCACACATACAATTTAATGGGTCATATAACATGACATGGCCAAAAAAGTCTCACTTTGTAAACACACATGTCTCAATCACTGTTCTGTGAATTATAGAATATTTAAAGGTAGGCAACTTATTTAATATTTCTGAACTCAAGGCTCAGCATCTGTAAAAATGTGGTTAAAAAATACCCATCTCTTATTGTCTCCAAATATTGAAACAAAACACTGCATTCAAGAATGCAGTAGCTACATCAAGGTACCCCATTCTCCTTTTAAAGTTTACAGCTATAGAACCTGGGAAGAGGTCACAGAGGAGAATTACATTTCATTTCTTTGGACCTATTAAATGTTTTCATTAAAGTGCCTTGTAAAGGTCACATTTAAACACTTCTCATTTTTCTTTAGGAGTCAGAGTTGAGTAAGAATTCTTGGCTTAAAGACATCACTGCTCAAATCCATCCCTGATCACATCTAAATTCTGCTGTCTGATTTTCAAGTTTTTTTGTTACTTTGTATGCTGTATAGATCTAGCTCACTTTTTATAACACCAGCTATTCTATCTCAATTATTTTCCATCTCATTTATTGCCAGGACAGAATACCCTGTTTTTCCTTCCCCTTAGCTCTCCCAGTATGTCACTGCTACATCTTCACAGGAAGTGAGCACACACTCTATAATCATAAGTTGTCACTCAGACCTTAAGAAAGTCACTTAAGAAGGACATATATTTTCCTTCCTTCTGAACATAGATGAAATTTTGTGACTTCCTCATGAACAGAGGGAAATGTCATAGCTGAGAGTGACTTAGTAACATGCAACTCTAAAACGTGCTGAGGTTCCTATCCCTGCTTACACTTCTTTTTAGGAATGCTCATCTTTAGAAACCAAGTGCCTGGGATGGAGCCACAGAACCACAAAGAGAGACACACGAGAGTGTGGCACATTTCAGCTGACTTCCACACTCCACTGTCAGTTCTGTATAGAGATAAGTCTCCAAGTAATTCTGGTCTATAGACTCAGATGATAGTGAGCCAGGAAACAGGTGCCTTATCCCCATTCTCTGTTTGAATCTCAGGTTCACAAAAAATTGGAGTGTCCTTCTACTCATCAATTTGAGCCCCTAAGCTAAGGGGTGGTATGATAACCAGCATAACTGGACAATAGTCCTTCCTACTTAGAGATAAGGGTAGGATGTATGTACTCACATCTGTGCATGCGTATGTGTGTGTGTGTGTGTGTGTGTGTGTTTTTGTGGAGGCCAGAATTTGCCTCAGGAGTCTTCCTTAGTTGCTGGGTTTCTCAAGGATTCCTGAACTCAGTGGTCTGGCTAGACATCTAGCCAATGAACACTCTTTCCATGCCCAGCTCTGGGATTGTGTGCCACCATACCTGGCGACATCTGAGCTCAAGTCCTTGTGCTTGCTCAGTGGGTCCTTTAGTAAGCTAACTCCCATCTCTTGTGTAACTTCTTTCTTTCTTTCTTTCTTTCTTTCTTTCTTTCTTTCTTTCTTTCTTTCTTTCTTTCTTTCTTTCTTTCTTTCTTTCTTTCTTCCTTCCTTCCTTCCTTCCTTCCTTCCTTCCTTCCTTCCTTCCTTCCTTCCTTCCTTCCTTCCTTCCTTTCTTTCTTTCTTTCTTTCTTTCTTTCTTTCTTTCTTTCTTTCTTTCTTTCTTTCTTTCTTTCTTTCTTTCTTTCTTTTTTTCAGTGAAAAATCATCTTATTAATACTAGAAATATAACATGTAAAAGGAATAGTCCTCTTAGTGATCATCTAAGCTGGCAATTTACAATAATTTCATAGCTGATTAAAAAAATAAATTAGGTATCTTGGGGCATATTTCTTGAGATTCCTAATGGAAAGGTCTAGGATATACCCTGAAATCCACTTAAAAGCTTTCCAGAGTTCCCCATCCAAAGCCACTAATGTGGCTTGTTCTTTATGCTTAGAGGAGCAGCAGCCAGAAGTAGGCTTGCTTTAGGCATAGAAGGTAATCAGCAGACCTGAAACTGAACTCCACTGCCTACCATCAACTGGCTCTTCTTTTGGAACACCTATTGTTCAAGTGACTTAGCAATATTCCCCTGTATTTAGAAAATGCTGCAGCACATATACCCCTCTCCTCTAACATGGACTCTGTTTTGTCAAGTGAATGAGATGTTTGTATGCTTTCTGAGAGTCTGGGTGCAAAGACTCTCAGGAGAACGTTATGTGAGATGGAATCCAGAGTGGCATGGGATGACTGTTAACACTGCCTGAATGACAGTCATCCACATGTTCTTTTCTTTGTCTTTTTGCAAGGTTGGATTAGACAAGAAGCACACAAGATTAGCAATCTGTCCCTCAATGACATGCTATATAACATGCCATGTGGATAATGATGTAGTGAAACTTCATTCTCATCACTCTGGAAGGAAGGTGACAGACATCAAAGGCATAATCTAGATGGAATGAAGTTGGCAAGTTAGAAAACCTTGTGATAGTTCTGTTTCTGGGTTGATGAGCTGTCAACCACTCATTAGATTGATTTTTGAAATGGCCCAAGGATTCATGGAAATCCCCTCAGCCCACATCCGGCATAATAAGAATTTTAAATATCCAATGCTTTCAGGAAACACTTGGGATACCTTTGATTTGAAGGGTTGCATGCATCCCCTTGAAGTCTGCTTTCAAATTGACAAAGAGATTAGTATTTATATACTGATCCGTTCTTCTTTCACATTTCCTATTGGTATCTTAGCTCACAGTTTGAAGACTGTTTTTTGTTAAAAATTCTTGTCTGGCTGGAGACCTTTGAACCAAGAAAGTATTACCGTGGGGTATTTTGTTAGCTTATTTTACTTTTTCAGTTTCCAGAGTTGTGCCTGGAATGAGTTATTTTAAAGCCAGGTTGCATTTGTTTTTCTTTATCAAACTGGAAGATGTGCCATGGAATGATGAGCAGATTTTAGTAGTTGACAGTCTTATTTCTTCTCATTTGGAATTTTAAAAACATTTTCTAAATGTTCATGATTCTACTTGCTTTGCTGTTGTTTTGTAATTTCATATTTATTGGCTTTTCCTTCTCATCTGTAGATTTTCTCATTTACATTTTGCTTGATTAAATTTGATCATGCCTTTGGCATTTTGTTGAGGTTTGTGTGTTTTGACTTAATATTTTTAAATGTTTACAGTTGTGTTAGGCATATCTTATTAAAAAAATAGCTCCTAGTGAGGTAGACAATATTAATTACTCTCATGTTTGAAACAAAGCAACTGAAAAAGAAAATGAGAGTATGCAAACTAGACTAAAACTAATAAAAAGATTTAAACATTTTCCCTTGCACTTGGGTAACAAATCTATTATGTCTTCCTTCTAGGTGTATCTATGGCTCAGTTTTTATTCAATTTTCCAAAGATGTATACAGCTTGGCTTAAGTGAATTATCCTCAATATCAAAGTCATCCAGGTTGCTAGAGTCCATCCCCAAGGTTCTACGGTAAGAAACCCGGGGTGGGATTCAAACATATGGACTTTGGTGAGTTTTGAGCTTATGTAGATAAGCTCAATGGTGCTGATTTGCAACCATTTTTTGAGAACCACTCATTTTTTCTCATTTCCTTTAAGTAAACAAAATCCTTCCTTCCTATTTTCACCTGAATACAAGAAGGTTATGTATAGTAGCAATAACCTAAGCAGTTATTCTCCTGCTTTTCCCTAGGTAGTTTCTTAGAATTATGAATCATTGATGATTTCTCTTTCATCTTTCCAACATATATTGTGGTGATAATCTAATACCTATGGTTTAACTGAAGCCCTTAGCTAAAAAGGCCACATGTCACATGCTTTCAGAGATTTGAGATTATTGATTCTCATTCACATTTGTGATTAGCGCCAATAATCAATCCTCAATAACTCCAAGAGGATTCTATGATATTAATAGTTCAGATTGTACATACTGCCAGGTAGGATTAGCAACACCCTAGCTCATTCATTTTGTCACTTTCAGCAGATGCTTATGAGTGCCATGGGCCTCATGGGTTTTAATAGGAAATGACAGTCACCAATATTTGTAGGGGATGGTTCTGATGCTTTGATACAGTTGGGAATCTGTGTTTGCTAATGTTGAAGGTCCTTGCCCTCAATTGGTTTTTTGATAGATCAATAAAGTTGCCAGTAGCCAATGGATGAGCATGGGCAGGACACTGAGAGTTGGCTTGAGGTCAGGATGAAGGATGACTGGGAGGAGAAGGGCTGCAGTAGATGAGGAGATAAGCCAACCATCTATATAAGTTTTTGGGGAGTAGCCAGAGGTCACTTCTAGGTCTGGGAAAGCAGGGGAAGAATTAGGAATGCTCAGTTATTGAGATCTCCAAGACATTTTAAGATCACTGGCATGTGTGTCTTTTCTTTTTCTTGGATATTTCCTTTATTTACATTTTAAATGTTATCCTCTTTCTGGGTCCCCCTCCAAATTCCCTATCCCATTCCCCCTTCTTCTGATTCTAGGAGGGTGTTCTCCCATCAACCCACCCACCCCTTCCTCTTCACCCTTGAGTACCCCTATACTGGGATGTCAAGCCTTCACAGGATCAAGGGCCTCTCCTCCCACTGGTGTCTGACAAGGCCATCCTCTGCTACATATGTGGCTGGAGCCATGGGTCCCTCCATGTCTACTTCTTGGTTGATGGTTAAGTACCTGGGAGTTCTGGGGGGGGGGGGTTGATTGGTTGTGTGTATTTTCTATTCAATGATCCGAGATAGCTCCTGGGTGGGTGGGTGTGAGTGACCAGCCAGGAACACAAAGAAGGTAGCCAAAACTCCTGCTACAAATACTTCTTTTTGTGTGAACTAATTCTTTGGTCATTCTCCCTGTTGACAGTTTTATCAGCATTGGAGGTTTCCTGAGTCATTTGGTAAAAGTTTGAGTAAATACCTGTTAAATGGCGAATTCATGAACTGTTTAAGACAGATATGAAAGGATAAATAGGTAAAAGGAATGCTCAGAGTTTCAGTTTATGATGCATGTGTAGGAAGAGTAACATGATGTAAGACAGTCAAAGATGCTTCTTTCCCTAGGAAATAATGTTGCCCTCCCATTCCACTTTTTGCCCTCCTTTCTGGCAAATATGAGGTGAGGAGCTGGTAATACTGTTTAACCTGTAGGTTTATTTTCTTGCTAAATGCTGAGTAAATGCTCTGCATAATTTATTGAATCACCCAATTAATACTTTCATTTAATTTTTATTGTATTATGAATTTTTCCTTTCATGAATTAAACTTTTCACTACACTTCAATCAATATACACTGTACAGGGAGACAAAGTTTAGAGTAAAAACTTCTCTGATTTATTTATTTACTTTTTTATGAAACTCATAAAGGATATGGTTTTCAGACTCATTCAAGCTCCCTTTCATTTTATTTATTGATCAAATGGAATAGAGAGCTTCTCTTTTTACAGGATGCTATGGTGTTTAAGTAAAGTTAAATAAGATAATGTAATAAAGAACAAACTATCTGGCTCTACATTTGATTGTTTCCTGTTGGTTCACAGGGAGTATAAATAAAGAAATGGCTCCCTTCGCTAGCATCCTCCTTGTCTTTCATTCAACCATAGCCACTAACTGCACCACTATTCTGCTGCTTACAGAATATTCCCAACACAATAAAACTTCTAAATCCAGGAAATGCTCTAATGGCAGATCTGACAAGAGAGCAGAGGGGAAGAGTTCATCATAGACTTCACACAGAACTAATTGGGGCATGCTGAAATCCTAATGTGAGTCTTTACCCTTCTTGCCTGCCAACTTATAGATTGGTAGACGTGCTGTTTCATTAGAGATTTGCCACTATATTTCATCCCCTCTTTTCCTGAAGCTTCTCTAAAGAACGTGTTTGTTTTTACCTTACGGCCTCTCCCTGCAGAGAATGTCTGAACTCATATTAACTGCTAGCACATTTCTGGAGGTCTGTGTATCTTAGACTCATGTTTCAGAATTTTTTTTGAATTCTTCTGGGGTGTATTTTTTTTTTCATGATGAACAAAGCAACCTGGCTTGAAGGCTGAAGCCTATCTAGAGAAAGCAAGGATTTAATGGGATTAATAACAATGGCTACAAGTGGAACATCGTTTCGTGATTGGCATTGTTAATATGTTTCATTCACAGGGTCATTGATGGTTTGTAAGAAATGTGTAAGATATTATTACTTCTGTTCTGTAAAGGAAGTAGTCTGTATTCAGAATGGCCCACCATGTGTCAGCACCTGCACAATATGACATGTTTAGAGCTTTCTGAGATCAGATGTTCTTGAGTCAGTTTAATTTTCCAAGACCAGACTTATCATCCATAAAGCATACTCTCCAAGTGTTTTGAACGCTGAGCATGATAATTTCTGCACATGACATATAGGCATTGGGTCCATCTTTAGAAAAGGCACAATCATGGCTCAAATCATTTCTTCAAAATTGTGCATGTTTTTCATCTCAAGCCCAAGATGCTATTCCCTTGCTGAATTAAAATCTTACCTAGCAGTTTAATTTGTCCATGAAAGAGTCATAGAAATGATCTCATTTGACAAGTAATTAGATGGTTTTAATTCATTGTAGCACCTAGTTATAGTAACTTAGGACTTCTGAAATATCTGAGTGAGAATACCTGTATGTAGTGGATTTGGTCTAACATTTGCATTATGTTAATTGGGCTCTCAAAATTGCACAAGAATCTGTATGTGAGACACTGAGGGTCCCTGCCTCCGGTTGGTTCTGACTGGTAAATAAAGTTGCTAGAGGCTAGTGGCTGGGCAGAGAGACAGAGATGGGACTTTAGGTTTCTTGGGCAAGAGGGCTGAGGGAGAAAGAACTGCTATGCCAGGAAAGTAGAAAGAGGAGTACAGGACTGAGAGATTGCCAGTGTGTAAGAGTTGGGGATCATGGCCCAGGAGAGTTGTAGGCCTGAGTCCGGGGCAGCCAGCATGGAATAAATGATTTTAGTACATCAGGAATATTGGAGAGGAGCGTATACTAGCCACATGGAGGTTTGGAAGTGGTCCTGCCATTGAACTGCTTAGGGCATATTAAAATATAAAGCTGTGTGTGTGTGTGTGTTGTGTGTGTGTGTGTGTGTGTGTGTGTGTTTCATTCGGGGAAGATTGGGGCAGGTATTAAGGAACTCCCACTCATGCCCCCACTGCTGCCACCAGGACAGTTTGAATAGCTTTAATTGCCTACTGAAACACCTGTGTTTTTCTGATGACCCTATTTAGAGAAGTTCATTAGATAATTCGTTAAATTAACACACACACACACACACACACACACACACACACACACACACACACACACATACACCTTTCAGTTTACAAAAAGGAAGAAAACAGGTATGTAAGAGTTGTGGCATGCTATGTAGCTACCAAGTTTAAGTACACATAGAAGACTGTGTTTTCTGCATCCTTTACAACTCGATATGACAGTGTGGTTGAATTCTGGTGAAAGGAAGCGGTCAAGCTGTGGCTTAGGTAAGCCTCCAGTGAAATGGTTCTCATGCTCTCTTTGGTCTTTGAACTGAATACAGGCAGGGAAGCCTTGATCTTGCATAGAAAAAGAGGAACAGATAGGGGACAGTAAATCCATCTCTGAATCATGCTTGGAGTACTCATGCCTTTGTGCAAGAATACTCAGCTGGGACTTAATAGATGAGGACGTTGCCCCTTTCTTTTCTGTTGAATATTATTCCTTTGGGAATTTATTTGCTACTTGAAATACAGAATGTTGCATGAACTTTGGCAATTGCGTTAATAATTGGCTTCTTAACTTCTTTATCTCTTTGGATGACTTCATGTTAATCAGCCACTTGAAGAATCTTGATCTTGAAGAATCAAGATCACTCGATATGATCTAGAATTGTTCTTCCCCACTTGCCTATTTCTGCCTTCATTTGAGGATGGCCCTATGGTTCTGCCTCTGCAATCAAAATGTACTCATCAACCAGTTTCCCACACCTCAACATTCAATACCATCTCCGTATTTTTCAGTACGATATTGTATCATATTTCATTCAGTTCCATTCAAATACAGTGTGGCTTACCTAGCTCTAAGATTTTGGTGAAGAATTTATAGTGCTCAACCAATTCCAAGTTAGTGATGATCAAAAAGAGGAAAGAGAAACGGAATTGAGGAGTCTTTTCCTAATTCCATATAACCAACAGTTTAAAATGGTGGAATTGTTAACAAGTCACAGAACTGATGAATAAATATTGCCCTCCACTTGCCTGGCATTGATCTCAGAGAAGCGACTAACTCAATAATGACATGGCTCAAACCAGGGAGCATCGGCACGAGAGAGGGATCAAAGGGCTTGGAAATATACACTGTCTATAATTAGGGCTTAATTGCTTTTTAAACAATCTTTGTCTTATTCCTGGACTATTAAAACCTAGAGACTTTAATGCCTCTTTACTATCTTAGGACCATCCATAACTCTCTATATTCTACCATATAGTCTGGATTTCACCTTAGTAATCTTTTCATAACCACTTGCTTTAATTAGCATAGCGTCAGAAAACTGGATTGTTTTTTTTTTGTATGACATCTTTGATTCACTAGAAATCCCTTTACTTTTATTGTCTTATAAGCCCCACAGAGACACACACAGAGATACACACACACACAAACATGGAGTGAGGAGGTAGAGAGACTGAGGTAATGAGGGAGTGCATAGATAAGCACTATGTAGTTTAGGCTGGCCTTGAACTCACTAACCCTTTGCCTTATCTACCTGAGTGCTAGGATTATAGGTACATGCTACCATGACTGCCTCCAGAGACCTGATACGTTTTACAATCCCAAATCATCCCTTGACTTTCCCAGAAGACCTTTAAGATTATATTGTTATCTCTCCACTTTTAAATCGTGAATGTTGGTTCAGTCTCCCAGGAATTATGGATGCTCCCCATGTGCTGGTACATTCTTGTCTGGTTCTCCTGGGAAGAATGAGAAGAGAACCACGTGCACCATTTCCAGAGTTTAAACTGAGCCCTTGTATCATAGACTGGAAAACTGGTTCTCTAGGGTGTGAGCTTCTTCTACATTCTCAGCTGTCAGCGCCTGTATTCTAATCATGTCTCCCATGGAGACTCTTCCTATTTTTAATGCTTTCAGACTTAGTTTTACTTCATAGCATTGTGGTATCCATTTGGAATTAGAAGCCAAAACCTTTCGAGTCCACAGAATTCATCTTGCCTGTCTATTCCTCTTGCCAAGTTTGGTGCTGAATGTCACTTAGCTACTGCTCTTCTGTGAAATGATCAGCACTCAGGATGGTCCTCCATCTGTCTTCCAAAGGCACTTCTTTCCTCCTCTCCAGCTATCATATACTCTACTGGCTGTGACTATTGGGAAGCTGAGTTGTTTTAAGCCTTACTTTTCTCAAAAGGACTTTTGCAAATACGAAATTAGTTAGCCCTTGGGAATCTTGCCTACCAATGTTAAAAATATTAACTGTTATTTTTGTTTCTGTTCTTACTAGTCCCATTATTCTTGTGTCATATCTCTGAATTAAAATCTTCTGCTTGAATCACCTTGAACTGACCACATTCTTCAGAGATTAATGAGTGTTTCTGCAGCCAGGATAATTTTTCTAGCCTCCAGTACGATCCTTGCTATAGCTATAGCACAAATTTGCCTTATGTTTCTTCCTATGCTTAGAGGACTTGGTATTTTTGCACTTAGGGAACTTTTCACATTGCTCTAAAGATTATTTATTTATGTTTTTCCCTCTTCACTTGTAGGTTCTTCACAGCCAGAGACATTATTGTTTGCATTCTTGTGCCTCATAATGTATCCCACGTGTGCTATCAATACTTATATTTAGGATAACTGGAGGATTGCCTATATAGAATATTACATACAGTTTCTTAAAATTGAATTCTTCATCATTTTTCTGTTAGAAAAAGCCCTAATAGTTTTTAGTTAGTTAATAGATTTTGTTATTCAAAATTGATTGAGTGTTATTAGTTTTATCTTGTCTACCTAATATAAACCATGTCTATGTAGTTTGGGAGAGTCAAAGTAAGAAGCATAGAAGAATGGAACATGATGCTTGTATTAGTGAGGGGCACTCACATAAATAATAAGGAATAAGGCATTTGGCAGAAACACCCAAATTTATCTGAAGAAACTTTTTTTTTAAATTAATTTATTTATTATATGTAAGTACACTGTTGCTGTCTTCAGACACTCCAGAAGCGGGTGTCAGATCTCGTTACGGATGGTTATGAGCCACTATGTGGTTGCTGGGATTTGAACTCAGGACCTTTGGAAGAGCAGTCAGTGCTCTTAACTGCTGAGCCATTTAACTACTGTAGACAGCCCCTGAAGAAACTTGTAATAGTCCACTTTGATTTATTATTGTGGATAAAAATATGAAATTTATAGTTCCATGTTGTGGGAGATCTTTAGGGGAAAAACCTGATGTCTTACATGTTGTTTGGTAGCTTCTGGAGAGATTTCTCACTATTAGTATAATGGATTGTTTAAAGCCAAGGAGTGTGTTAGTGTGACAGTATACATGTGAAAAGACGCTTATGAATATAACAGTTTGCTTGGTTACTACAGTCAGGGAACTCTTATGAATCATATTTGAGCTCAGTAGTGATTTAATTGTGCTATTGATCATATGAAGTAGAATGTGTATAATTGATAATCATCACATACAAATATCAAAGTAATTTGATGATTGACTTTTATTTATAACTGGTAGAGAATAAAGATTAAAAATGACTCCAGGAATTCAAACCCAGATGAAAAAAAGTACAACTACAAATAAAAGGAGACATTTAAGAGTAGGAAATTTGTTTGAACTCAGCTTTAGAATCTGACAAATCAGTATTTAATTATAAGTGTCCAATAGGTTGCAGTAGATGTGATCTGTAGGTCTGCATAGGGTAACATTGAATCAAGCACATGCAAATAAGAACTGAACTCAGCATTTGAGAAGCTTGTTTGGAATGTGGCATTGTAAAGTCTGGTAATCACGGACAGAAATGGGAGGATATCAGGACTAGTGGGTCATTCTTTCCCAGTAAAGCCCATAACAGCTTTTATATAACTTTGTAATATGCTTTCTACTTACATGCTTTTTTTATTTGTTAAGAAATGCTAGAGTGTTAAAGAAAGTTATCCAGTATTTTGATCAAAGAAAGAAAATAAATATTATTAAACATTTTTCTTGTGAATTTAAATTTTTTTGGCTTTTCTATAGCAAATACTTTGTTCAGCTATTATTGAAGGTATATAAATATATCATACATATCCATATAAAATTACCATTTTCTTTTAATTAATGTTATATTGGTTGAAGGCAATACTTTTTGTATTGGTTAAAACTAATATTTAAGTCACAAATACATTAACTGCAAGTGAAAAGAATCTTTAACCCTTTAGAAACCTTAACTCTTTCCCTTGACACACCAAAGTGTTTGGAATCAGAAGCATAAAACAACACTTCATTCAGGAGCATGTTTCTGGCATTAATGGGGCAGTGTCATTTCTGTGCTAGGCAACAGATAGCACAAAGAGACTCTATGGAGTGTAAATGAGTCTTTTGCTCATCAGAGTCACCTCTGAGGATTATAGCTGCATAAGCTCATCCTTTTTAGCTTATTCTGAACTCTGGCTGACTGGTTCAATTCAGCTGTTCTGGCTCAAACTCCTCTCCAAACTGACTGATTCAATCTGACTTTCCTCAGCTTCTCACTGAATTGCTCTGCTTAGCTTCAAACTAACTCTGGCAATTTATTCTAACCTTCTGGTTCCTTCTCATTCCCCAACTAATTCTGTCTTCACTTGCAACCTGTCTCTGTAAAACTGTTCCGGTAAAACTCCCTACTCCACCTGCCTACTTTGCACTGCTCTAAGTCACTCCTTTCCTGAGCTGTTCTCTTGACAGTTGGGTGTATTCTATCTCTGAACCATTCCGTCAAATCTTTCTCTGGTCCATCACTTTGTCTGTCCCTCAATTAGATGGTCCTTTCAAACATATCTGCTTCCCTCTACAAACTAATGTTTTCTTCCTTGTTTAGAATTAATGGTGTGTACTGAAGACAAGTCTGTATTCCAGCCAGAGCCATTAAAGGTATGCCATTTCAGCCAGATCACACATAACTTTGAATGTTATTTCTTGCCAGAACAGCCTCGTCCTGGATTAAAATTTCTGTATACTAGAGAAGTACAGCTGATCTACCATGAGAAATAAGTAGTACCAGAGGTACTTTTTATATACTAGGTTCTGATGTTCAAGAATATTGGATTAAACACATTCAGTTCACCTCCCAGTATTCTCAAACAAAAATCTATCACAATAATTCTGCAGATAGGAGTCGATGAGGCAATCACTTGTGGAGACAGCAGAGCTAGAATTTGAATAGGTAACCCAGCATAAGAGTTAAGAGTTCATGTTTTGTCTGTTATATTGTACAAGTTCTGAAAGCCATTTTTCTTTTTCTCTTCTCTCTTTCTCTCTCTCTCTTTCTCTCCCTCCTCCTTTTTTCTTCTTCTCTTATTCTTTTTGGTTTGGCTTTTGCGATTACTCTGTGTAGCTCATGCTCTCCTGGAACTCTTTAGGTAGATTAGGCTAACCCCAAACTCAGAGATAGACCTGCTGCTGGGTTAAAAGCAATCACCACTACACTTAACTCCATCAAAAATCTTTAACTGAAATGATCACACAACAAGAAGCTAAACAGAAATAATTGAAGGTGATTACATCTAGATTAACCCAGAGGCAGAACCAGAGTACACAAATGTGAGCTTTTTTTGCAGATGTATCAACTACAGCAACTGTAAAATCCTTGTCTTAGACAATGACATATGTATATGCATATGTATACATATATGTGCACGTATATTTGTATGATTATAAACACACACACAAACACACATACACAGATTTTAAAAGATAGTTTTATCAACAAAACTTTCCATGAAATTGGAGGAACCAAATGCCTTTGGATGGCAAGAATAACGACAAACCCGGTGGCAATGATTGCACATCTCTGCCACTGCATTTCACATTAGGAGGCTTGAACTTAATTGCAGTTACCTCACCAGTTTCATTGCTTGCTCATTAGGTAAATGATAATATCCTAAGCAGCAGAACAGATGTGGGGTTGGATGCTTTGCTTCATGAATAGCAGATGAAGGACAGTAAGCATAATGAGCGAATCCCTCTTGAATACTCAAACCTGACAGCACAAGCAGAAGCCTTGAGAGGAAGGAAGGGGAGATATAAAGGGTAGTTGGTTTCATAGTTGGCCACCATTCTGAAACCAGATCTTTGGAAATCTTCATATGTGGTAATTGACTTGTCTAGTTTATGTCACTACGTCATCAGTTTACTCAATGACTTCATTATTAGTCCATGGTGGGAGCAAGGCTCTATTATCTATCTAGTTTCCAAAATTATCTATCTAGTTTCTCTATTATCTATCTAGTTTCCAAAATTCTCAAAACAGCCAAACTCATATAAACTTTCAAGAAGTAGAAACAGAAAGAATAGTTGAAATATGCAAGATTTTCATAAATGTTTTATCTATGGTTCTTGGGAAACACTGCTTCCTAGTCTGTTTGATTTGCAGGGCCAAGGGGACTGTTAATGCTGATTACTTTCATTTACATTTCTGTTCCTCTTAATTCTAACTTTTTAAAAGAGTAAAGGTTTCTTACATGCCACTTTCACATTATCTACTGTAAGAAACATTAAGCGATATATATAGATTAAGATCTAGGAAGGGAAACTATCACAAAATATATCTAGAAGATACATGGAAGAATGCTCATCAGAAAAAAATTGTAATTTGGAGTCCTTATATATAATTTTATATATTATCTGTGTAGACTATGTTCCATTTTAAGATATTGTATTTGTTATTCTAAATATTATTTATCTTGACTTTTAGGTTGTGGACTGACACACTTTTTCTATGAAACATCAGGAATGGGAACCATAACAATAATCACCAGCCTGGTAAGCTTTGCCCATGAATTTTATAGTGTCATAAATGGTTATGTGGGTAACCGAGTGTTTTCTGATTGTATTTAAGGCCTGCTTCATAGGAGGAAGTGTGTATATGGTATTAAAAATCAGGCCAACAATCCATATCTGTGGAGTCTATAAACCCTTAACAATACTATTGGTATTTTACTAAATGTACATAGTACAGATTGCCTTTTATACATATTTCTATACCTGCATATTATCACAAGCTGTTTTAATCTTTATCAGAAGAATATTTATTGTGCAATGGATGGCACTTAACATAAATACTATTTGTCAAAATGCAGAGAACAAGTATCTATGTCATTCTCAAAAATAAAGGGGAAAATTATATCATACCTTCTTCCCATAAGGCTTACAGGACATCATGGGAGAAGAGCAGAAAGATTTCAAGAACCAGACGTCTGAGAGGACCAGAGCAAAACATTATCTTCTCAAAGTGACATGACCTTTGCACTCATGAACCCAGTGAAGCTGCATGAGGCCTACACAAGATCAAGCCAGTCAACCTTCCATCAGGGACAGCAGAATGGAGCAAATCACCACCCTTAACTGGTGAATAAGAGTGGTAAGTTCCAATTAAAACATAGTTTTTGTAATATGGTATTATACTTCTGTACATAACAGGTCAAGGAAAACAGAGATGTTGGCACTAGAGAAAGTCTCAATGACTTGAAAGAGATGAAGAGCATAGAGCATACATGAACAGAGGGAGGGTTAGGGCTAAGGGTACTACTAAGGATCAGACCACATTAGATTTTGTATGTCTTCACAAAGAACTTACCTTTCTACTAATAAATAGAGTCTAGCTAGTCTGAATGACATTTCCCTAGAGAGAGAACTATCCCAGACTCTAATTTGTGCTATTTCCTAACATAAATATTACATCTCTCACTGAGTCTTGATATAATTTTAATGAATGCTGTTGGATTTCCTTTCAAATCTATGCTCCCCTGCCTCAATTCTACCTTAAACTTCAAAATTCTCTGTTCCAGTTTTGATCCATATTTCAAGTGCTGGGGCCTTTTCTGGCCCATGACTATAACTCTTCTATCAAGGATAATGATGGTTTTTATTACAAAAAGCAATAGAGAAATGACATTAATTCATACTAGATTGCTGGGTTAGGTGCCTGAAGATATAGAACATGGGAGCAAGAATGCGCATGCAATTACAATTAGTGATGAAAGTAGCCATGAATTTGAAGGAGCGCATATGGGGAAGTTTGGAGGGAGGAAAAGGAAGGGAGAAATTATGTAATTGCATTAGAATGTCAAAATGAAACAGAATGAAAAATTATAAGGTGGTTTAGCATTCTTGTTTTAAATGTATGTTTGAAAGGTAAGTTATGCTCAAGGAAAGTAGAACTTAGAGTTATACGGTTAATTTTATATTTTGGGGGTAATAGTAATAACCTATAAAATAACCCAAAGGGAATGAAGAACAAAAGGTTATTGATGATGAATTAGGTTCAGAAAAGGATTTAAAGAGAAAGGAAGATGTGATATGCTGCAAAGAGTGACACTGAATTCATGCAGCACCCTTGATTATCAACTACGACCCACAGAGCACAATGTAATGCTAGTTTAAAAGCTGAGGATGATCGGTGACAGTATCTTTGACACCAAGGAACTGGAAACAGTGATCTCCTCTTTGTTGCCAGTCTGTCTTCAGCCTCAGGAGCAAGAATGGTCTTGTTATTTGGAAAAGCATTGTTATGGTCAGAAAGGACCATTACTGAAGGAAATGATTTATATTCCTAAATAGAAGTAAACATGAGCCTGTCTATGAATGTACTCTGTCATTCCTTCTGGGACAGAAACTACTAAAATGCCTCATAGACCAAAGACCAGACATAGATGAAATAATAGATCATCAAAGAGTGCCATTAGCTGACTTAGTCTGATAGAAATTTTATCTAGCAAGATTGGTGGCTGTGTTTATAGTGCTAAACTTTTGATAGGTTCTGTGGATTCATATTTGTCTCTAAACTCTTATTTTATAGGATAATATCTATTGTAAAGGGATTTGGATTTCCACTTTCATCACATAATTAGACTATGAGTATATGCAGTGCTAAGCACAACTCTAGCTAAAACTACTCCTTTGAGAGAAAGAAACTAAAGCAGTTGCTCTTTCTTTCCAACTTTGACTTGTGAAAACCAGAACAAAAGGTCCTCACCAGCTATGGAATCAGTCAATATCTTAGCATCCAGGACCTACTGAAATAAACTTCAGTTGCTTAAACTGCATCCATTGTCATCTGTCACATCAGGCAAGGTAGACCACTGTAACAATTTATATCAGAAGATGAGAAGTAAGTATACTTTGTCTACTCGATGACTGTGTTTTCAAAAGAAGGCTGTTGTATACTGTGTGAGACTCTCCTATCGCCTCATTGATAGCCATTTTCTCCTACCTTACTCTGGGAAAGTTTGTTTTCACCAATCAGAAGTGGTAGAAATGATGCTGTGTGTGTCCTGTGAGGCTGGTTCCTGGAAGAATGACCCTTTCACTGGTTTCTTATTACAGTTAAGCATGAGTGAGAGGTACCATGTTAGAAGGTTGATGACCTTGAGGGTGCTATACCCTTCCCTAACATCTGGCTCAGACCTGATAGCATCCTAGAAAGTAACTGTCTCATGCCACTGAGATTGCGGTGAAAGGTTATATAGGAGTAGAAAATGAGACTATTTGTCAGGCACTGTGATTAAGCTTTCTCTTTCATTCAATTAACACTTCAAGGTCTCAGTGTTTCAAAGAAGAAAATCAAAACAGAGAGAGATTAAGAAACCCAAAGTTTTAGCCATTAAATGGAAGTACAAGGAATCATATTAAGAGTCAGCTAAACTTAATACCTATGACATTTATTACCAGTAAGAAGTGTTTCCAGTCCATTGATATGAGACATCTGGTAAAGCTAATATTCAGACCTCTCCTCAATTTCAGTGAAGCATGTTAAATCAAAACCAAGTTAATTTTAAAGGGAATTTGGTCTTTTTTTTGTATTACCTACTGTTATATACAGTGAACTGAATTCCATACCTAACATTGGAATGGTTTAGAATGATAATTTTGAAGGCACATGCTCAGCATAGCATTTGTGTTGGTTAAGTGGGAGCTGAATTCATTGATTTTGTTTTGTTTTTGTAGAGGTTCTAATCCTTACCACTTAAGAATATGGTTTACAAGGTAACAATACTGATGCCGGCTATGAAACTATAAATGTGTGGTTGTACTTTTGCCATCTATGCTTGCCAAATCAGAGTTTGCATTTTAAACAACATCCCCAGGTATTTCACAGGTACATTCAAATGTAAAGAGCTCTGATGTGGCTGATTTTGGTGCCATTTAGGAAAAGTTCCTAACAACAAGGCACTCTATTTGTCCCTTAATTCTTCAATGTGCAGTTTTGATGATGCCCAAAGTGTTCCCAGGAAAATGATTTTGGAGCGTGGAAATTGTGTCAGTAAGTAGGTTCTTTTGGAGTATATAGGCAATATGAGCTTTGAGGCCTGGTACTTCATCTGTGATAATGAAAGGTAAATTCCATTAGTTCCTTGCCTAGAAAATTATCTCCTAAATCTTTCCCAGACATTCCTACAAAGCAATCCCTCAAGAGTTAAACAGTTTTATATATAGGGTTTGTAAAGGAAATCAACAACCAGCCTGGTAATTTATTTTCACGGATGGTAGAGGAGATTTGTGAAATCTATTCACTTATATGTCTCCTTGGCAGCTGACATAGACACAAAAAGTGTCACAGACTCGGGAGTGAGTCTTTTATAAGTTGCACATCCAATTGAGTGAAGTGATGTACTCTGCTTCTATATATAAAAAATGCATTTCCTTTATAATTTGGCACCTTTATAACTAACCCACTTAGATGGCAATGGCCTATGATTATATTTGAACTCAATTTGTTATCTACGAACACACACTGTCTTACAATATATATCAATCAGGAAGGAGTCCAACAAAATACTGTAGCTCAATATAAACCTTTCATGTAAGTCATGTGAATTTACGTAGACAGAGAGCTAGGGCTCAAGATGAAGGCTGTAGCTGTGGGAGAGATATCAGGATATTGGAGTTTGCTGCCTACTGATGATGGGTCATCACTTTGTCAACAGTCTCAAGTCAAACATTGGTCTTGCACAAAATTGCCCTTGTGACCGCAGCCACTGTATAGTTTCCTAGTATAAACTATTACAATGAGATGCAAGTAGAGTTTACAAGTCCTTTAGTGAATGAGCAATTCTTACTCTTCAGTTATCTTGCCTTGGTACTGCTTTCTTATTTTCCTGTGATGCTATAGAAAAAGAGTGAGCATTTATACCCAATCCCCCCCCCCCCCCCAGCCATCAGATTTAATGAGGTTCATTCAGTCACTAATCTATGCGTACCACTTCTCAAACACTAAAATGCCTTCCTTCCTTAGCCTTTCTTCTCTAGACCAGCTGATTCTAATTTCTTCTATCCTTTCTCACAGGTATCATTTTCCTTGATCTTAGTCATCAGTATGGCCATCACTGGAACCATATTTCTCGTGCAGCTTCATTTTTTAGAGATTAAAAATTCCAGTAGGAGATGCTATGTCTCGTCTCCTAGGGGTTCTTCCCATAAGGAGAATGATAGAATGACCACTTTCTCGAGAACCATTCAACAAATAGAATCTCTATAGCATCTGACATTTTGTTGTCGTTTAAAGAAGTTATTTGTACCAGGTGGAAAATCAAATTTTGTGGAGTGAATAGTGTTACTAGCTACATTATTTGGGGCTGTTAAGTCTGAACTAGGAATGGCCAACTCCAGATTTTTTTTTTTTTTGAGATGGGAGAGCAATAGTGTGGCAGAAATACATTGAATACAGAAAAGAAGTTTAGCCCTGTAATTAATAAGCTCTCCTACCTTAGACCCATAGCAGTGGAACTTATAGGAAGCACTGTTCACTTATGCTGTATAGTATGTGTTTATAGTAGAGGCACATACTACACAGCATAAGTGAACAGTGCTTTGGTAGCTCATAACTATGATAGTTTGTTCATGAGCCTTTGTACTGATGTTACCGACAAACTGAGGTTTGATTAGAAACCAGCGCTTAGGAGCAGGGACAGAAACCTGGTTAGAAACCTGGTCATCCTTACAGATGTATATACAATTCTTCCTTCACATGTATCATGGGTATATAACTCAGTGATAGAACACTGGCTTATCATACATGCAGCCCTGGGCTTGATCCTCTCTCTCTCTCTCTCTCTCTCTCTCTCTCTTACACACACACACACACACACAAAACACATACATTGAGTGTGTGTGTGTGTGAGAGAGAGAGAGAGGGAGACAGACAGACAGACACACACACACACACACAGAGACAGAGAGGGGGGGTAGGGGAAGCACACAGAGGTACATTTTATGAACCTTTTTAAAATAGTAGAAATGATACAATGAATCATATTAAAGGGTATCAGGCTCAACAGTGGAAGGGGAAAACTGAAAATATGTGAAGATTGTGCTTTATTTCATTTTAATTTTCACTGTTCTGCAATACTTTCCCCTGCCAGGGGCCAAGTTGTCCACAAGGACGAAATTTGACTTACCGAGTATAAAATACCCTCCTACTTTTGCTCTTCTAGGAATCAGTGTTTCTCCTGGTATCCTCCATATTTTGCAGTGATGTTCCTTCTCCTAGGGGCTCAGTGATGTCATACTGCCATGTGGCTGGTCCGGCTTCCTCTGTGTTTCACCAACTGGATGTATTCAATCTAAAGCATGCTTGCCACGTGCAGCCAACTATTCAATTTAGTTTAAGCTGCCTCTATTCTTGACAAGGTATCAAGCGCACTTTGATAAAGACTGTATGGAGATGATAATCCAAGCAGGAATCTAGTAGAGAACATCTACCACCTTCAAGACCACTGGCAGGATTTCCTTTCATGTATTTCTGTGTAGCATAGTGTTGTATTCACATCCAAGAAACTACATATTTTTCATGCTTAATTTTAGATTTAATTCAGCAGCCTAAATTTCAAATCCAAATTACAAAATTAGAGTGCCAGGAAAAAAACACACGTCCTAGTATGCACTAAGCTACTCTTAAATAGGAGAACATTTTGTCTAGAAGTATTAGACATTATTTGATCAGATTCTTTTTTAAAGGCATGTACTAGTATGCTTGGCTTTATTTGTTGATAGATTTTTTTATGTGTATGGCTGTTTGTTTTATGTGTATGTCTGTGTATCATATACATGTCTGAGTGTCCCTAGAGGCCAGAAAAGAGTATGAATCCCCAGGTTTGGAATTATAGACAACTGTTTTTTGTCATGTGGGTACTGGGAAATGAACTTAGGTCCTCTGAAAGGACAACAAGTGTTCACATAACTCTTTCCAGCTTCACAGATTTTTTTTTTTACTTGTGTCAGGATGGAAAAGTGGTCGAGATTTCTAGGGTTTTTAGAGGTCAAATGAATGCCTCATAGATTTTTTTCTTACTTGAGTTTTCATCTAAGAAGCCATGAGGAAGAAATTAAAAACTCATCAACAAATCAGCATGAAGGCGGGGTGCTGGAGGTTGTCATCTGTTTAATACCATGCCCCAAGCAACCACTTTGAACTCTTCTTCTGCTCAGCAGAATTATTTGCTGCTGATTGGGCTCTCAATGGGAATTCTTGAGGGGATAGATGTCTATACAGCCAGCGAGCAAGCAAGTTTATAAACTGAGAGAGTGCACCTAACCCTCAAGAGACTGGAGGCCCTTAGAGGTCTGGTGGGGTGGGGGTGAAAGGTGGGTGGGGTAGGAACATCCTCGTGCAGACAGGGGGCAGGGAGGAGGTATGGGATGTAGAACCAGGAGGGATCAGGATGGGAATAAAATCTGTAGTGTAAAATAAATATACAAAAGATAAACAAATAAACTGGTGTGTCTCATTAATCTAGACAGGTGACTTGAAGACTATTTACTTCTCTTGGGGCCTGGGCTAGGCGAACGTGTTGCCAAGCTACCTATATCAGCTGGTTTTCTCTTTCCATCGCTTTGTTTTTTTTTTATTTCTCTTACAGCGCTCAAGAAATTTGCTTGTTTCTTGATTGCCAGACTCCCCCCAACCACAGTATGAACTGCAAGCAACGGCTCATTTACATTATCTCTAGTATTTGGAAGTTGGCATGCAATACAATAAATGAAATAAATCTTGAATGAACAAATGAATGAGTGAACACTTTTATACAAAAATCTAAGGTGTGCTATTGTGTAGGTCGTGAACACTTGAACGTGTGGTGTGGTATTTAGAGTATGGTATACCATGCTACTTTACACTGAGTGTGTTACAATGATTGCTCTGGGGTGGATCTCTCTGGCAGAATGCTGATTGAGGAGTTCTAGGTAAAAATAGTGTGGGGTAGATGAAGAGTTCAAATAGAGCTACTGAGGTCCATTAGTTTTACTTCCTGGCATACCCAAGGCACCCAGATAAATGGCATGTGTAACTGTCTCTTATTTCCAGGAGTCTAAAGTGTATCAAGATGTACTTTGTACTTTCAGTTTCAAGTGTGATTTTATTTATTTGTATAATCTGTATTCTATTTCCCATGTACCTTCTGCTATCTAAAGCTGTTTTTATCAACAACATTGTCCTGTCTCATTGCTGCCTTGCTGGTAGGTCAGTTCAACGTGCTCTAGTTACAAAGTGCACTAGACAATGCTCCTTCTTACCTGTATTTATCTTCCCTTAACTTTATTTTTGTGTTCTGCCAGCTGTTTACTGAAGACATCTTGCAGTTATGTTAATAGTTTCTATTTTCTTTAATCATCTACTCTCGGTTACCATAATCAAATTTATTTCCAAAATAGTCTTTGAGTTTTCTTCTTTTTCTGTTTTTATTTTCACCCATGCCACCATGTCTTATGGACTATTGTAATAACTGATCTCTTTCCCTTCCATTATTCTATCCTAATCTGTTTCTGTACTATATTCCTGGGCTCTGGTAAGGTCTTTCCAGATCTGACTTTTGTCGACTTCTCTCAAATTACAGGGCTTTCACCTTTGGAATATGTGCTGTAAAACAAAACAAAACAAAACAAAACAAAACAAAACAAACAAAAATCTAGATTTAGAGCGAGGCTTCTGTTAACATACTCCAGGTACCATGCTTTAGCCTTAGCCTTTAAGATATTTGACTAGTCAAGATATCATCTTCCTCTTCCTCCTCTTCCTGCTCCCCATTCCCCCATGTCCCTCCTCCTGAAGCATCACTAGATTTTTTTTTTTTTTTTTGGTCAGACTGCACAGTTGTTCTTTCGTGACCCTTGTTCTTGAAGTAATTTGTTCAATAATCGTCTTCCTTTAAACTTAAGCTTCCATTTTTCTTCACATCGTGAATATACTATGCCATGTTGAAAGGATTTGTGACTCCCTTTCTTTCCACAGTCTATTTGGTTTCTGGGTTGGGAAACACTATTTCTAGAGACCTGGAGATCTAAATCCATCTGAATCTACTATGTTGTAATGTAGTTTGAATGAGCATGTTTTGCATGCAGACTTTATTGAGTTGCATGGCATTTTGGCGCCTGTCAGATTGAAAGGAGATTCACATGTTACTATGCCTTTATGGTGCCAGCAATATCAGCAATGTACATACTGTTTTGCTTGAAGGAATTTCCAAGAGAAGCAAGAGAATTAAGGACTATACTTTTCAGTTCAGCTTTGTAACTTTCTAGGGCACTGAGTAATCATGAGAGACCGTATTTTAGACAAGTAACTAGAGAGTCTAATTAGTCTTGATAGACTCTCAAGAAGCTAGTCCTTTTTTAAATAAGTTTTTATCTTAAATGATAAATGATACCACATCCTGTCATCCACCACGTTGGCAATCAAGGCATCACACCCTCAGTGTGAGTCTAGCCTGACTGTTTTCAGTCTGGACTACAGATTGAGTTCATGTCTCAAGTTAAAAAAAAATCTGATATGTCACAAAAAACCAAAAAAGTCCTTCAAGATCTTTTTCTTTCTTCTTTTCTCATCCTGTCTCTAACACATACACACATCTTACAAAGTATCAGATTATGATGGATGTATTTGTTTTTCAATATTTATTTATTTATTTATCTAGGTTTTTGGAGATACTATTCAACTATGTAGCTTTGGCTGTCTTGGAACTCACTCTGTAGACCAGGCTGGCCTCAAACTCAAAATGTCTGCCTCTGCTACGATTAAAGGCATGTGCCACCGCTACCCAGCTTTAGTATTCATTTAATTGACCAGGTCTTTTCATTGAAATCTTAGGTAGTGTTTAGTTAACACAAATTGTTATATGGAATGCATGCATGCATAAGCTTGCTTGCTTGCTTTACAACACCAAGACTGAAATCAGGCTGAAAAAAAAGTCTTAAGGTCAGGTGGGCTGAGACATAAATGGTAACAAATTTCCACTGTAATAAAAGCTTGCTAATAAAGCACATTTAAAGCTTAAAATATCATACTCAGCAATGAAGGCATTAATTTTGCTTCTACAACACTATCCATACTTATAGTATTTTGACTGTTTCAGGAACCCATGAGAATTAAGAGGCCTCTTGCAAATGAGTACACATCAGTAAAAATGCCTGAAGTAAGACTTTTTTTTTCAAGCTGAGCCTATGTTTTCTACTTAAAATCAGGGAGAGTGAAGGCAGTATGTGCAATGTTTTACAATGGCTTTTTGATGTGTTCTTCCTGTTCTGAATATTCCCTTAGTGCGTTTGAAATCAATAATGCTGCAGATGTTTACCTGTTCTTTAATATTTCAAAAGCCCTTTCCTTCATGCCTATCTTCTGCTAACTGGAGTTTAGTAAGCCCTGACAAAATCTATCTGCCAGGTCTTTAAGTTATGCCTCACATTCTCCACTGTTCCTGCTTGCTTCCCAGGAGGCAAGGCATTAAGGAATGGCTCAGTGAGAGGCTAGGAACCATATCAATCTCAGGCAACTTGAGTTTTTAAATTATTGGTATCAGTTTAACTGGGCAATAAAAGCCTCAAAATGCATCAGATAGTCCCATAAATTTATATCAGTAATATGAAGCAGCATTTGCCTTTGCAAAGAGAAGTTGATGAGGAGAAGTAGTCGGGTTATTATGACAGAATGAGTGTCAACCACTTGCTGCTGCTTACTGTTTTGTATTTTGTCTGTATTTATCAGGTTGTAGGTAACAAATGCTGTTCTGGATTTAAATAAAAGTCAATGCTCACACATATTTGAATGGAAGTAAGAGGGAACAGATTGGCGTATTTCACTGTGGGGATATGACATTTAAAAGCAATCAACTTTATTTCTTTGACAATGACATCTCTTTTGGATCAAAATCAAATTGAATTCTGCAAGTTGATTCATGGAGTTAGCATAGGCCGGCACTAGGAGATTGAGGCATAGGCTAAGCAAGTGATTTGTTTGGTAATAAGTCCACTAGCTAACATTTTTGTTCTATACTTCTTATGTATTTGAACATGGACTGGTTCATTTAATTTTCATTAGCATCTTTTGACTTACAGAGGAGGCAGGAAGTATTAAATAGCTACTCAGAGAGCACATAGTTAATATATCAGGGAACCAGAACTTATACTTAAATATAGTTTAGTTCAATTTCAGATTTCTATGTTCTGATACCTAATTATACTATAAAACCCAGTCTATAATCTGTAGAGCTGTAAGAAATTGATCATATCAACTGTAATAGTGATCCTATGCGAAATAAAATATTTATTGATTATTTTTGTCCCAAAAAGTTAATTGGGGATTGTTATTTTAATGCTAAGGTAGGCTTATATTTGCCTATGTACATGTTCACCCCCTTGCTGGATATAGAAGCCTCTAAACATCATTTAGATATACTTAAATAAGAGTATCAGAAAAATTTAGAGTTCTGGAGTTAAAAAAGACTGGGATTCAAATAATTCTTTTCTCTGACTAGGTATCTAAACTCTCCGTAGTTTTCAGTCTGAAATTTTCTTCTAACATTATCTAAATAAGGAGTGGTTTTGAGTATTAAGTGAAGTATCTTATGTAAAAATAGATTTAGGAATTCAAGTGTTCAGTAAATATCCTCTTCTATCACCCACCCCGTTTTCTGTATCTTTGTTTCTATCTCTACTTTCTGTTCTCTACTCTGTCCTCCTTACACTCTACAATTGAATATATCTTTTCTTTAAATCTTTTTTAACATCAAAGAAGTTTGAGTTTATGAGCTCAAGCTCTGACTTCCGCCTTGACTTTAAATTTATTACACTGAGAAAAATGATAGCATGTTTCTCTGCTCACCCAGTTACAGAAATGCCACCTGCGTTTAGAAATAAAGAAGTACAACACTTGACCCAAAGTTGACCCACAGTTGTAACAATGAAAAGTGCCAAGGAACTGGTTACAATATGATTTATTAATATGGATTTATAGAAAAATGCAACGGTCACTATTCTCATACATCCTTTCATTATATGCTCCCTCGCCCATCTTTATCTTTCAGGTCTTGCCTGTTTAAATGCCATTGAGAATAACAGATGAAAAATTTCTCTTTGTATTCTAAACCAATGTGCTTTGACCGTTTAGAGCCTAACTAACCCAGAGTCTTGGAATTAAGTTCTAGATTTATTAGAATTATTTTTATTTGTCATGACTCAGGTAGATTCAGTCTGTAAGGTCACCCACATGAATTTTCATCAGAACATCTCTTGATTTGACTGTAATTCATCCATTCATCATGTAAAAAATTGTTAGTCATTGATCTTGTGTCAATACATGTTAATTTCTGAGAACATATAACCTGGAAATGAGTTTGAAACAAACCTAAGGTCTAGCAAGGGAGATAGAGTTGTAATCAAATTAAGCATGTTCTTGAAATACAGGCACCTTACATATAAAACATCAGTTTGCTTTGATAGCAAACAGCAGTGAAAGGGAACAGAGAGTTATAGAGCTCAAGTAACATGCCTACCTATGAGTCTCTAAATGGTAGAGTTGAGTTAGTAAATGGTAGAGTTGAACGCAAACCTAATTTCCCTGAAGCTGAAGTCCATTTTTCAACTATTTTTTACTCCTGTATGAGTCAGCCAACGATTTTGATTCATTTATAATGCAACCAAGGTAATTAAGACAGTAAGCTGGTGTGTGTTGCTTTAGTGACAGCTGTTTCCAATTATGTTTTGTCATGACTGGTACCTCTTCCATATCTTAATGATAGGCAAGTGTAAAATGATATCTGCTGAAAAGGAAGATATCATTAGAGCCTGTCTGTTCAACTGAGCTATTTCTGACCAATGGATCAGAATCTTTACAGAGTGAAACCCATAAAAGTGATATGTCTAAATCCAAGGTGGGGAAGTAGGTGGAAGAAAAAACTTATTTTCTACCTATTTTTCAACATTTCTTTCTACAATTCAAGAATTATTGAGGAATGGAGGGGAGCAGAAAGATTGTAATAACTAGAGGTTGGGGGGGGTCAGATTGAAACAGTTTCTTTTGGACACTACAGGATCAATGTACCCTTGAACTTGCAGACACTGTGTCTGCCTGCACAAGATTTGTACAAGATTAAGCTAATATTCTAGAACACAAAGAAGAGGGGCTCAGGAGCCCCTACTCCTATATGAAGTGCTATTGGCAGTTGATGGCTTCTTGGGGAGTAAGACTCATTTTCTTTAGGGGTATGGTTCTTAGTAAGTCCACCATATTTTAGTGGATGTCCCCATAACTATGAGAGTATGAGCATCACAAATTGGATTAATGGGTTATTAAAATTTAAAAATAATACAAATTTGGGAGGAAATGTGATTGGATCTGGAAAAGTTACGAGGAGTGGAATATGAATATGACCAAAATATATTGTATGCCTGTATAAAAGTCTCAAAAATTAATAAATTCTATATTAAATTACAGCAGGGATGAGGGAGGAGCTGTCAAGGACACTCCACCAACATAGGAGCTATTGGCAGTTGATAACTTCTGAGGAAAAGAGAGTCACTTTTTCTTGGAGAGTAGCCACTGTGTAGAGTATGTATATGTGAATAATTCCATACTCATGACTATACAATATAGACACAACTAATTAGGTCATGAGAGCAAGAGAGATTGACAGAGAGAGAGAAAGAAAGAGAGAGAGAGAGAGAGAGAGAGAGAGAGAGAGAGAGAGAGAGAGAGAGAGAGAGAGAGCACAGAGACAGAGAGATAGACAGCGAGAAAGAAAGAGGGAATTGAGAAAGAGACACATTTGGGGGTAGCCTATGGTAAATTTAAGTGACGGATTGAGGGTTAGATATATATGTTGTATAAGTGCATAAAAGAATAAAAGAATAAAGAAATCATACCCCACTCCTGTATACATTGTTGTCAGTCAAAATGTCCTTGTTGATTAGGCAAACAAGTAGTTTCTACACTGTTCATTGAGAATGTTCCACTATTTCATGTGTTTTATTTACTCAAAGCTTTGCATAATGTTAGTATTCATCTTATACTCTGGGAATTTCATGACACATTGGGAAGAATTGTATAGCTATTAAGGTGAATATTAATGAAAATTTGAATTTATATAAAGAGCTCAAATTTAAATCAAGTTATTTTGATTTATTTGGTCAGATATCAGCTAACCAAATGTAAAGGTTTAAAAAGATGGGCTCTGGACCTGTACTTTACAAATTTAGACTGTAGCTTGAATTTTATTTAATTAGTCACATAAACTCTCTAAGCTTCTTGATTTCTATTTCTTAAAATGGGAGTGGTAGCCACATTTTTCTAAGCATGACAAAATAAGAAGCTTCTTATGCAGTAAGAGGAGACCAGACAATGCTTTTATGGTATAAAAGAGAGAAGGTTAAGACAAGAGTATGGGCATGTCAGCTATGAAACTGGGTCAGTCCTGGTCATCTGAGAGGTGATACCAAAATTGTGCTAATGTGCAACAATTTCAGTAGGGAAATTTGTTTATGAGAAATGCTTAGAGCTTTCTGGAAAAATATAGATGAACGTCCACAATGGTGCCAGGCATTGGCATCTTTTCTGGAAGTGATATGGGCAGGGAAGGAGTATTAGTGTCAAATATGGCATTCAAATGAGTCAGCCTCCTAGGAAGGGATCTACCTTCCTATCTCTGTCACCTTTAGTTATAGGCTAGGAGGAGATATCTGCAGTGTGGCCTCAGAATCTTGGGCTTAAAAGCTTTAGTCATTTGAGAGGGGCACTTTGTTAGTTACCTTCTCTTTTGAAATCTGAAAAAAACATTTTTGTTGTTTTTACACAGTTGATTCGATTATTAAATATCTTGATTGTAGTTCTGTGAACTACATTATGGGAGATACAAAGATAGTCAGAGTGCATGATAATTAGGAATAATTAATTCAATATGAGGGTGACTTTTAACTTGTGCCACGTGAGGCATGGAGGGAGGGAATGGGTCTGTGGGAACTGGGAAAATGGACTGGAAGTGAATTTAACTTTGAAAGTTAGACAAGTCTTAATGGAGGAGAGCCTGGAAAGAGCTAAACAGAGGATAAAAACAGTCTGAACTTAAATTACAGAGCACTTGGACTATGAAACTAATTTTGTTTTAAAGAGAACCACTGAAGGGGTTTAAGAAGAGGATCAACCACACAGGTCTTTTTAGGAAGAGAGCCCTTTGTAGAAAACAGAATATACTGGAAAAATGATGTTACAACTCAAATGAAGATTGCTCTGAGATGCCATCTCACCCGAGTCACACTGTCATCAAAAGACCAAGGACAAATGATGCCAAGGATGTATGGAGAAAAGATTCTCCTGCGTTGATATTTTTTGGGGGAGAGGGGAGGTGGGAATCATTAGAGGATTCAGTATGGAGGTCTCTAAAACAATTAAAAATAAAGCTATCATATGACTTAAGTGTGCCGCTAGGCACATGCTCCAAAGACTCCATATCTACCAAAGACATATTTGCACATCCATGATTACTATTACCATATTCCCAATGGCAAGGAAATGGAACCAGTTTAGGTGTTCCTAAACAAATGGATGCATGGATAATGAAAATGCAGTGATACATGCAGTGGGAAGTTGTTTGTGATTAAAGAATGTTGAAAGCTCCAGGGAGTGTGTCCCTCGGGAAAAGATATTCACCAAGGTAAATGAGAGCCCTAAAGGACAAATATTACATGTTCTCTTATATCCAGATTCTACTTTTTCATGGTGTGTGTGTGTGTGTGTGTGTGTGTGTGTGTGTGAGAGAGAGAGAGAGAGAGAGAGAGGAAGGATATAGGCAGAACAGGGTGATGATTATGCAAGAAAGTAAATCAACAGAAATGAATTCTATTTCAAAGTGTCATAATGCATGTCATACTTCATACTGTAATTAAAAGTAAAAAAACAAATAAATAAATACATGAGAGAAAGGCCTAAAAAGCACAATTAAAATGGTCTAGATAAAAAATAATTAGATGTTATTTTAGGTTAAAACAGTTGTGGAAGAACATAATTTCCAAACTAGACTTTCAAGAGAGAAACCTTAAATTTTCTGCTTGAAGTCCTAAGATGATATTGGCTGAAGAAACATACAAAACTAGAGGTGACCTTCATACAAGGCCAATTCTACATTGACACACCCAATTTCCAATATGTCTCCAATATTCATATGAGATGCTAGAGAACAAGAACTAAGTTTCTAGACTCGGGATTCAGTTATGATCACGGTGTCTATATCCCTGGGGATCTGTTCTTTTTACAATATTGAATGTGAAGAGAAAATGATTATGAGAGATCTTTTGGGAGTGCAAAAAATCCCAAATTAAATATAATTGAGTTAGAGGGATAAAGTGTCAAGAAGCTAAAGAGATCCAGTTTCTCTCTCCTCTGAAAGTTGATAGAGACTGATTAATGGGCATCTTATGTGTTACTTCATATTCCTTGCATGCCTAAATCAAAACAAGAGTTGGAAATGGCACTGGTTACCATTTAATACTAATTTTCATGAGTGCAACAGTAATATTAGGAATGCAAAAGAACTTACACAAAGATTATTTTCAAAATTATATGATTTGGTAGGGATGTCCTTAGAATATTTAACATGCTAACATATGATTTAACACTTAAATTGTTTCTCAAAAATAACCTCAAAATTTGCGGCCCAAATATATACATTCATTCATTCAGGGTTTGCTTTGCAAATATGTCCATTGTTAAACATCCACAGGAATATATTGAATGCAATCATATAGGCCATTTAAGATTTAAGAACTTGTTGAGACCTACTGAGTGAATTACATTCTATTGTATTTTCCAGGTTATTAATAAGGAAAGGGAGCTGAAAAGGTGATTGTATTAGACTCCAGAGCTTCTGAATGAAAGCACAAGATGTAAAGTTACTTGTGGCAAAATATAAAAGTAGATTGATAAACAATGGGGTCAAACAAACTCTGCTGGAGGTCTAGGGTACACACCATCTCTGAAATTTTGACTTACTTGTTACCTTCTCTTTTCTTACTTGTTTTAATCTGTAAAATGTAGATAATATAATTTATCATATGAGTTGTTGTATGTCCCTGGCACACAGTATTTCTTTAAAATCATGTCATATAATAATAACAATAACAATAACAATAATAAAATATAATAATAATAATAAATGATTCAGTTCTATTGTTGAATTTTAAGTACTGAGATTTTTCTGTTTTCTACACACAATAAATCAAGGATTACAGAAGTTATTTAATTTTTTCTATTCTGTTATTTATTTATTTATTTATTTATATTTTATTTGGTTTTTCGAGACAGGGTTTCTCTGTGTAGACCTGGCTCTCCTGGAACTCACTCTGTAGACCAGGCTGGCCTTGAACTTAGAAATCTGCCTGCCTATGCTTCCCAAGTTCTGGGATTAAAGGCGTGCGCCACCACTGCCCGGCTTCTATTCTGTTATAAATTAAAAATAATTGTAGCCTCTTCTCCCCATGCTTTTGGGAAGAAATTATATACAGAATATTGGCCTATGCAAAAGTTCAACTGAATAATTCAAAAAAGCATTTTTTTTATATTTTTATTTTCTATATTCTTTGTTTACATTTCAAGTGATTTCCCCTTTCCCGGATCCCCCCTCCCCATATGTCCCATAAACCTTCTTCTCTCCATCCCTTCTCCAATCACCTCCCTCCTTTTTCTCTGTCCTTATATTTCATTATATGTTATAGTTAATTTACCTAAGTTTCCTTACTTTGTTTTTATTTTAAATGATTTTTCTGGAGTACCCCATTTCTTAGTAAATATGAACACAACAATGTGAAATCAAAGTGTGAAATTCCAATGCCATTCCAGCAGAGTTATCCGTTTATACTTGAATATTCAAATAACAATTGGAAGCATAGTACTGCCAGCCAGAGCATTTGGAGTCTAAAGCTTGAACTAAGGGGTTAGGAGGGCCCCTGCCCAGTTTGCTCAACACCGGAAGCTGCAAGAGTTAAGTGAGCAGATGCTACTAATTACATGCTAACCAGTTCACTTGTGTCGTGAAAAATAAAAGGACTAAAGTTTTACACCTTCAACAATAAAAGAGGTCACATCACAAGTGTTCTCATGGTTATTAAACAATTCTGTGTAAGTGGCCACGCCCACAGTAGAAGAAAATAATCATTTATACCTAAATGTTTAAAATTTCAGGATACTGTGAAATACTGATTCCATTTCTTAAAAACAAGTTACTCTCTAATGTTGGTTCTTCAGAAAAATTGTCTCTATTCTTTGTCCTTGCCATTAAAACCAACAACAAGCAAAAAGTTTGTGTTCTCAAAGTGAGCTACAGAAAGTTCAGCTTTCATATGCTCTCCTTATGCCCACGCTGTTGTAGGATATCTACTCCTTTCAGTTACAGACATTTGAGGTAAAACTCAGAAGTACCATCACTTTTGTATCTGTATCCCTGGGTCTTCAAAAATATTGACCCTTACATTTAATAATATGGCACCATTTTAAGACCCCACTTGAACCTTCGAGAGAAATTGGAAACTAGGCTGTCAGCTGTGAGTTGCTTTGAGAGAACCTGGGGTGTCTTTCGAGACAGATAGGGGAGCTGGTTCTGTTTGGTTCACCAGTGAGGCATCCCCTTTGGATGGTGACAGGATGAATTGTTTGTTTGTGTTTTGTTTTTATCTGAGGCTGAGGGCATGTTGAAATTAATGGGACACACAAAGCTGGTAATAGGAGGATGGGCCAGGCAGGTCAGAGAATAAAACTCACCAGGCGGAGGCTCAGAAGCAGCTTTTGGGATCATCCATGATGAGACAGTCTGCAAAGTGGGTCTAGGAACTAATGAGTTAGAAGGATGGTTTTTAGAGGGCTGAGACAGGAGGATTAAGAAATTGAATATACCTTGAGTTATGCAGCAAGCTCACAGCAAGCTGGGTGATAATGAGATTTTGTCTCAAAATAAATAAATCACAAAAAGCAAACAAAAACCCAACAACAATATGCTTTAAAATTGAGGATGGGACACATTTGCCTGGGGAAGCTGGATGCTGAATTGCATCAGGTAGAGATGGAACAAGGCAGGGAATTGGGGTAACTGGAAAACTGTAGGACATACAATATAGTTGGGATAAAAACTTTTGAATTGTGAATGTAGCACCTAGCTCAACTGTACTTGGACTATATAGTACTGGGAAATCTCAGCTTGAGACTACTCTGACTATAAATGAAAGGTGAGAACTTGTTATATAGAGATTATGATTTAGATGTCAAAGTCAGGCTACTGCTATACATTTTTTTAATATTAAAAAATGAAAAAATATTTTCATGTGTGTGTGTGTGTGTGTGTGTGTGTCTGTGTGTGTATACTTGGCTAGTGGGGAGCCATTCTGTCAAGGTCTTTCATTGCATTTTTGCATCCATGGAGATAAAACTTGAAATAGAACCCAGTTAATCTTTGTCTTTCTAGTCTAAAGGTATCCTCAGGCTCCATCATGTCCAGTCTCAGTTAAGTTCTGCTCTGGAGACCTCCCTAATGATGCATATTGAGGAGCTGTGTCCTCATTATTTTGAAACGAACTGCTTCTGAGTAAAATTCTTCAGCTCTGTTCTACTAGTGGACTCAGTAGGCTCTTGCATATCACTGAGGGGAAATGTGTTTAAGTCCAGCTTGTGTTGGATTAGTTGATGTGGGGTTCCTCTGATGCCCTGCCAGATGTCTATTCCCAGCTGGCAAAGATCCCCGCCTTCTTTTTCAGTGCTTGCTGCTAATGCAGAACTTCCTGCCAGCAGGAGCTGCTTCCTTCAGCAATGAGGGCAGCATGCCCTCAATCAGCATTTAGATTCTTGTGTGAAGACATTCATGGATGAAACTCCCCACTGCTTTTCATCTGCCTTCTGTTTGTGGAGTTTCCCAGACGTATCCTGAACTGTTAGGGTTTTGTGTGTGGCCAGTGTAGAGTGTGGGTGGGATGATTGCTGTCACAAATCATAGAGGCCACTGAGCATAGATCCTGGATGTTTATAGACCCTGTTCCCATAGATTGTTCAAGTGTCAAGACGGGTCTTGCGCTGTTTGGCGTGTGGCCCAGAAGATTGAATTAGAAAAAGGCCTATGGGATGAGTGTTTTCACTTCTGGAAAAGCACACAGTGCCATGCTAGGGAGTGCAAACTTCCGAGTCAGACAGCCCGAGTGAGTTCTAATCTCAGCCACCACATTGGTTATGGTAAGGGATGGAGTTTCTTGGTTACAGTAGGTTAATTACATGTTCTCTAGGCATTTCATATTTCTTGCTTCTAATGTAAGGATAATGACAGTAACTTTTTCATAGGGTTCTTGTGCAAGTTAAAATGCTCAAAACAATGTCTGGCACTTGGTAAACATACAATTTCCTTCTCCCCTCCTGTACTTTCTTCCGTATTCTTCCTCCCTTTATCTTTCTTTCCTTCTTCTGTAACCTGTCTTTATATTCTAACACTCTACTGCTAAGCTTTATCACCACCCCTATGCAATTCGTTACTAGTACTATGCAACTATTAAGTAAACTAGTTGCAAATCTCCTAGGCAAAGTAAACTGAGAGCACTTATTATTAGACATACTTAAGAGTCCTGTTTGAATTTCCAACCACTTACTAGCTGTTTACCATGATCCAAATACTATACTCATAACAGTAAACAAATATATAGTTTTTCCATTGTAGACACAGTTCCAAGCTGGTTTACTTAGCTCATTTGCTCCCCATAGCAATCTTGTTCGAGTATATATGTACCAGGATAACTATCATCCACATTGACATTATGAAGCAAAATGATGATTTATATTTTGACCAAATTCCCATAGCCAAGAGTAGGACCAGACTTTGAACTCGGAGAATGGTTTCAATGTCTGCGCTCTCATTTACAATGAACATTGTCTCTCATGATACTATCCTTAATTCATCACTATGATATTATGAGAAGATAATTATTGTTATGCTTATTATACAGAGGATTGAACTTAACTTTTAGAGAAGTTAAGCAGATTGCCTGTGGCATCACTGCAAAAGAAGCAGTAGATAGTTTCATTTAAACCAATTTTCTAAAAATGTGAGATAAAATGAAGATAAATTGGGGCAATCTGATATCTGAATATAGCGAAGGTGGAAGTGGGCAGGGAGAGAGACAACATATTTGTTATGAGGGATATTATGGAATACTCAAGATATAGAGTAGGTGGGGATGCTTATGGATTTTCCAAAGAAATATGTTTATAAAACCTTATCAAGAAATATTCTGTTTTTAGTCTTGCTATAGCACTAATTCTGTCTTCTAGGGAAGTACATTTCCTCAAAGAAGACTTAAAAAAGCAACAGAGATATGTTCGGAGTTAGAATCAGTGAAAAAAATTCTGAGTGCAAAATTGTATAACAACTTCTAAGTAAAAATATTCAGCCATATGGACAGTCTCTGGAAGGGAATACAAAGCCTGAAGCTACTTGCTTTGTTAACATAGTGACCGTATGAATTACAAAACTATTTCCTTTTAATAATGCTGATATCTGAAAATTAAAGAATGAAATTATTAAAGTCAACCCATGTGTTAATTGGCTTATCATCAAGATCACGGACCTAGTGTACTTGTGTGACTTCTAATTAATCTAATTAACTATAGTGTACTTTGTCAATAGTTCATACATGGCCAGGTGAGACATGCACTTCCTCGATGCTATCTTCCTGTGTGCCTCTTCTACTTAATCCATGATCTTCCTTTATGCTCAATTGCGTACTGATCACTACAGAGAATTCCATTTTTGGCCTATACTAGATAGTGCTCATCTTTTACCTGAGCCTTCCTTGTGCATTAAGCCCCAAACAGTACCTTTACCTTCAAGAATAAAAGAATGTCACAAAATATTTGGATAGTAGAATTTTAAAACACAAAAAAGGCTAGTGTTTCAGTGAGTTTACTGTAAGCTACCTCTTTATGTATTTTTCATTTATCCTTAGAGTTAAACAGCAACATTGATACATTGGTTGCAATACAGTATAGATCTGCATAAACAAAGGTTCACTTCTATCATTTTTGGTAGACAACCTTGAGATGCTCTGGAAGGATTTAGAGTGCACTTACATGATTGCCCTTACCTTTTGTGGAATTTTCTTCAAGTTTTTATTTTAATAAACCATCAACAACACCTTGTCTTATGAGACTTAAAAAAGTTTATAATCCCAGGGTTTTAGAGGTAAGATCTTTAAAAAGAGGCAGTTAAGATCAATGAGTTTACATATGTGTTCTGCAAGCCTGATGGTATAATATTATTATAAAACCCACGCAATCCAACCAAATAATTTCTGCTTATTTTAGGTTCTGGTTTTATTTGATATAAATGAGTGATTTCAGAATGATGGATATAAAATAAATGGAAAGATAAAAGTTTTGTTTTTATCACTAGACTTGATAAGTACTCATTCTTTTTCAAGAGTACCGTGTGTCCTTGTTCACTGCTCAGTGTACAGAAAGACTTAGACCATCTGCCATTTTAGTCTTAGCTTCCTCTTTCAACAAAATGCCTGTAATACCTGTTTGATTTTCCAGTCACTTATCTATTGTGAAGACTCTGTCTCAAAGATGGAAACCAGAGATGACTCTCACTTCTCCAATGAAGGAACCTACATTATGGTGTCAATCGACCAGCACTTCACTTCTCTGAGATGTAATGAAAGTCATTCTTTGTGTTTCACTTTAATGGGAAAATAAATGGTCTAAAGATTGAAAAATAAATGACATTGAAAGAAAAAGGCAGGACAATTTAAAAGAAAGAGGGAAGGAGGAAGGTAAGGGGCAGCTGTTAGGAATGCCCAACTGCGGTACTTTGTGACATATATTGATATTTTGGAGTCAACTACCAGATTCTATGGTCAAATGAAAATTAACCGTATTATCTTAGTGAAGATCTTTTATTAAATGTCTTTCTTTTGAGTTCATAAATATATTCTATCTGTAGGAGTGTGAACTAACTCTACCCCTAGAAAACATGCTGATGACAGTTTAGCCTAACAAATATTCAATATTTGTTCTCGAGACGGAAGAAATTGTCTCACAGTTAACATTGATTGGCTTATTTTCAATATTGTTACATAGTTGAGATTTTTCTAAATCCAAGCCTTTGAGAATCCAGTGAAAAGGAAACTGTATTAATGGATGTTTGATACTGTCTGGACTGCATGAGGAAAGTTAATCTCTGAAGGAATTTCAAAGGAATAGTAGAAAAGAATGTTAATTTCCTTGTGAATATATTCAGAGGTCTGGGCTTTTCAGATTTTCAAGGTGTAAGAATTAATTATCAGTTTGCAAAAGCAAAGATTATTCATGGTAAGAGCTATAGCAACCACAATCCCCTAGGGGTAAAATTCATAAAATTAATATTGAGTTGATTAAAGTTGAATAAAAACAATAAGGGTTTTTTTGGTATATTGCAAATTTTCAGAAATCTGATGTTGCTTTTCATCAGATATTTGTGAGCAGTATTTAAGATCACTGTGTACATCTGACTTTAGAAGAGAGGGTGTGAAATGTTCTGGTTCCTAATAAAAATGCATCAGAATAGAGTGTCTACTTCAGCACCCAATGCTACATTTAAAGAACTATTTGGATTATAATTGATCAATATTCCTGCTGTTGTTCCTGATTATCATGAATGCATTTCTGTGAATTCATTACAGTGATACTTATACAGTTTACTCCAAAGTGATCAGATAAACATTTAACCATAAATTTTCTGCTTTTCTTATTAATTTGCATCACTAAAATGATTCTTGGTTTAAAAATATATTCTGGCACCTATGAAGAAATGAGCAATCTTTTAGCACTTTTTATTTACATATAGTCTGAAACACTTGGCTGTGCTGCCTAGTGAAGCTGCTATGTAAATTCTTAGCAGAGAGTAAGAGAATACATAAAAACGCACAAGCAACATTTGAGCTAACTATAAAGATGATGAGTTAAGACCAATGGTAAGGAGACAGTAATAGGATTAATAACTTTGTAAATAGGAACATACAAAGTTTTAAGTGAGATTATTATATTTTCATATTTATGTTTGTTAATGTTTGTGCAGGTCTTTTTTTATAAGTCTGACTTTTCTTTCATCTTAAGTATAATTGAGCACATATATCTGGTGTCTTTTATTCTAGGTTGAGTCTAGAAAGGTCTCTTTAAAAGATACAGAAGCCTTTTTCCTGTATTGTTTGTCTGCTTCAGTTAAGAAGAACTGATGAAGTTATGTGTTTCTGTGGAATACATTCAATGGAACTGTGATTTTCTGACATGCTGTCAACTTGGAGTGTATTTCCTGATGAATCATTCTACTTGGCTGAGCCTCAGTGTAGTCAAAAGCGGAAGGGATGAAGAAATGAATGCGCATTCCTAGAGAACGAAGTGAAAATTTGCCTTCCCATCCTCTTCTGGCAATTGTAATACAGAAAGATGAGCATTACATAATCTTCAGAAAACATTTCCCTCTGTTCAGCACAAGTGTGAAGCAGGCACAAGGTCTCACTCTTCCCAAGCAAGGCATCTCTAAACCCATCATCTAAACTTCAAGGGGCCAGTGTTCTTCAGTTTCAAATTAAGGTTTGAGGAAGATTGCTCAGAAGAGAAGATGTTTGAGAAAAAACAGGTGCATTAAAAAAATGAAATTGTGGGGGGTGAGCATGGGGAGGGCGATGGGATGGGGTTTTCAGTGGGGTAACATTGAAAGGGGTTAGCATTTGAAATGTAAATAAAGCAAATATCTAATAAAAAAAGTAGGACATAAGACATACAAAAACAGTCATGCTAGAAATGATATAGTATGATTACTAGGCTAAACAAGCAAGTTTGATTAAGTGCATAATGCTGTTTTTACTGCTACATGCATTCTTTTGAACTTAGTGATATAGTCATATTAAGTACAGTTACATTCTTCAGAATTTTCAACCTTCTTAAATGTAAGCTACTTCCAGGACATTGTCATGGTTAGTTTTCTTGTGAACCTAAAACAAACTCGAGTTTCCTTATAAGAGGGAACGTCAGTTGAGAAATTGCCTCTACCAGATTGGGCTGTAGACATGTCTGTAGGACATCTTTCTTTTCTTCTAATTGATATGAGAGGTCTCAGTCCACTATATGTGGTAACACTCTTAGGTAGATGGGTCTGGCCTGAGATTTCACCTCACACCAGTCAGAATGGCTAAGATCAAAAACTCAGGAGACAGCAGATGCTGGCGAGGATGTGGAGAAAGAGGAACACCCCTCCACTGCTGTTGGGATTGCAATCTGGTAGAACCTCTCTGGAAATCTGTTTGGCAGTTCCTCAGAAAATTGGGCATAATATTACCAGAGGACCCTGCTGTACCACTCCTGGGCAAAATCCCAGAGGATTCCCTGGCATGTTATAAGGACACATGCTCCACTATATTCATAGAAGCCTTATTTATAATAGCCAGAAGCTGGAAAGCACCCAGATCTCCCTCAATGGAAGAATTGATACAGAAAATGTGGTATATTTACACAATGGAATACTAATCAGCAATTAAAAACACTAAATTCATGAAATTCTTATGCAAATGGATGGAGCTAGAAACTATCATCCTGAGTGAAGTAACCCAATCACAAAAGAACACATGGTATGTACTTGCTGATAAGTGGATATTAGCCCCAAAGCTTGGGAGTACCCAAGATACAACTCACAGACCACATGAAGCTCAAGATGAAGGAACACCAAAGTGTGGCTACTCTGTTCCTTATTGGAAAGTGGATCAAAACACCCATGGCTCACAGCCAACCTATAGAATGAGCATAGGGTCCCCAATGGAGAAGCTAGAGAGGGGACCAAAGTGGCTGAAGAGGGTTGCAGGCCCTGTAGGAGAAACAATAATATGTACCACCTAGTACCCCCAAAGCTTCCAGACACTAAACCACCAAGCAAAGAGTACACATGGAGGAACCCATGGCTCCAGCTGCATATGTAGCAGAGGATGGCCTTGTTGGGCATCAATGAGAAGAGAGGCCCTTGGTCCTGAAAAGGCTCGATGCCCCAGTGTAGGGGAATGCCAGGACAGGGAAGTGGGAGTGGGTGGATTGGTGAGCAGGAAGAGGGGGAATAGGTTAGGTGATTTTCAGGGGGAGGGACAAGGAAAGGGGACAACATTTGAAATGTAAATAAAGAATATATCTAATTTATAAAAAAAAAAAAAACAAGGAATGTATCAGCCAGGGGGAAAGTCAGTATGCAGCATTCATTCCTTCACGCTTCCTGCCTCTAGATTCCTGCCTTGAGTTAATGACTGACTTTCATTCGTAGCTGAACTATGGCCTTGAGGTATATGATGAAAGAACCCCTGCTTCCCAAGCTGGTTTTAGCTTTGGTGTTTACCAAAGCAATGGAAAAACAAGCTAGAGCAGTTATTGGCTGCAATCTTTCTTTTCTTTCTATCCTATTTCTCTGCTTCTCTACTTGAGATTGAATTTCTAAAATTTTATCTCAGGCCATGCGTGGTGGTACTGACCTCTAATCATGACTCCTAGGAGCAGAGGTAGAAAGACAAAAAGTGTAGGGCCATCCTGAGCTACAGAGTGAGATCAAGGCCAGCCTGAGATGCTAGTGAGACTCAAAACTTTTTAAAAGAGAAAGGTTTGGGGCATAACTTAGTGAGTGGAGTGCTTGCCAAGCACGTTCAATTTTCCTCTCTGGCTGAAGAGATAAATAAACAGAAGACCATTTTCCAGAGGGTCCCAGGATATGCTGAAACCCCATGAATATTCCTCACTACCACTTTTCTATTGCATAGCTTCTCCCACAAATTTGAATGCATATTGCATTAAAAGAATTTGTGAAAGGCTCTTGGCTATCAAAACCATCATGGAATTTTGGAGAAATGGCTTTAGGATTTGTTCTTTAGTCTAAAAATAGGTTTAATAATAAAACTTAGGTCACTTTTTACAAAGCCATTGACATGGGAAATGTGCAGATTCCTAAAATATATTCTTAAGACATTCATCTGAGAAAAATGAAAACTATGTTCCTCTCATTGGGAGGGTTCCAGTGAGAAAAACCACAGGTGACCAATACTGTTTGTTCCCAAAACATGAAAACAAAATTTCCTCTCTAGGATGATTTGTTTAATGAAAGAAAGTTTATACAGCTTGTGGAGAGTCACTTCTTGGGACTTGAAATTGGCTGTTGGTCTCTTTTATGTCTGTTCCTTCTTTTCCTCCTGTGGAATAATCGTAATATTCCTTATCTATGCTGCTTTTGACATGTAGAATCATAGCACTGACCCTGGCATTGTATCAGTAACCTCAGTTTAAACCAAAAAACCTCATCAGTGATAAATTTGTCAAATATCCATGTATTTTCCAGGGCTAAATACGATGGTTACAACAACAACAACAACAACAACAACAACAACAAAATATGCAGAAAAAAGGAAGAAAGGGGAGGAGGCAGGAAATTGCTTGCTTGCCTGTTTTCTACTTACAGTGTAGAGAGGGTTTAATTTTGTGTTGAAAATGCATAAAGAGGATGATAATTGAATCTCTTGGGGGATGCAAAGCTGAGCTTTTCAATGAGTCATATACCCTTAAAAGCAATTTTAGAAAGTTAGATTCTTGAAAATGTGTTAACTTTGTTTTCCCATATATGCAAATAGACCTCAAAAGCTTTTATGTTGGGGTGTCTAGCAATAATTTGAGCTGCTTAAGAAAGCCCAACAACTTAAGACTTCATTCATTCTGGAACCTTGTTTATTCTGATCTCCAAAGGAAGGTAGAAGACATAGTAAGGGATGGAGAGATGCAGACATCACTAGCCAAACAGCAAGCGACTCAGGGATGTAGACATCACTAGCCAATCCCATCACCTAATGATCCACAGGGTAGTAATGTACCAGTCAAGGAAAGATGCAAAGAACTGAGAGACTCCCCCCAAGATAATCCAGACAGTGATTTGTCTCTTTTTATTTTACAGTCACATGCTATATGGCTTACAGTTAGTTGCACCCAAGTCAACTTCACAATTGCTTCCTTAATAGAATAAAAAGAGCAAAAAAGGCTTTTTGAGGAAACAAAGCTATAGTACCACCTCTGCAAGTACTCCTGGTTCTGTCATCTTGGACAACACACTTATTCTCTCTTTCTTACATATCACTGTCATTAGTTTTTAGTGGGATGAAGTGGAAAATAACTCTCATATTTATAAATATTGCTATAATGTCAACTGTGACAATAATGCTTATTGAGAAATTGGTAAGAGAGTATAGACTTTTTTTTCCAACAGGGCCTCATAATATAGCATAAGCTGTCTTCAAATTAATAATAGATGACCCTTTTGCTCCAGTTCACAGGTGCTGGGATCACAGGTATAGATCATCAGGTTTAGCAAGATCATTATAAATTTTATCTAAAATAGATAATTTTTTAGTTCAGGGAAGCCTAAAAAATAAACAACTAGACTTGAAAATTGAATAACATTTTCAGATACATAGTTTGTTGTTTTGTTCTCAAATTTTACATTCCTCAAACTGCAGTGTCACCAAGTTTGAGTGGTTATGGTTGGGTATTGCTTCCTTGTGTAATGAGTTATATGTAATCAAACGTCCATGATCAAAAAATGTTGGGCAAATTGTGAGTGACCCAAAGGGAGGTAAAACAAGAGAAGCACATTATATTGAAAATATAAGAAAGGAAATTTTAGGAGCAATAAATAATACAACTAACCCTGAATCGCCTTAACCTTCACTGCTGTTGTCTCTGCCAGTAGGAATTTGTCTCAGGATCAAAGTTTTGAGGTTCCTAAATTCATTCTTTTGGATCAGTTTTCATTTGCAGTAAAGTTTTTTTTTTTTAACCTAGTGGCTTAGCAAATTTTAGCTATTATAATATTTCTTAGTTATTACAAGTAGTATTACAAAAGTAATAATATTGAAGTGTTTTAAAACTTCATATTCTCTTTTGTTTTCTTTAGTTTTTTTAAACTAAGCTTCTAGTTATTATGAAAAACAGCATTAATGGAAATACATATTTTCAACTTAATTCTGGATAACAGATCTTAACTCTTTGGATTGCTTTCAGAGTTCTGAAAAGTCAAAAGTGTGAATATTTAAATTGAAATAAATTTATATTGAAACAATTAAGTTCACTTAATCTCAGGTTGAAATCTATTTTAACTAATAGAAAATAAATTAATAGTGCTGCTATTATAATCCATTGTATATATTTGAAGTTACGGATCTTAAAGTATCAATGTTTAGGGTTTCTAGTCACCAAGAAGAATATATGACAGCAGAAACAAAATGTGAAGTTACACACCCACATTACATTTTTGTAGAAATGCCAATTATTTTGTGCAAAACATCAGGCAAAGGATTCAGTATTGCACAGTCCTCTGCTTTTTAGTCGGCATAATCACATCCTGTGTCAAGATACTGAGACAGAAATAACTGTCTGGCTTTTCTAAAGAATGTATGGAAATTTTTATTCAGGCTGAGAAAAGTAGACATGCTTTCTAAGGAAGGGCCAAGGCTGCTAATTAAACCACAGTACAAATTAAACTGGAAAATTAAAGTCATGGTTAGTAGGAGCAGGCTGGTAGAAAGCTTCTCCAAGGATTTTAAAATTAAGATTGTAGGTTCTAGTTTTCCTCAATTAAAGATCAGAGAAGAAATCTCTCATAGAACACACATTGCCAGGAACCAAAGGACTCATGGAAAGCCACCAGAAATATGCCTCTTAATGAATTCCCCTATTTTAACTAACTCTTTTAGCTCCAATTTCATGCTTTTTAAGTCATTCTCTAATCGTAAGTAGTCCTCCTGTCTAGGCCTATGTTAAAAGCAGCATTCAGTCTTCATTTACTGACTTAGGTCTTCTTATCAGCTAAAGACATTTTTGTTTGTGTTGCAAATCAACGAAATGACATGCTGACATTTTACATCAGTTTCTTGAGGATGTTCAAGAACCCCCCTGACAGATCTGGTTTCAGTGTGTTGGAATATCTCTGGGCCAACATTCTGACACTGTGAATTTGCTATATTCATGAAGTGCATGCCTCCAGGCCTACTGTGCTCTCTCTTGCTCCCTGCCTTCTAAATGACCCATCAATCAGAGAGCTTTGCAGAACAGACATTCTCTGAGGCATTAACAAAACTTACACGTCAATATGGGTACAGAACATGCTTCTTTTGTTGTTCAGTACCATGATGATATTAAAGAGTGATATTAGTATTACCAGTAATTACCCCTGCGAAGTGAACACAGACTCTCTTCATCTCATGCCATGGGACTTTTCTCTACTATAAACTTTGTTCTCAGCTAAACTCTTTCTAAGTCATTTTATTAATTCTTGTACATGCTGGGTGTGTATTCCATTGGTTATATATTTTAGCCTGTGGTCATAACTAAAACTTATATTTATACCAGAACAACTTACTGTTATTGAATAAGTAAGGGATGCTGGAATTTTGAAAACAAAGGAATATTAAAAAAGAATATAAATTCTTTGTAATAGCAATACCTGTAGCTACTTTGTACTTTGTGCTTTAGAAAGCCTGCTTGTTTCTTGTGACTAGTTTTATATTTAATATCTGCAGTCAATATGTTTTGTTATTCTGTGGTAGATACACTTCAGTTAGGTCGAATCCTGGGCTTTAGAGATACTCATTAAATGGGTCAGTGAGATAACTCTAGAGATAAAGATATTTATTGCTCATGCCTAGTCCAGGTGTGGTCCCTGGAACCTATGTGAAGGAAGGAGATAACTGTGTTCACATATGTGCCCTCTGCCTTTGACATGCATGTACTCTGCCTCCAACATATGCATAGGCATGTGTGCACAAATGAGCATGGGCACAAAACATACATACACACACACACACACACACACACACACAAATTAAAAGTTATGTAGTTTTTCAAAACCATGAGAACAAGCAGCTTAGTTACACATAGAATCAGGTTGGGTGTGGATTTACAAGGGACTAGTCACAAGAGAACTTAAACACTCAGACTAATAGGCCTTTCACTGAATTTCCTATGTAAGCTGCTCAAGTGTTAGATTTCCTGAATGAAATAGGAGATTTCTTCCTGTTAAGATAGCCTCCTGATTTGAATGATTTTCTCTTTCTGAATTATCTCTGCTAATTAATAAGAAAGCCAAGGTTCCAAGGTTCTCCTCTTCATATGTACAAGGATCTTTCTCCTAAACTTAATCTTTATGGTTAAACTTTCAATTTTGACTTGACAGTATCTGGCCTGTGTCCATGATTTAAGGCCTCCCACAGCTCTTGGAATTAGCAGAGGTCCTGCTTTAGGAGATGGCCTTGAACTTGCTCATAAAATGCAAGAGCTTTCTAGCAAGCACGAATGAGCTTCAAGTCAAGATATGAGTTCTAACAGGAAAGATAGAGCCTTACGAGTGGACTTGTCTGAGTGCACTCAGATGAGGCAGCCGTGGGTTTATGTTCCCTTCAGAAGTGTTCTGGTCCTGTGAGGAACTAATCTTGCTTCTGTTTCAATCAGACAATTACACTTTAAACAGACATTTGCAATCTTTTCCAGTTCTCCAAAGGTTGGGCTTGAAAAACTGTACATTTGTGCAGCTGTCTTTGGGGTATTAAGAAAAGAAAAGGAAGATATCTGAATAAAGAGCTGCCATGCTGCTGTGAGGGACGCAGGGTGAGAGGTTCCTCATAAGCTTCTCTGCAGGGGTTGTTACCTGAAACATTGGCAATAGTGTTGTATAGCAAGGAGTCTGAGTCTATCCTATCTTCAGAAGGTTCACGAGGGCTTGGCTCCAAAAGCTGTGGCCACTGGATCCTTGGTGGAGCCCATTTCATGAAATCTTTCAAGAAATCACAATGTTGCTACTTTTGACATTGGATAAAAATGGAGCTTTGGCTAAACCACTTGTTTTACTTTATTTTTAGCCACTGTATGGACATAAATTTAGCTCAAATATCTATGATTAGTAGATGTCTCTAAACATCTTAAACTCCAAGTTTTCATCCGCGAAGTGGGGACAATACCACCCTCAGAGGCTTTGGATTACTGAGAAATTAGAGGCAGGCAAAGACACAGCTACAACAGTCAGTTCCCAAATCTCTGAACCTGAGAAGGGGATTTTCCCTCATAAGAGCATTATGACTCATGGAGTAAATTATTACTTTCCTAGGAATGAAATGTACTTTCAAAAAGATTTTGATTTTTTTTAAGTCAAGAAATAATCTAAAATCTGCTTATGACTTCTAAATTATAAACATGAAAGTTGCTGGGCAGTAGTGGCACATGCCTTTAATCCAGCACTCGGGATGCAGAGGCAGGTGGATTTCTGAGTTCAGCCTGGTCTACAGAGTGAGTTTCCAGGACAGCCATGGCTATACAGAGAAAACCTGTCTTGAAAAACCAAAAAACCAAAAAACCAAAAAACAACAAACAAACAAACAAAAAAACAACAAACAAAAAACCCGTCGGGAAGAGGTTTTTAGATATTTTATTAGCTATTTTCAATTAAAATTAATTTTAAGTTTAAGGTTTTAGAAAAATTGGTTTTTTTTTATGGAAAAAATGTTATAGGTCTTTTCTTATTTGTCCCAGCCTCCCTTATCCTAGGATTTTTCCATCTTACATATCTGATGTGAACTCCTGTTATTCACTCTTTCTAAATGTACATTTTTCTTTGTTTTCTTAAACATTTTATTCTCTTTATGATTAACTTCTTGCCTATACTAAATTTTATACTAACATTGCAGTACTTTTCTACATTTAAGGTGTTTCCAATCTTTCTCTTTCCTGTGTGTGTGTCCATCTCTCTCTCTCTCTCTTTTTGAGAAGAGACATATTTGGGTTTTCAAATTCAAGTTAGATAAAAAAAAAATTCTGTGTAATCAGTCCTTTCAAAGTCTTCTTCCTTTAAGAAGTATGTAAGAGCCAGGCATAGCATCCTCATTCTGCCCACAGCACTGGTATCTGAGGCCCCAGGAAAAGAGACGGATAGAAACAGAAGACATAGAAGACTAGCAGTGGAGATGATGAGCCTTGGTTTCAGACAACTCAACCCTGGACTCTGTAGATGTGTCACCTATAAGATGTGTTCAATGATAACCACTCACTGGCTCAGGTGGCTTACAGTATAACGACCACGTACAAAGTCTCACCGTGCTTGGGGCCTTGTAGGAGCTCTCTCTGTTCACAACAATTATTTTCATGCCAACTATGTACATGTCATTATTACTGTAGGCAAGTCACAGCAGAGGATGCAATTTGGTTACATATAGCATGTATAAGCTGCTCCGCCCTGTTAACAGCACAACGATGGCTCCACAGGGTATCAGTTTCCCATTGTCACCGTAAGAAGTTAGTGCAAATTTGGTGGAAAAAAAGGAAAAACCCCATCAACCAAACAAAACCAGACAGGAGTATTTTGTCTTACAGTTCCAGAGGTCAGACATCTAAAATAGATAGAGGACTAAAAGCTGTCATTTGGGCTATGTTTTCATTCTGAAGGTTCAGGGGTCAGGGGTCAGGGTGGGAGACTGTATCTTTCTTCTTCCAGAACTGGGAGGATTCTGGTAATCTGCAGTGGTCGCCCCATCACTCAGCTTTGCTGTCTTGTGGCATTTTTTCTCCTACTTCTGATATTTTTGCAATCCTTTCATGTGCACTGCACTGAGGCAACCTCCACAGTCCTGGCAATGTCAACTCTGGATTCCTATGAATCAAGTCTCTTTGGCCTCAAGCCACTTGGAGGTTTGGGGTATTAGGAAATGGGCACCTTCTGGGGGCAAGGGCACTAAGGGTATTCCTACTCAGCTTTCCACAGACAAGCTTAGGTGAAAAGGAAGAAGATAGTTTTAGAAGACAAAAGAAGGGTAGGCAGCAATTTTCTGTTTAAAAAATTCCATGTATCTATTTGTACTTTGTGTGTCTGTATGCGTGTATCCCAGTGGGCGTATGGTGATGGCCAGGGGATAGGTTGTGGGAACTGATTCCTTCTTTTGATCATGTGTTTCCTGGGTGCTGGACTTAGGTGATCAAGGCAGCTACCTTGACTCACTCAGCAACCCTGGTGTCCCAGTAACTTGCTTTAAATCAGAACGCTAGTTGACAATAAATGGTTGGTTAGTCGGTTTTGAATGTCATCAAAATGAACTCCTACTCCAACATATAAGAGTGAAAGTCAGAGTCGTAAGTATTTGTCTAGAGATGAATCTTTTAAAAAATATGAAACCTTTTGCCTATTTTAAGTATCGTTCTTTCATTTAAGAGTTTCACGGTTGCTTGGTGCATTGCAGAAAATTACAAGTTGAAAAGCCATTGTCCAACTAGAAACTGCTACAGATTTACATAAGGTTTCTCTGAGGGTAGAGAAACATTACACACACACACACACACACACACACACACACACACACACACCTTGTATGTATGAACAGGTTTGTGAATGCAGTTATGACCATGTGTATGGTGCTCTGAAGATTTGAATTAAAGTCTTTGTGTTTGTATGGCAAACACTTTACCCATTGAGCCAATGGTTCCTGGCTTAGGAACCATTTTATTTTTCGGACAATCAGTAAATTGTTGGTAAAATATCTGTTTTATCTTCAGTCTTGTCTATGGTTACCTGGGACGTCATGGCCCTAATTTTTAGATTGAAGAAAGCAAAGTTTAGAAGTCTTAAGTAATTGGCCTAAAGCGTCACAACATATTAATAGTTTGTGATATGATTTATATTTTAACTGATGCCAAATTAAGCTTTTGTTGGCATAGGGTTTTATAAAAAAGATCTGTGTCTACCAGTTGGAGTTTAATTGTTAAGTAATTAAGAGAAGTTCTGGGATTTAAGACTCTGACTTCTGCTGAATGTAAGGCCCTTCTATAAATTATTATATTTTGTTCATTATAATTTCAGAATCTTACTTATTTACAATAGTTCTACAGTGTGATACTCCTTCATTATGTTGATTTTAATAGTAAAAGCAATTTATCTATCACATGGGAAGAGTCCTAATTATCTTTTTGTATCCTTTCCAGCTTAATATGTTATCATATAAATATAGTAATATTATAATAATTATAATAATGTATACTAATAATATATATTATATATTACTATATATTATAAATATATATAGTATATATTATAAATACATTCAAACCAAACTCAAAGAAAACATTTCTCCCTAAGTCTTTAAAGTTTAATCTTTTGAATCTTTACATTTATCAAATCAGATCTCTCATTTATGAGCACTGTTTGAAAATCTTGCATCTATTAATACAAAAGAGGAAATAGATATTTTCCAGGACTGCTTCTTTATTCTTATTTTATTGCAAGATTTTTGTCTTTTTTCCCTTACAGTTCAAGGGAAAAAAAAACTTGACTTGTGGTGAAGAAGGAGCAAGTAAGCCAGAGAAGTAACTGAAGGACATTTCTGGACACCTCTATTTTAGGTGACTTGTCCAGGAATCAAGCAAATGAATACTTTTAAGGACTTGATAAGCATTAATACAAACCACAACTGCAAATGCTCTCTGATTGCAGTAATTAACGTTGTAGTCATGAAAGAGAACCCTTGATCTTCCCTCATTGCCCAACACAAATCCTCTGAAAGAATTACCATGAAAGCAGCCCATGAGCAAATGTAGCATCAGAGGGAGGGGGGACTCCAGCTAGTTCTCATTCAGTATCTACAAGGCCAGCCATTGTGTAGCAGCTCGTCAAGTGGCAAGCACTGTCTTAGAATTAGACATTTTCCTCACAAATGCAACAGAACCTGAAAAGTAACTGTTCATTAAATAAAACAAATATATCTTAAAGAAACATCATAGATAATTACTTATTTCTTTTTTATGACCTTTTAAATGTTTGTTCTTTATGTTTTTTACACTGCCAAGAAAAGTTAAAAGGATGTTCTCCTTTTTTGTTTGTTTGTTTACCCTTGTGACTCTTTAACGAAGATTTTGTTCCTAATTTCTGAGTGAGTTTTTTAGTAAGTGGGTATTAGAGGTAATTACCATTCTTAGTATAAGCATCTAGGTGAAGGACATAACTCTGGTATGAATCCAAGTTGAATTAACATAAATTGCTTTGCACAATTCATATTGGCTTAATCAGTGTTTCAGTCACTTGGTTGTTTAAAAAAAAACCATAATATGGAAGTGATTTATGAACTTCATCTAGACTCACTTAAATAAGACAGAGGAATTGTGGTAAAAGGGCAATTATCTTTCATTTCTGCATAATGACTTGAAGACGGGCAATGTAGTTATGAAACATCCTCTGCAGATTCAAAGCCTACTATGTTCAAGGGACCCATGACTCCTCTTTTACTGTTTGGAACTCTTGACTCCAGCATAATATTCTATAAAGGATAGGTATTCAATAAATACTCTCAGCACACCTAGTGCCATGGTCAGTAGATACAGATACTTGCTGCTCAATGGTCTGAGATCAATTCCCAGGACCCACATGGTGATAAGAGAGAATCAACTCCTATAAGCTGCTCCCCAACCTAACACACACAGAGTAACACACACACACACACACACACACACACACACACACACACACACACACACAGAGAGAGAGAGAGAGAGAGAGAGAGAGAGAGAGAGAGAGAAACATCTACACACCACTCCTTCTACAAAAGAAAGACAGACTTTATCCCAAAAGCTCAGAATATCCATGATACAACTCACAGACCATATTAAGCTCAAGAAGAAGGTAGACCAAAGTGTGGGTGCTTCAGTTCTATTTAGAAGAAAATAATTTGAGGAAGTAGAGGGAGGGAAGGACCTGGGATGGAGAGAGGAGCGGGATGGAAAAGGGGGGGTCAGGACCAGGTCTAGGAGGAGACAGCAGTGTGGGGGAGACAAGTACAGAGGGCCAGAAAATTGAACTGAGCAGAGCAATGGGAGATGAAGAAAAGGAGTAGCCACTAGAAAGTCCTAGATTCCAGGGAAGGAAGGGGTTCCCAGAACCCATTGGGGATGACATTAGCTGAAGTACCCAACAAAGAGAAGATAGAATCTGCAGAGACTATATCCAGTGGTTAGGCACAGCCCCTGATTGAAGGATGGGGCCACCCACCCATCTCAAAAATATTAACCTAGAATTGCTCCTGTCTAAAGGAAATGCAGGGACAGAGAGTAGAGCAGAGACTGAAGGAAAGGCCATTTAGAGACTGCCCCACCTGGGGATCCATCCCATCTGCAGACACCAAACCCAGACACTATTGCTGATGCCCAGAAGAGCTTGCTGACAGGAGTCTGGTACAGCTGTCTCCTGAGAGGCCCTGCCAGATCTTGACAAATACAGATGTGGATGCCACAGCCAACCATTGTAATCATGGGGTCCCCAATGGAGGAGCGAAGGGAAGGACTGAAGGAGGTGTAGGGGTTTGCAGCCTCATAAGAACAATAATATTAACTAACCTGAGCCCCCCCCCCCCCCAGAGCTCCCAGAGACTAAACCACCAAACAAAGAGAACACATAGAGGGACACATGGCTCCAGTTTCATATGTAGCAGAGGTTGGCCTTATCTGGCATCAATGAAAGAGGAGGCCCTTGGCCCTGTGAAGGCTCAATGCACCAGCATAGGGGGATGCTAGGGAGATGAGGCAGGAGTGGGTAGGAGGTTAGGGGAGCACCCTCATAGAAGCAGGGAGAGGGGGATGAGATGGGGGTTTGTTGAGGGGAAACTGGGAAGGAGGACAACATTTAAAATGTAAATACATAAAATAACTAATAAAAAGAAAGAGAAATATACATTAAAATAATGATAATGTATTCTCTAACAGTATAGTTTTTCTCAAGATCTCCTTCTTTCTAAGGTCAATTATTGACTACCTATGAAGCTAGCTATAAAATTCTTTCTGGATTATTATTAACTGTAGTTATGAGGGATTTGGGGGATTTCAAATGTGATTGCATATTACCTTCAAAGAATTCTCTGTTCTAACATCATGCCTTAACTTCCTATAGTGAACCCTTCTGAGTTGATACCAAAAACACACCTGCTTCATGTAGGTCTTAGGATTCAGTCACATTTTTATGAGATGTCACTTGGTTGGCACTGTTGTCATTGGTGACTAGCATCCGGTGTATTTCCTATTCCAATCACCTGCTTTCACCAATTTCTACTTCACCCTAGTCAATATGTCTGCATTACGTTTTAAGATGTACTGCTTAGTTTTAGGGTTTTGCCACCTTTCTATCTTCTGCTTGTTTTGTACAGCAGGAGGTGGTGGGGAGCAGAGAGGATCAGTCTGAGGTTCAAAAGTTTCAAACCACTTCATACCCCAAGGAAGGCTCTGACACTTGGTAGTTGCATTCAGTGTTGATCTCCCGTGTCTCCTTACATGAAATTAAATGTTTGCATTACTCATCCATAAGGGTTTTGATAGTGGTTAAAAGTCTACTTTATATAGGAAATGGGCTGAGTATGAAACTTCGTGCAGAAGAGCTTTCCTGCTAGTGTGTCCTCCCTCTCCTATAATCTTAATCTATAACCATCAGCTCTAACAAACACCATCTGTATTACCTTACCATTTCTAACAACAAAAGGCCTCCTGCCCATTACCACCTGCTGAGAGCTACTTTTTTTTTTTTCCTGCTCATCGCTGATGAATCTGTCCAGTCTGGAAGTGCTGAACTATTATTCCATAGTTTTTCAGGCTCCTGTAATAAACTTTCTCTGTGTTCTCACAGCCATGTGGGATACGTTGCTAATGGTGTTTTTTGAAATATTTTAAGAAAAATGTTAGTTTTGACATTTATCACCTCAATTATTTATTTAAAGGTATTTGTATGTAGTTGTTATGTACAGACCACTGTTGAAAGCTTCAGAGGGCTGGCAAAGTGAATTTACTCCTTGTCCTTTGACCTCCACAAATGTACTGTGATGTGTGTGTAATTGCCTGAGTATATATGTACATGGACACTTGTGCATACAATTAAGAAAATAAATTTGTTAACATCAATTAAGAAAATAAAATGTAAAAGGAACTTTACACATATATTTCTCATACCCTGATAGAGAAGTTTAGTAATTGTGAGTTGCTATTTCATCAGAATTAAAACAGTCCCTTCTAGAGTATAATGGGAAGATCAAAAGACTCACAAAACTAGTGAAACTCAACAAGGCTCAGGAAGCTTGTGAAGCTTCACAAAGCCATTGTCCAAAATTCTATTAGCCATAAACAATTGCTGTTGAGAGGAGAATCTCTGGGCTGCCTACAAGTTACACAGGGTGCTCTGGCTATGATGAGTTATCACCCTGTTGGAGCAGGCTTTTCTATTATTCAGGTACTTAAGGGTTTCCATGGACCAGCAAATAACCTTTTGCTCATATGCTAGTAGATAAACCTACAAAAATATTTTTTCACTAGTCTACACTTGGGTGAAATAATTTCTTTGGTTTGTTGTTAGTGCAATGCATGGAAGTTTGCTCACATCTCCCAGGAAAAGTCATGGCACAGTTATGAACATTGGAGACATAAAAAGGAAATGTCTCTATCATAATGTTTCTATGAATGAGAACAAATACGATAAGACAGAGACTTGACAGGTGTATATCTGTGTGTGCACCCAAGCCGACTCCTGAGTGGTATGAGGACAGAAATCATCATTATTTCTGGAGTAAGAGTAATGCAGGGTCTGAAAGAGGTGTATGGAGTGACATCACTGTGATGTCATAATGACTCAGGAGGAGATGAAAAAGACACCTAATGAGGTCCTTAAGTCAGACTAGGGAGACTGCAATCTGTAACAAGACAGCTGCACTACTCTAAGAGGAAAAGGTTGAAAACAATAAGAGTTTTATTGATGCTTATCAAGGAAAATCATCAGGCTAAATGGTGGCTGTATATGCCCTTCTCTATCCTGATATTTGTACGATTGGTCCTTCAGTGGCTAATTTAATTTCCTAGGGTTCATGCCTTAGGATGACATTCATTTTACTTTTGATTGGGACCCAGACAATGAAATTACATATTGCCTTGCTTTTTTATTGAAATTAAAGTAATTTCTTATAACAAAAAGATGGACATAAGAAGCCAGAAGTTACCATTTTATTGCCTTTTCAACATTGACCAGTTTTCTCTTCACTCAGCAAGCTTGTTTTAGATACCCTCCTGTATGCCCTATATCTGTGGTTATCTTTGTAACTAGAATTTGAATTTTTCTTTTTCTCTCAATGAGTGGTTAAAAATCTTTTTTTTAATTCGATATATTTTTTATTTACATTTCAAATGATTTCCCCTTTTCTGGCTCCCTACTCCCTGAAAGTCCAGCCCTCTTCCCTCCTCCTGTTCCCCCACCCACCCCTTCTCACTTCCCTGTTCTGGTTTTGCTCTATACTGCTGCACTGAGCCTTTCCAGAACCAGGGGCCACTCCTCAGTTCTTCTTGAGACATCATTTGATATGTGGATTATGTCTTGGGTATTCCAAGTTTCTAGGCTAATATCCGCTTATCAGTGAGTGCATACCATGATTGATCTTTCGAGACAGGGTTACCTCACTTAGTATGATGTTCTCTAGCTCCATCCATTTGTCTAAGAATTTCATGAATTCATTGTTTCTAATGGCTGAATAGTACTCCATTGTGTATATATATCACATTTTTTTGTATCCATTCCTCCGTTGAGGGACATCTGGGTTCTTTCCAGCTTCTGGCTATTATTAATAGGGCTGCTATGACCATAGTGGAGCATGTGTCCTTATTACATGCTGGGGAATCCTCTGGGTATATGCCCAGGAGTGGTACAGCAGGGTCCTCCGGAAGTGAGGCGCCCAGTTTTCTGAGGAATTGCCAGACTGATTTCCAGAGTGGTTGTACCAGCTTACAATCCCACCAGCAGTATGTGTGCTCTGTAGTCATAGTTTTAGATGTTTTGGGGCAATCATCTATCTGAACCTCTTAAGCAATATCACTTTGGCTATTGTGATGATTAATTAGGTTGTCAGCCTGTTTGTATCTACAATTATTTAGATGATAGGCTTCCTAGTGTATCTGTAAGAAGGTTTCTAGACTGTTTTTTTTTTTTTTTTTTTTTTTTTTTTTTTTTTTTTTTTTTTTTTTAGGATGAGAATAACACCATTCCATGCACTGTGGTCTCAGACCAAATAAAAAGGAGAAAATGAGCTCAGCTCTTGCATCCATCTCTCTCTACATCCTGTGAATGAACGCTGTCTCTAGGTACCACTGCTGTGATCCCCCTACCATGATGGGCTGTGCTTTAAACTGTGTATCAGGAGCAACACTTCCTTCCTGAAGCTACCTTTTCCTCCAGTATTTTGTCATAGGAAGTAGAAAGTAATCAATACAGCCATTCAGTGGAGAATGTCAAGTGTGCGTGCTTGTGGGAGACCATGCAAAGGAAAGACAGGTGGAAAAGGAGGGGTTACAGCGAGAGAGGATTTTTTTGGAGGGGTGGACAGTCAGGGGAGGTTGTCCTGTTGGTGCTGGTGAGACCTGGTTGAGTTTTACATTTAAATCAGAAGTGGGAACAAGATTTACCAATGGATTGCTATAGACGGTAACACACACAGAAATCTTAGACTTTTGCTTGGGGGGGGGGCAGATTCCCAAGATTGGAAGATTCTTTTCTTTAACTTTAGGCATATTCTATACCTTTTTGGCAAATTTCCTCCAAGAAAATCTTAGGTTAACATATGTTTATTTTTATGCTCCCTGTCTTTATAGATACACAGACATACCAAATAATGTCACTCATTCAAGCATTAAAGGAGATGAGTCTATGGGGACATACCCTTTCAAATGACCATAGGTTTAAGTTTATATACATATAGAATTAGCAGAAACTAACTTCAGTGGTTTAAAAACCATCATTAGTATATGGGAAACAGTTTTTCCTTTTGTTCCTATAGAATGAAGAAAACCCTATTTAAATATGCACTGACATACAGGTTAAGAGTGTTCTTTTGTTACAGCTCTTTGAAGTTGTATAGCTGCTGCAGCCTTCACACCTTCTGGTAAATGAGGAGTGTTATTAATGTCTGTCTCCATCCTTTCCTTATTGTTTTATCCTCTCTGCAGGTTATAAAGTGGACGTCAGCCTTCAGGACAGGCTTACACTAGTTCCCTATTTGAAGCCAAAGTCTTCTATCTTTTACATTCAGGCTGATGAGGTACTTGTGGAAAAAACATTATGTGTTCTAAAATCCCCCCAAATTATCTGACATGTACAAATTAATACCTCTAGGTTTTCTCTAAACTTTCTTATTCTTAAATTTATTATTCTTGGGTAAAATTTTATTTTGATATGTTCACAGCATGGCTTTGGATTTCCTCTCCACAATTCAGTCCTTTGGTTTCCTTCAGGCTGCTTCAGACCAGGCTCATGGTACTCCTGCAGCCAGGTTTGTTTTCCATGACCTACTGGGCTCAACTTTGTTTTCTCTGCTTCCAGCTATGCTAAACCTAAGATTAAATCTTAAGGCATCGGAGCCTTGAAAATATTAGCTTAGGAAATTTCTTTTTAATTCTGAACTCTTTGAAAATATGTAAGACAGAGAAAAACATGAAAAATAAAAAGTAGGAAAAGTAGCATATCTGCATTATTGTATATGTTTGCATATGCATACATATATGTGTATATAAGACTATACACATATGTGTACATATACATTATCTTAATGTGTGAGTGCATATATAATAATAAATACTCTGAGGTTCTGGGGCATAATAATACTCTATAAATGTTATTCTGGTTAATAATGTTACTCTTATATACTCATATACTGCTAGTGATGAATGGTCAATGACTTCTCTTGGGGTTATAGATTTATGTATTATGTCATTAGATTAGTTAAATTTTGTTTTATAAAATTAAGACTTATGGTATTAAATGTTTATGATTATGATTTTATTATATATGTGTATTTATGTATACAGATTTAAAATTGTATTACCTTAGAATATACATCTTTGAAATCTGTGATTTTCATTTAAATAGTAGTTTGTTTAATATCAACACAGATATGTAATTTTTATTTTGGTTAGTATTTATAGTTAGTTCTATATTCATTCTTTAACTTTAACATAACTTGTACTTCACATAACCTTTAAACTACCATCATGTGTGCTCCAAATGTTTTTTTTTTTATAAATAGCATGTAGCTGCATTTGCTTTTTATTTCAACCTTGACAAATTTTATATTTTCAATAAAATATATTTACTTTCTCCATGTAAATATATTTACTTAGCTTCACAGAGATAAAATTGGCAAAATATAATGTGATTTTTAATATACATATTTACCTATATTGAAATATATTAAATTTAAATGAAGAGTTGGATCCGTTGGCAATAAATATTACTGGTTTAGTTCATGTAAGTGTATCTTATTCTTTATCTTGTTTCCATTGTTTAGATCTTATTTTTTCTCTTTTGTTTTACTTTTGGAATATTCTCCCAGATTTCATTCCATTTAAAAGTGCCCCTGAAATTTTATTTCACCTTTCTACTGTTGTTTGGTAGTCACATTATTGGTTATAATAGCTTCTTGCCACTTGCTGACCATATATAACAGTTGTGTTCATTAATTGATTTCCTCAATCCTTTGTGATAACCTTGCAGTATGACTCAGTTACACAGACATTTTATAAATCTCATGAAACATTGTATATTTTTAATAGTCAATCTGTATTCAGTCATGTGTCTAAAAGTTACACTGCTCTTGACTTTCCTGTCTCCTGAAATGCTGTGTCCCTGTTAAGCTGTTTTACTGTAGACTATAGGAGTGCTTTGATAGCTCTGTCTTCATATGGAGGTCTGTCTGCCAAAAAAAAATGCTGCTTAGCTCCTGTTTTACTCAAAATATCTATTTGCCTTCCATGGTCTGAGAAATACTTTTTCTTTCTACAGAATTCTCTGCAAGTAGTTATTTTTCTCTGGGTGCTTTGTGGGCCTGTTCATTCTTTTTCTGTCTCCACATTTGTGCCTGAAAAGTCAGTTGTCAACTTAGCTTTTCTTTTCTCTGATGATAATGAGGACCCTAGGTACATTTGTTCAGACACAGTTCAGAGCCTTGGACATGGCAGATATGAATGCTCTGCTATTGAGTTACACCTATTTAGGGAATTTCCAAGCATTCTTCTTTATTTTTAGTGGTGTTAGAGTATAGAATGACTCAGTGTGGTGTTGGTCATAGCATTGTGAGTACTATTTGATGTTGTTTGCAAATCTTAAATGCATATCATTAAACATTTTTCATCATTTTTAGAAACACTCTGGCACATTCTTTTTTTGATTTTTTTTTCTGAGACAGGGTTTCTCTGTATAGCCCTGGCTGTCCTGGAACTCACTCTGTAGACCAGGCTGGCCTCGAACTCAGAAATCCACCTGCCTCTGCCTCCCAGAGTGCTGGGATTACAGGCATGTGCTACCACCACCTGGCTCTGGCACATATTTTTAAAAATATTGGGCCTGCACTCAGGAACTGAGCACATAGGCGGGTTTGTCTGCCAGCCCGCCTGGCTCGGGGTCCCTGTCCTGCCCAGGGAGCTGCTGAAGGGGAGAAGCCCCACGACCATATTTGCTGCCTGCCGGGACAGAAAAGGATCACTAGGTACTGTACCACCCTGAGCTTTAGATTTCTGGTGGTGCAAACCGCCAGGGGTCTGCCTGCACTCAGGAACTGAGCACATAGGCAGGTTTGTCTGCCAGCCCACCTGGCTCGAGGCCCTCGTCCTGCCCAGGGAGCTGCGGAAGGAGAGAAGCCCCGCAACCATACTTGCTGCCTGCCAGGACAGAAAAGGATCACTAGGTACTATACCACCCTGAGCTTTAGATTTCTGGTGGTGCAAACCACCAGGGGTCAGCCTGCACTCAGGAACTGAGCACATAGGCGGTTCATCTGCAAGCCAGTCCATCACAGGACCTGTGTCCTATGTGAGAATCAACAGAGGGAGTTACCCCCACCACAACATCTTCACTCCATAATAGAGCAGACAGAGAACACCTGGTTGACCTTGACAACCTAAGTATAACATTGCTTGAGGCAAGACTGAGAAGGGCTCCAAAGGCACAAAAGAGGAAGGCAGCATATCAGTAATCTGTGCCAGAAGAAACCCAGTCATCCAGTGTTGCAGAGATAAGCTTAAAGATCCACAGTAGGTTGAAGCACCAGTCAGTGACAATAAGACCATCTAACACCTAGGAGAACCAGATGGCTAAAGGCAAACGTAGGAACATTACTAACAGAAACCAAGGCATTATGGCAGCATCTGAATCCAATTCTCCAACATTAGCAAGTCCTGGATACCCCAACACACCAGAAAAACAAGATTTGGATTTAAAATCACTGGTCATGATGCTGGTACAGGAACACATGAAGGACATACTTAAAAAAATTCAGGAGAAAATGGATCAAAAATAAGAAGCCGTTACAAGGGAAACACAAAAATCATTGAAAGAAATTCAGGAGAATACAAAAGCCAATAAGAAGGAAATGCAAAAATCACTTAAAGAAATACAGGAGAACCTTGATCAACAGGCAGAAGTCATGAAAGAGGAAACACAAAAATCTCTTAAAGAATTAGAGGAAAACACAAACAAGCAAATGACAGAACTGAGCAAAAACTTCCAGGATCTAAAAAACAGAAGTAGAAACAACTAAGAAAGCACAAAGGGAGACAACTTTGGAGATAGAAAACCTTAGGAAGAAATCAGGGACCATAGATGCAAATATCAACTACAGAATACAAGAGATAGAAGAAAGAATCTCAGATGCCGGAAGATACCATAGAAACCATGGACTCAACAGTTAAAGAAAATGCAAAATGCAAAAAGCTTGTAACCCAAAATATCCAGGAAATCCAGGACACAATGAGAAAGCCAAATCTAAGGATTATAGGCATTGATGAGAGTGAAGATTTACAACTTAAAGGGCCAGCAAATATCTTCAACAAAATTATGGAAGAAAACTTCCCTAACCTAAAGAGAGAGATGCGATGAATATACAAGAAGCCTACAGAACTCCAAACAGACTGGACCAGAACAGAAATTCCTCCTGTCACATAATAATTAAAACCCCAAATGTACTAAACAAAGAAAGAATACTTAGGGCAGTAAGAGAAAAAGGGCAAGTAACATATAAAGGAAGACCTATCAGAATTACACCAGATTTCTCACCAGAGACCATGAAAGCTAGAAGATCCTGGGCAGGGCTCATGCAGACTCTAAGAGAACACAAATGCCAGCCAAGATTACTATACCCAGCAAAACTCTCAATTACTATAGATGGAGAAACCAAGATATTCCATGACAAAACCAAATTTACACAATATCTTTCTACAAACACAGCCATACAAAGGATAATAGGGGGAAAACACCATTACAACAAAGGAAACTATACCTTGGAAAGAACAGGATATTAAGCTTCTTTCATCAAACCCAAAGAAGATAACCACACACGTATAAAATTAAAATAAAAAAGGATAGGAAGCAATAACCACTACTCCTTGATATCTATTAACATCAATGGATTCAATTCCCCAGTAAAAAGACATAGACTAACAGAATGGTTACTTAAACAGGACACTACATTTTGCTGCATACAGGAAACACACCTCAGTGTCAAAGACAAAAACTACCTTAGAGTAAAAGGCTGGAAGACAATTCTACAAGCAAATGGTCCCAGGAAACAATCCGGAGTTGCCATTCTAATTTCAGATAAAATTGACTTTCAACCTAATGTCATCAAAAGAGACATGAAGAACTCTCAATCCTGAACATATATGCCCCAAACACAAGGGCACCCCCATTCATAAAAGAAACTTTACTAAAGCTCAGAGTACACATTGCACCTAACACAATAATTGTGGGTGACTTCAACACTCCACTCTCACCAATGGACCGATCAGGAAAACAGAAACTAAACAGGGAGACAATGAAACTAATTGAAGCTTTGAACCAATTGGAGTTAACAGATATATATAGAACTTTTTATCCCAAAGCAAAAGAATATACCTTTTTCTCAGCACCTCATGGTACCTTCTCCAAAATAGATCATATAGTTGGTCACAAGACAGACCTCAACAAATATAAGAAGATTGAAATAATCCCATGCCTCCTATCAGCTCACTATGGAGTAAAAGTGGTCTTTAGTAACAGTAAAAACAACAAAAAGCCCACATACACATGGAAACTGAACAATACTCAACTCAATGATACCTTGGTCAAGGAAGAAATAAAGAAAGAAATCAAAGATTTCTTAGAATTTAATGAAAATGAAGGCACAACATACACAAATCTATGGGACACAATGAAAGCAGTGCTAAGAGGAAATCTTATAGCTTTGAAGGCCTCCAAAAAGAAATTCGAGAGAGCATACACTAGAAGATTAACGGAACAACTGAAATCCCTGGAACAAGAAGAAGCCAATTCACCCAGGAGGAGAAGAAGACAGGAAATCATCAAACTCAGGGCTGAAATCAATCAAGAGAACCATACAAAGAATCAACAAGACCAAAAGCTGGTTCTTTGAAAAAATCAACAAGATAGATAAACCCTTAGCCAGACTAACCAAAGGGCACAGAGAAAGTATCCAAATTAACAAAATTAGAAATGAAAACAGAGATATTACAACAGAAACCGAGGAAATTCAAAAAAAAAATCATCAGATCCTACTACAAAAACCTGTACTCAACACAACTGGAGAATCTGGAGGAAATGGACATTTTCTTAGACAGATACCAATTACCAAAATTAAACCAGGATCAAATAGACCATCTAAACAGACACATAACCCCTAAAGAAATAGAAGGGGACATAGATAGGCTTCCGACCAAAAAAAGCACAGGACCAGATGGTTTCAGTGCAGAATTCTATCAGACCTTCAAAGAAGACTTAACACCAATACTCTTCAAACTTTCCACCAAATAGAAACAGAAGGAACACTACCCAACTCCTTCTTCAAAGCCACTATTACGCTGATACCAAAACCACACAAAGATCCAACTAAGAAAGAGAATTTCAGGCCAATTCCCCTTATGAATATCGATGCAAAAATACTAAATAAAATTCTTGTCCACCGAATCCAATAACACATAAAAACAATCATCCACCATGATCAAGTAGGCTTCATCCAAGGGATGCAGGGATGGTTCAATATAAGGAAATCCATAAATGCTATCCACTACATAAACAAACTCAAAGAAAAAAACCACATGATCATTTCATTAGATGCTGAAAAAGCATTTGACAAAATTCAGCATCCTTTCATGCTAAAAGTCTTGGAAAGGACAGGAATTCAAGACCCATATCTAAACATAGTCAAAGCAATATACAGCAAACTGGTAGCCAACATCAAACTAAATGGAGAGAAACTTGAAGCAATCCCACTAAAATCAGGGACTAGACAAGGCTGCCCCCTCTCTCCATATCTTTTCAATATAGTTCTTGAAGTCCTAGCTAGAGCAATTAGACAATATAAGGAAGTCAAAGGGATACAAATTGGAAAGGAAGAAGTCAAACTATCACTATTTGCAGATGATATGATCGTATACTTAAGTGACCCTAAAAACTCTACTAGAGAACTCCTACAGCAAAGTGGCGGGCTACAAAATCAACGCAAGCAAATCAGTAGCCTTTATATATTCAATGGATAAGCAGACTGAGAAAGAAATTAGGGAAATGACCTCCTTCACAATAGCTACAAACAGCATAAAGTATCTTGGGGTGACTCTAACCAAATGAGTGAAAGATTTATATGACAAGAACTTCAGATCTCTGAAGAAGGAAATCGAAGAAGATCTCAGAAAATGGAAAAATCTTCCATGCTCGTGGATTGGCAGGATTAATATAGTTAAAATGACCATCTTGCCAAAGGCAATCTACAGATTCAATGCTATCCCCATAAAAATCCCAACCCAGTTCTTCATGGAGCTAGAAAGAGCAATTCTCAAATTCATCTGGAATAACAAAAACCCAGGATAGCTAAAACTATTCTCAACAGTAAAAGAACTTCAGGGGGATTCAGTATCCCAGACTTTAAACTCTACTACAGAGCAATAGTGATAAAAACTGCACGGTATTGGTACAATATCAGGCAAGCGGATCAATGGAATAGGATTGAAGACCCAGAAATGAACCAACACACCTATGGTCACTTGGTCTTCGACAAAGGAGCTGAAAGCATCCAGTGGAAAAAAAGATAGCCTTTTCAACAAATTGTGTTGGTTCAATTGGAGGTCAGCATGCAGAAGAATGCGCATCGATCCATTCTTATCTCCTTGTACCAAGCTCAACTCCAAATGGATCAAGGACCTCCACATAAAACCTGACACACTGAAACTAATCGAAAAGAAACTGGGGAAGACCCTGGAGGACATGGGCACAGGGGAAAAGTTCCTGAATAGAACACCAATAGCTTATGCTCTAAGATCAAGAATTGACAAATGGGACCTCACAAAACTGCAAAGTTTCTGTAAGGCAAAGGACACCGTCAAAAGGACAAAACGTCAACCAACAGACTGGGAAAGGATCTTCACCAACCCTAAATCCGACACAGGGCTAATATCTAATATATACAAAGAACTCAAAAAAGTAGAACCCAGAGAAATAAATAACCCCATTAAAAAGTGGGGTACGGAGCTAAACAAAGAATTTTCACATGAAGAACTTCGGAGAGGTGAGAAACACCTTAAGAAATGTTCAACATCATTAATCATTAGGGAAATGCAAATCAAAACAACCCTGAGATTTCACCTCACACCAGTCAGAATGGCTAAGTTTAAAAACTCAGGAGACAGCAGGTGTTGGCGAGGATGTGGAGAAAGAGGAACACTCCTCCACTCCTGGTGGGATTGCAAGATGGTGCAACCACTTTGGAAATCAGTCTGGCGGTTCCTCAGAAAACTGGGCATGTCACTTCCTGAGGACCCTGTTATACCACTCCTGGGCATATATCCAGAGGATTCTTCAGCATGCAATAAGGATACATGCTCCTCTATGTTCATAGCAGCCCTATTTGTAGTAGTCAGAAGCTGGAAAGAACCTAGGTGTCCTTCAACGGAGGAATGAATACAAAAAATGTGGTATATTTACACAATGGAGTACTATTCAGCCATTAGAAACAATGAATTCATGAAATTCTTAGACAAATGGATGGAGCTGGAGAACATCATACTAAGTGAGGTAACCCAGTCTCAAAAGATCAATCATGGTATGCACTCACTGATAAGTGGATATTAGCCTAGAAACTTTGAATACCCAGGACATAATCCACAAATTAAATGATGTCCAAAAAGAATGGAGGAGTGGGCCCTGGTTCTGGAAAGACTCAGTGCAAGAGTATAGGGGAATTACAGAACAGGGAAGTGGGAAAGGGTGGATGGAAGAACAGGGGGATGGAAGAGGGCTTATGGGACTTGCGGGGAGTGGGGACCCAGAAAAGGGGAAATCATTTGAAATGTAAATAAAAAATATATCAATAAAAAATATTGGTATTGTGTCATATTTTCTCCTTTACTTTTAGTACTCTGGTTTCATGCATTTAGATCTTTACATCAAATCCTATTTTTTCTCCTTCCTTCTTTACTTCTTTGGTGTGAATCTGAGTACTTTTATTGACATTCTTTTAACTCATTAGACTTCCTATTCTGATGTCTAATTCTACTGAATTACTTAAATTTTTTGAAATTAAAATACTATAATTATAGTATTTCCCTTTCCTCTCCTTCTTCCAATCCTTCCTATTGAGCCCCACCCATGCTAATTCATGTCCTTTGTTTCTTTAATTTTTTATACTAATATATATATATATATATATATATATATATATATATATATATATATATATATTCCTAAGTTTATAAATATGATCACTGAGTTTGAAAAAATGTTATTTGTCTGTGATTTCAGGTTTTACCATTTAATTGTTAATCTCATTTATTTTTTATAAATTCAATTGAAAAATGTCAGTTTGGTACTTTCATGGATTCTGCCAGAATTTCCCATTATTTCTACTTAATTGAATATACTTATCACCACTATTTAAAACCCTATATTGTAATTTTGATATTCTGTTGTCTGAAATAGTATGTTGCCTGTTTCTACTTTTTAAGTTCAGTTTTGGTTTGACTTGCATGCTTGGAAAAAGCACAGACTATGAACACATTCAGGCAGGTTCTAGATGTTCTTGTACCATTCAGGCAGAGAGGCGTTGGCTTTCTTGCTGTTTCTTAGCTGGCGGCCCTTAGCCCATCCCATCATTGAGTCACACTACGTCTTATTTGCTTTTACTTTTAAGGGACGCTTTATGGATTTTTAAACTCAAACTGGTGGCTTTTACCGAACTGCTGCAAGTTTTGACGGGCCCAACATAAGTTTCCATTATCCAGTACAAAACCTTTCTAGAAACCTTTTTGTACCGCTCTCTGCTCTCAGTTGGAATTTCTCTCATTTTATCTTGTGAACAAACTGGAACTTTAAGGATTCTTGTTCTGGCTTCCCTCTGTCTTCATTTTTTGTTCTTTTAACTTGTAACCATGAATTCTAACCTGTGTGTCTGGGGAAGCAAAGGCCCTTTCTTCTCCTCAAGTTGCCCCTGTCCCTACTCAAGGCAAACCACAGTGAGCCTTGATGATAGAGAACTTGAAACACTCAGAGACCTGGAAAGGAACACAGACCTTCACTTTACAACCTTCCTTAGGTATTCTTCAGAGAATTAAAGCAGTTTTCTATATTATGATTACAATTTTGAATGCTTGTAATGTGAAGGTTCTCCTGGTATAACTGGCCTGTCTGTCGCTGAAGTTGACGGCTGTGATCATGTATGTGTTCAGGTATGTGTTCAGCCTATACTACTTGCCAGGTGTGTTCTCAGTTGTTAATTAATGGTCTTCCATTTAACCCCACAACTGTCTTTAAAACAGTTTCTTTTTTGCAGATATGAAAACTGAGGCTTACAAAAGATAGCAATAAACTAATCTAGTAATGTTTGTCATTCACTTATTTGACATAGAGAGGATAAAATTCTGTTTTAACAATGTGCTGTATGTCAAGCAAATGACACAGAGAATGGGGAAGGAAAGAAGGAAAGACTTGGTCTTGTCTTTACAGGACATCAAGCCTTCCTTTGGATTTCCCTTTATCTCCACAGGCAGAAATTGATCCCCTAAGCCCTGGTCTCTAGTGTCATGGGACAATAGTAAGGAAACTGTGCATTTATTATTTTTCCCCAAGGCTAACATTTTGAGGAAGTAATGTACGTTATACTAATTCTTTTGTTTCCTCTAGTTGATGATTGAAGAAAACTTCAGATAACTCAATACATAAGACATTTTACAGATTTTTCCTAATTAAGACGAAAAGACATGCTACAAATATGAGATACTGAGATGGACTAAATTATGAGAAATATAAGATAGCAACGACTTTGCACGCACTCACAGAGAACATTTTCCTCTTTCTGAACCTCACATTGCTCCTCTGAGGAAGTGGTGTTGGCATCACTATTTAAAGTATGAGAAAACAGAGGCACAGAGAAGTTTAATAAATTACACAAAGGTCATGGAGCCAGAAAATAGCAGAGGTAGGATTTATAAATAGAACATATTGGTCTTTATGCTATAGAAATGCCAACATTCTGTGAAATGTTTAACTTGAATTCTTGAAGGATAGGGGTATTGTTAGTTCATTCACTAAGTTAAGCACCATCATATTTGTTGGTTTTTCTACGCAGGTCGCCTACCTACTCCACAGCACAGGTCACCTGTCTGCCTGCTCTGCGGGCCGCATGGGGATGTGGTGGAGACATGGGCGGCAATGAGATACACCAGGCCAAACAGTTCCACATGGGACTTTATTTAAGATGGGAAAGGGGTAGCGGGTGGGAAGAAGGAAGGAAAGAAAGAGAGAAAAGAGAGAAACGCTGCCTAGTTATTTATGGTTGATGACGTAGATTACAGGTAAAGGTGGGCCATTGAATTCTGGGTATATGGCGGCTGTTGCCTTGGCAACAGGCCTATAGTTCTAATTGTCACCTATATGACATCACAGGCCTCGCAGGTCCCGGGTACCAACATTATTTTCCACTTTAATACTAGTTAACCTTTCATTCTAAAGTGTCAGTCCATTTCATATTATATTCCTTAGAAACTCCTGAAAATGAAGGACAAAACTGTGATTATATCGAGGAATTTTGAAGAAAGAGTGGGAGACTGTGACTGTGAAATAATATTAGCTGTGTAAAAACTAAAGCTTCAAAAATCATATTCTGAAGACTATTAAAAGATCAAACTGTCTTCTGATCATCTATTTATTCATTAGTTCATTTTACCCAGAGAATAATTGTCCTGCAGTGTTGTTTACAGATAAGCCACTATTACTACTACAATAAAGTATTCTGCAGTTTTATGAGCATGAGCATGTTTAACATTCACAATGTTCTCTATATGGTTTATTATTATTCCTATTCAGCTGAAGAAACTTTGATTTACAGGGTATTAATAATCTTTGCATGGTCAGACATATAAAGGCTGTGCAAATGACTGAGGTGGGCTATTAGCCCAGGACAGTCTAACTGCTAGGACAAGGCAACATTGTCACCGGGTTGTCGGTCCAGAAACTGAAGGAAGGGTGCCAGTCTCTCTAAGAGTAGCCCTCAGTTAGTGACTACAATAAGCTTTACAATCTGGTAGGAAAGATAAGAAAACAAATATAAATCTAATAGTAAAAATAGGTTGCAGCACATATCAAAACTGAGATGGTGTATTTAGATCTTCAAAGGGAGAGATTATGTCCAGCTGCGATAATTAAAGTTCTCAGGTTGGCAGGGGGGTGCAGAAAGAAAGAACTTAAAGTTGCTGTGTAAGCTATAAACTACGCTCACATTTTCACACCACAACCGTGCAGTCTTATTTTTCTGCTTGAAATGGAAATGGCTGTTCTCTGCTCCAAGCTCCTAAGCATGTATTTGAGCGCCTACGTAAAGGCGTCTGTCATTTTTCATCTCATGCTATGATTAAATATGCCATGCTCTCTCAGTGTCCAGCTTGCCAACAGGCTCTTGACGGGGGATTCCTATATAAACATGTTGCCTACAACACAATAACTGTGTCTGAATGCCTCCTCTCCTTTGGTAGCTCTTACATTATCTTTCTGTCTCTTCCTACTTTCTTCAGTCTTCTCACAATAGACAATGACATACTTGGCCTCCATCACACCAGCATGTGAGGAAATTTTTAGGAGCATTTTCTTGATTCATGATCAATGGGGGAGGTTCCTTCTACTGTAGGCAGTGCCTGACCTGGGCAGGTGATTCTGGCTTGTGGGCATATACCCAAAGGATTCCCCAGCATGCAATAAGGACACATGCTCCATTATGTTCATAGCAGCCTTATTTATAATAGCCAGAAGCTGGAAAGAACCCAGATGTCCCTCAATGGAGGAATGGATACAGAAAATGTGGTATATTTACACAATGGAATACTACTCAGCAGTTAAAAACAATGAGTTCATGAAAATTTTTGGCAAATGGTTGGAACTGGAAGGTAACCCAATCACAAAAGAATACACATGGAATGCAATCTCCGATAAGTGAATATTAATTAGCCCAGAAGCTCTGAATACCCAAGGCACAATTAGCATAAGAAATGACTCCCATGAAGAAATAAGGAGAGGGTCCTGATCCTGGAAAAGCTTGATCTAGCATTGTAGGGGAGTATCAGGACAGAGAAAAAGGAGGGAGGTGATTGGAGAATGGGTGGAGAGAAGAAGGCCTATGGGACATATGGGGAGGGGGAACTGGGAAAGGGGAAATCATTTGGAATGTAAACAAAGAAAAAAAATATATAAATAAAAGAAAACAAATGGAGACACCATGGGAGCAAGTAGTTGAAAAGCATTCCTGCATTCCTTCAGGTTCCTGACTTTAGTTCCTAGTCTGACTTTTCTCAGTGATGGATTGTGATCCCTTTCCTCCTCAAATGAACAAGCCATTTTCTCCTAATGTTGTCTTTGGACATGGATGGGTCTTATCACAGCAACAGAAAAAAACCCAAGACAATTGCTTGAGATTTGTTTGTTCTCAGTGTCTTAGATCTGCAGTGCCTATAGGATAAGAACTGAACCCTCTTATTTAGAAACAAAAGACAAGCCTTTTTGTTCTACTTTTTGGTGCTGGCCTACTTCAAACCAACATTGTGTCCATACAGAATTGTGAACCTCTGTCCTTTGACCTACCAACCCTTCATCTCATTTGGAATATCAATTTTCTTCCTTTTTGGGGTCAACATAACCTTCAGCAGTAAGTTTTAAATCGCCCTTTAAAACTTTCATTGCATTTCTTCCACTTGGGATTATGTATCTCTCTTATTTGCTGTGATAGTACTTTGAGTTTATGTCACTATCACTGTTCTTACCACACTCGATTTTTTATTATTCTTAGTTATCTATCACTTCTAATTCTCACTTTTCTATGAATGGTTAGCTCATTCTCTGATGGTTTTCAAGGGCTCAACAGTGGCTGAATGAATGGATGAAGAAAACTTGACATGCAACTGAAGAGTCTCAGAATAAAGAACTCACTCCTAGAAGCTTGAACTTGGTTATGTCTGGGGGCCCACTGTTTTATAATTTTCTAAGGTAACTTGGCTTTTATTTCCTAAACCTTTAGCATGATTTCACCAGAATTCTCCCATAACACATCACCATCCATGTAAGCCAAAGCATTATCTACACTACAGGGGAGAGGTAGCATGTACTAACTGGAATCTGATACTTCGCACTTTCTCCATAATTCCTTTTCTTTTGTTGGATACACAGACTTGGAGCATTACAAATGGTGGGCTGAGTACTGTGATGACAGCCCCTGAAGAAGATGTGCTAATATATGTGCCAGATTATGACAGGCACAATATTTTACTTCGGTAATATTTTGCGACACCAGATACTGTTCTCTTGACGGTTTTCACTTTATTTATGATCATCTGTGATAGACAAAATGAAAAATAGCTGGATTATACTGTTTATGATTTGTATACATTGTGTCTATCTGATCGTGTTACTCTTTGATTTTATAATGCACAACTTAAAAGTGAGGGCTGTTTAAATACTGCTTGGCTATTTTAAAATCCAGTATATAAAAACACTGGACTCCCAAGCTAGCCTCAATTAGTTGAGTACAGAATCATGGGCTCAACACCACTGGGAATAAGCTTCAGGCAGCATCTCTGCTGTGCCTTGTTGTTTGTTTTCTTTGTACCTGTGATTCTCCACTTCTGATGCAGGGCTGCAATTTGCACACCACCTACTCATCACAGAAACTCCCTCCCTCAGGAAACTAACCCGGATTTCTACTTTTAAGTAGGTTGTTATTTCTTTAAAACGCAGGGCTAGTTCACCACTTAGTTCCTTTTTTTCAGTGTTTTTATACTGGTTTAAATATGAGACAAAGCGTAGGATTTAAGCCAGAAAATACACAGGTAACATATTACTCTAGCATGGAAAAATATGCCAGGGACATTGTAGGTCCTCAGGCATATCTCAGATGTTGAGCCATCCCTCCATTTTCTCTGGCTTGCCACCTGCTATTGTCATTATCCCCTACCCCACATCACTCCTGGTTACCAAAAACTATGCTAAATTAAAAATGAAGCCATTGATAAATAATGTAGATACACTGAGAAAAGGAGTATATTCATTCTTTATTCATGGCAGGATACATTAATGTCTAATTCTTTCTATTTATTTCTGTTCATGTGACATAGTAGAGGAAAGGTCTAGAGAAAAAAAGGACATGTAAATGAAATTACACATCTTTTAATCTTAGAAAATAGTGAGATATTAGAATTTATATAGCTAGATTAGTTCTTCTGGCTAATGTGGTGAGACCACTGATATTCTGAATTATCATTCTCTTAAATTTTGTGGATAAACTTTCCACACTCTTAAAGCTTCTTTAAATAAAATTCACATTGTTTATCTCTCTGTCTATGTCTCTGTCTCTGATTCCCTCCTGCTCTGTCTCTCTTTCTCTTTCTCTCTCTCATTCTCCTGCTCTCTTTACTCTCTTTCTCTTTTTCCTCCCTGCTCTTTGTGTGTATAAACCCTACTAGAACATTATGTTAATTTGATGCTTTACGGTTTCGCTTAACACCAAGTCATATTGTGAATTAAGACTGTGAGTTAGCAACGATATAATTGCCTATTCAATACTTGCATAGCACTCAACAAGATGCCCACATGGATAGGAAACATTTCATCAGGCCCCATCCATAGATGGAGATCTACAAGTAATCAATGTCAGCTGCCAGAGGGAGACTCAGATTTCGGAATGATCCCCTGACAAGTGATCTAATCCTAATCGGCCAGCTCTGAATGTGCGTATATAGGAGCAACGCTGAATGGAATCAGTACATTAGACCTGTATGTTTGCAACTATTGTGATTAAAGAAACATCTTGAATTTGAGAGGGAGTGGGAAAGCACAGGAAAGGTTTGAGTGTAGGGACTTTGGAATATAATATATAATATGATATATATGCAAATATATAATAATATTATATGCAAATATAACACTCATATACAACTTGTTAAGAAGGAGGAGAAAAGGAAAAGAAAGAAGAGGGGAAAGAATAGGAGGAGAAGGGGATCCTGAATAGGACAAGATCCTAGGTAAAGGATAGGTACTCCTCATTGTCTCTTGACCTGGTGAGGGAGTGGATCATTACAGATAACCAGCCAAGATATTGGAACTATGAAGGATCAAAGGAAAGGATCTGTGAAACTGTGTTTGCCGTTGGTTCCTTGGGTGTAGCTAAGATCCAGTGAGATGGCTCAGCATGTGAAGGTATTTGCTGCCATGCCTGATGACCTCAGCTCAATCCAGAACCACATGGCCAAGAAGTTGTCCTCTGATCTCTGTATGTGGGACAAGGAACGGGTGAGCATAGATACATACATACAAACACATGGATACAAAATAAATAAATAAAATCATAATAACATATGATGTGCAGCTAATTCCTCAGAGCATAGGAAACCAAAAAGGCCAATGTCAGAAAACTGGCCAGTTCTATGAATCCAACACCTTGGGCTTCTCATTTATGTAGTTCTTGTAGTCATTGTTACCATTCTTCTGCAATCATTTTGTAGCTGTTTATATATTAAAGTCTTTCGCCTGTCTAAATTACATTACAAGGTACTGACGAAAGTGTTTTGCCAAGTATTATTTATGGTGGAAGGCACTACCTTAAGGGAACTGCCCAAATGAACAAATACAGATACCTGGAAACACAAAGAACAAAAGTTTAGGGTGAAAGGGAACTTAGAATGATGAGACAAGGTCATTAGTTGTCCTACTCTCAATAAAAGTGTCTTTTAAGATCAAATGTTAGAGAGGCTGGAGAGATGGCCAAATGGGTAAGAGCACCAACTGCTCTCCCAAAGGTCCTAAGTTCAAATCCCATCACCCACATGGTGGCTCACAACCATCCGTAAGGAGATCTGAAGTCCTCCTCTGGTGTCTGAAGACAGCTACAATGTACTTACATATAATAAGTAAATAAATCTTTAAAAATATTTTAAAAAAAGACTGAATCATAGAGACTTGGTCTTATATTAAAGTGGATTATTTTGTTGAAAAGAATTCTTTATAACCTTCCCATGAGTTTTGCCCTTTAACCCTACTCCATCCTTTTGGAGATACTCTAAATACAGGCAATAGCTAAAATAGACAAGATAAAATATGTTATTACAGTTAATATAGCCCTCTGAAATGTTTTCCTTCAAAATGGTCAAGGTCTATTCAAGTTTGAATAATAAATATACCCTATAGACTCATAGGTTTAATCAGTTGCTTCCCAATTGGTAGCATTGTTTGGGAAAGTTGTAGACTCTTTTGCATGAAGAACAAATACATAGCCAGTGGGGATGAGCACTGCAATGTTCTAGTCTGGCTGCAGTTCTCCATGTATCCTTTGTCTGTGCAGATGAAGATGGGATCATCAGCCAGCTTCGCATTGCCATGGACTGGTGTCATATCTTCTTCCCACCCACAATCGACTCTACCACCTGTAACTGCTAACACAAACCTTTTCTTTCCTATCTTGTCTCTGGAAGATATTCCATTATAGCCATACTTCCACACTTCTGTTTTTATTAATTAATACAGCTCTCTTAGTCATCTACATGGTCTGTGGTTTCCATCTACTGTGTGACCATGAGATAAATTTGTCTGTTTGGTTATCTGATCCAGCTAAAAAAATAATGCTGCCTCTTTAGATATGTTTGTCTTCCATAACAAAATAAGTCAGCACAGTACTTAGATCTGAGGCAAGCTTTACAAGGATAAAGTATACATGGGCAGGAGGGGATCTCAGTTTTTACAGTGTATGATTAGAGAGGGAAGTGGTGGGTTAAGTTGCTAAAGAACATGAAGGAGAAATGGACATCTGGTGCTATCACAGTGTGCTGCACAGAGTAAGGAGATTTCTTTCAGTATTTTAAACACCAGCCTTTCTGCTATGTTAAATTTTACTTATTCATGCAAGTGAGGTAGATGAAGATAGCCAAAGCATCTCTACTTCACATTTAGATCCTCTAGACAACTTGGTGTGATTACCCAAAGTAAGCTTTGCCTACATTCAACTTAAAGATTACCAAAGTCTGCACATCTACCATAGGAAAAACTACCAATGTGGTGTTCTGTTATATTTGTTAAACATTTCTAAAGTGGTTTAGTCTTTTATAGTTAATGAAGACAGTTATATATGTTTTATAATATAATTATTTTTTCTTGAATCCTTTAGAACCTACCCTCATTCACTTAAGTATGTTTCCTACACAAATTGGTAACATCTCTAGATATAATATCTCTGCCACTTAGTATTATTACTCTGATTATTGATAATATAATCAGATAAGAGATTAAAGACCCATACCATATTATTACCAAGAATAAGATGAATCAAGTCTCTTGACATAGTAATCAATGATACAAACCATTCACAAAACCATTAATATGTATGTAAAGCTACAAATTCAACTTGTTCAGCGATGGTACCTTTTAAAGTCACATTATATAAAAACATATATTCCATATCACAGAATTTCAGAATTAGAAAAGAACTAAGAGACTACGGACTATACACTTGTCACCTTTATTGATCTATTGTCTTGTAACTCTCACGAGGCAAGATGCCTCACACTGGAAGGCTGACACAAGAGCCCCACAATACCTTCTGAAGATCATAGTCTTCTTAGGGACTCATTCTGGAAACAGAATTAAGGTTAGTGTATAACACTTTGCAGAAATCATTTTATGCCCTCTTGTAAAAACAAATATTTGTTGGTGTTTAGATTTTTTTGAGACAGGCTCTCATGTAGACCAATTTGCTATATTGCCAAGACTAGCCTTGCACTCCTGATCTCTCTGACTTTACCTCCTCTTTCCTGAAATTATAGGTCAACTCCATCACTTAGTCTCATTTATAATTGCTATGATTTCTCAGATATGATGTCTGAAATGTTTTTTTTATGTATTTCTTTCCAACTTTCACCAAAGAAAAACTTCTTGTATGAACATAAGTAGCATACATACATACATACATATATACATACAACCATACATATGTATACATAAATGCATGTATACATACATTGCTATGATACAAATATATAGATATGAACTCTTCCTGGAATTAGCCACAAACTATTCCAAGGTATTTACCTTTTTGTTGCTATTGTTATTTTTTAGTGATGTTTTGAGACAATATTTTACTCTCTATCTCAGGGCAGCCTGGAGTTCATAGAAAACCATGTGGCTAAGCCTCTGAAATACTAGGATTACAGTTCTGGATCACAATACTCAATTAGGAAAGATGTTTTATGTAATTGGTGGAATGTGTGATTTCTTTTATATATTTTGTTTTTGTGTTTTACTCTTGGAGACTTTTAAGGAAATATGATAGGGAACATTTTTCCTTTTAATATAACAAGACAGAGATCTAATGTAAATCTTAGAATATATGTGATCCTCCTATTTTAATATAGTCAATAAATATCTCTAATATCATATAATTCAGACAGCAAATAATAATTAAAAGTCATTGGGTAAATGAAATCTTTTCTTTCACTGCATTTTTTGGTGTTATGGAGAAAGCATGCTGCATTTTATTACACAAGCTAACACCTTGAGAGGCTTAAGGTTGTTCCAAGATGGAATGCAAAACCCATATGCTTCTGCTTCATACAACTGAGTTTCTGAGCAATTGAAACCAACAGGGAGGTCTTTGGGAGAAAGTTTCTGAATGGAAATGTTTTAATTAAACCAGAAAGCCCCTACTAGACATTGGAATATAAGATGCCTACCCTTGGAGATATGTAATCCTGAAACAAGTTCTCTCTTACCACATTCTTAGAAACCCTAAAATTGCCCTTGTACAATACCCTACCTAGATTGGCCATGTGCCATCTTTCTTTAGTAATGTCAGATTGACCTTCTTTGTTTAAAAACTGAGTTTAGCCTATCCTTTTATTCTTATTTTAAACACAACTTAAACATTTCTTTTAATCTATACTTAGCATTATTCACAAGCCCGAGTTATTGCTTCTGCAGTTTTGTCACTCTAGAAAAGTTTGCAGCATTCTTGTATTCCGTTCATGTTCATGTGCTCTCTCTGCTACCCTGTGTGCATGACCTTAAAAATGCATTTTTATCACTTACAAACAGAATATTTACTGAAAAAAAATCTTTAAAACCAGAAGGCAGCTTAAACACTAAAACAAATATCACTCATAATTCATAATTTGATGTAATAAATATTCATATTTTAATATATTTCATTGCTATGTCTAGCCCTCTTAAAATTAGAACCAGCTTTTGGATGCCAGTGGTTTTGCACTTAATGTACATGGTCTGGTACAATCAAGAGTGGGTTAGAGGTCTCGTGAGGCTAAGAGTCATGCTGAAAGTGTTGGTGAATGTTGTTACAAAGAATTAAATTCTGCACTGACCCCAAACTTGTCATGAGGATGTTTAACGCCTCTACTAGCATCTACTAGCTTCAATTTTACAGACTTTTCATCCATAGATGATAAGCTGGTTAAGTATATACCACTCTGTTATTACTTCATCACTTTCCTGTATATAGACACGTCTAGTATAAAAGTTTTATTCCTATGCTTTACCTAAACAAACATGACTACATTACTGCACATCCCCTGATGGCATTTCTTGATTTTTCCTTTTATGCTTACCCCCCAAAAAAACTTGCTAAAATCATAATTATGAACTTCATGCTTTTTAAGGAGAAGATAATCCTGTCCATTTACTTTTATAAAATCTATTTTTAGTTATTTGTTACATCATTAAAGTGTACTGTCTGTTGCATTACTTTTTCTGCCTTGCCAGTTGATTGGAATATCTATTTCTTTCATTTGTCCTCTTTCTTCTTACTATTAGTATCAATATATTATATCTATTTCCCAAAGCCTTTAATTTTATGTTTTATTTCGGAGCATGTTTCTCTATTTTCCAGATTTTAATCTAAAATCTTTTTGATCAGATAGGCATGTCTTCCAGCAGACTTTTTTTTTTCCAGGTTCTTCTGAGATGTGCTTTATCTCTTGCCAGAAGCTGCCTCAGATCTTTTGGTAATCTTTACAGAATTTCTTGGCTTGGAATCATAGAAACATATTGATGAAATTCATGTAGCTTCCACTGAGGACTTCAGCTTGGAGAAAAAGTACCTTAAGCTTATGAGTTGTTTTTTGTTGTTTTTGTTTTTGTTTTATACTTAAGGGATGATAACATATGGGGAGCAGTCATAGTCTTCTTATCATATTCTAGACATTATTTATTGCTTTTTCTCTTTTTGTTTTAGCACTTATTCCTAATATCTTTGCCAGTTTAGAAGGAATTAATATAATAAAAGTGTATTATTAGTTAAAGGGAATTTAATTCTAATTTTATTAAAAGCCATACTAATTATATTTGGTAATTTCCTTTCTCAGTCATATTTCAGTGAGAAAAATATTTTGGAAACATTAAATATATCTCACACTTTCTTTAATAAGGATATTGTTTGCTTATCTTTCTTTGAATTTAAGTCTCTATTAAAAAATTGGAGAAAACTAAAAGACTAGATTTGATATAAATGCTATTCTATTTACATGTATTAACTTAGGATAATGGTTTTGGATGATGGAGTATAATATTCACTATCATTGCTAGCTTTATCTCTAAGCCACTGAGTCAAGTCAAGTGTTACTTCAGCTGTAGATCTGGATGCCTGTGTTTGGGTATTTTGCTAGAACTATTCATAGACTATTAAATTTCCTTGTATGTGGATTTGACTGTTTAATAGCCTATGTTTGTTTGAACTGTTAACTCCTGACTGCCTTGAGGTGTCCAGCTTAGGCAGATACAGTATCCTCGAAGAAGGAATATAGTGTACTACTTAGCAACTTAGACATGAGTATAACTGTCCTTTGGTGGCATGCTATGGAGTGTGTCCTAGATCGAAAATTTTATTTGAATCAAGTGATATTTTCCCAGACAGGACTAAAGAGCCTCTACCTAAAAACTATCAGATCATCTTGGTCATACTCTTGCTTCCTTAAGAAATCCTGTAGAAAAAGGATATCATGTTTTCACAATTAAACTTTGAGACTCTAAAAACTGTCTACTGAAAGAATTATTATTCCTTTAGCCACAAAGGTATAAAAATGAAGTAATATGTTTCCTTCAATGAACCTATAATGTTTTGTATAAATAGGAGCAAGGTATTGTAATAAAAATAATAATGTGGTGCTTTGAACAAAAATCGCTAGCTCCTACTGGCTCATCTATTTGAATGCTTAGTTACCTGGGAGTGGCATTATTGGAGAAGGATTAGGAGGTAAGGCTTTGTTGGGGGAAATGTGTTACTGGGGGGGTGGGGTGGGCTTTGAGGTTTCAAAAGCCCATCAAAGCTTAGTCTGTCTCTGTCTCTCTGTCTCTCTGTCTCTGTCTGTCTCTGTCTGTCTCTCTGTCTGTCTCTCTGTCTTTCTGTCTCTCTCTGTCTCTCTGTCTCTCTCTGTCTCTCTCTCTCTCTCTCTCTCTCTCTCTCTCTCTCTCTCTCTCTCTCTCTCTCTCTCTCCTTGTGGATCAGGTTTCAACTCTGAGATACTTCTCTAGTACCACATCTGTCTGACTCCATGCTCCCTGCCAGGATGGTAATTTACCAGTACCCTTAAACTTTAAGCAAGCTCTGAGCTGGAGAACATCATACTAAGTGAGGTAACCCAGTCTCAAAAGATCAATCATGGTATGCACTCACTAATAAGTGGGTGTCAACCTAGAAAACTGGAATACCCAAAACATAATCCACACATCAAATGAGGTACAAGAAGAACGGAGGAGTGGCCCCTAGTTCTGGAAAGACTCAGTGTAGCAGTATAAGAAAAAACCAGAACGGGGAAGTGGGAAGGGATGGGTGGGAGAACAGAGGGAGGGAAGGGGGCTTATGTGACTTTCGGGGAGTGGGGGACCAGAAAAGGGGAAATCATTTGAAATGTAAATAAAAATATATCGAATAAAAATATATATATTTAAAAAATTTCTTTATTTTATAAAAGTTGCTTTGGTAATGGCAACTTCTTCAAAGCAATAAAACAGTGGGTAAGACAGATGATAAGGCATGTTAGGAAGTTGAGAAGAGAAGTCCTATGCAAACCAGTAGGAGACATTTCTCAGCCATTGGGTTATGCCTGATACTCAACAAATAAATGCAGTTCAGTCAGAGTAAAGTATAGATTGAGCGATTTGTAGAGTTAAGACTATGCGGAGTAAATAACCAGCAATTCATTGTTCTCAGATAGTATAGAGAAGAGTAATAGGACTGGAACCAGAGGCTGACTTAGAAATCAGACAATTGAGTCTGAAAAGTTCAATAAGTGCTTTCTGAAGACTGGGTGCTGAAAGACATCTTTTAGGTTTTCAATAAGAAAAATGGCAGTTACAAATTCATGCACATTTTTCTTTAATTTGTGGTGATTGATTTAAGAAAGGTATTTGCAAACTTTAAGATGCTAACTCTTTTATAAGGTAGACTTTAATTTTTCTTCCTATGATATGGTATAAATTTAGTAATACACTTCTAACAAAGAATAAAATAGACACAGCAAAGACAATTTTTGCTACTAGCTAATGAAGGCAATTGAGGCTTCCTGTTTGTCTTGTTTTCAAAGGTCACAAAAGTATTGTTGTTGTTTTTTAACAGCCACATGTAAAGTCATCGGTGCCTCTCAAGTTATCCCATTACTTAATATTCAGCATGCAGCTTGAGTGCAATCTCTGGAGTACAGGAGCCAAACTCTCCACTGAAACCTGATCTTCAAGTACTGTGTGAGATAATAAATCCTTGTAGCACTAAATAGCTCCAGTTTGTTATATAGTAGATAACATGCTGACTTTTGAGGGAACAGAACTTCAGTGAAGGCGGGGAAGTTAAGATACTATTGCAGTTTATTAAGTGAGAACTAATAAAGGTATAATTTAGGGTAGGTAAAGACAGGTAGGATAAATATATATATATATATATATATACACATATACATATATATCTATATTAGTAGTGGTAGTAGTAATAATAATTTATTATTATTATTATTTTCTGGGAAACAAATTGAGGGTCTTCTGAGTGGTAGGCAAGTACTCTACCTTTGAATAATATCTTCAGTCTTTTTTGAGGCCGAGAGAGTTTCAAACAGGGATGAAATGGAATAAGTGTTTAGAAAAGCTTAATTCGTAGATCAATTTAGGATGATAGGATGGGAAAGACTGAGGGAATTGGTTAAGCAGGGAGTCTGATACAATACACCACGAGTTTGGTGATAAAATGACAAATGGAAAAGACGAGTGTGTCTAAATTTAAAATGTCATTTGGGAATGTAATTAGCTTGATGTAATAATTCTTCCCAGGTTTCCAAGAGCATATTACCAGATGGATGGCATGACGGTCATGATCCTGCATATGTAGGCCTGATCCTACAGTCTGAATCAGTCCATTTCTTCCTTCATGACTCTCTGGGACAGAGGGTTAGGAACAAGTTTGTACTATGACTTACTAGCTCTCGTTATAGTGCATGGCTCCTCCATGCTACCTGACATGCATCCTACGGGAACCAAATCATATGATGTGAAACATCCTGACACCACTAAATAGATTTTGAAAAATCCGATATTTTCTTTGTTCTTGGGATTGTTTCCAGGTGACTCTGGGGACACACTAGAGGTGAAAGCTCTCTGCGTAGTCTCTCTGATCCATTTGTATCCTCTTCCTTTTAGAGACTGTTTCTCTCCTTGTCTGTTTCTTATTTCCACTTTCATGAAGTTTCTCTCCTGCCTTAAAAGGGCCCCGCTAAAAACAAGGACGTCCTAGAAGGTACTTATGCAGGAGCATGATTAATTTGAGGGACTATAGCCCACTCAATGGAACTGCTTTCATAGACATTTGGCCACATGACTTTGGAGTTAAGAGGAACATTAGCATGCTAGCATTTCTCTGGGAAGTAATTGGTAGTGATAGGAGTAGCAGGAGTGGAGTTCTGGGCTATTCTAAGATCTTTGCCCAATTGGAGTTATGAAATCATTTGACTATGGTAAAAGACATCCATGATCTTGACCAAAAATATGGATCAATAAAACAAGTTTTATAAAAAAAAGCAAAACTTAGGTTTCTTCAATACATCAAGATGGGAGAAAGCTAATAAAAAACATGTAAAACATTAAACAAACAAAATTAAGATAAACAGACACAGGATTGGAAAAACCGACTGGAAAATGAGTGTGTTTTAAAAGATGTGTCCAGAATTACAGAGTTGGATAGCATTTCAAGATATGAAAATAATAGAGAAATTAGATATGCTGATTATCAATCAGGTTTGGTTCAGGAAGTTATTAATAGGTCAAGTCTTGAGGGTCTGAGAGGACTCCAATGAGAAATGCTCACTGTCTTGTGGTAATAAGGGAGCATCTTGTCTCTTCTGTTTTTATCCAGTTGAATCCAAGCTTCCCCTACAGGCATGAGTAACTAAGCCATAATGTAATGTTAATATTTGGTCATTTGTAAATGTCATGTTGAAGGGATATCTAAAGGTTATCCTTTAGGAAAAGGTTAGGCTCTCAAGAAACAGACTTCCTCTCAGATCTCTAAGTCACTTCTTGATCAGCCACGCCACAAGGAAGCCATGCAGCTTGCTTTTGGTTGAGTAGACAGACATCCTCTGCATGAATGAATCCATTTCTCTGTCGCAGTTGCTCTTTCAGCATAAGGGCACTCAGCCACACATTTCTGTTTTCTGATCATATTTTTGAGGATACATTTATACTAATCTAGTAGTACTATTCTCTCTCCACACTCTGTTCTCTTTCTTTCTTCTTCCTCATTCTCTCCTTCTCCAAGCTTTCCTGCTTTTTAATGAAAGGGTCATTAGAAAGTGTGAGAATTGCTCAAGGATTATATGAAGTTGTGGCAGCTAAACTGAATGCCTCATTAGCATGTGAGAGAAAAGCCCAAACAACACCATCAAAGGGTGTTAAGCCAAACCAATGGGCCATGGAGGTGGTGCTTAGAATTAATTTAAATCCAGTTGAATCCAACTTTAAAGGCAACAAGAATGAAAGAATTACTCCCCTAATACTTACTTAATAGCCCGGTTGTGTGTGAAGTGCACATTCTCATGTCAATACAAACTCAATTGTCTGAATTTGTTCGAATGTAGTCACCTATATAATAAAAACAAACTACAAAATATTTTGATATTTCAATGACTTTTTTTTTCTGTTGGTGGTGATTAACAAAATCTCGAGAAAGCACAGCGAACTCAGGAGAATACCTACTTTAAAGTTATTACAATAGGTTACCCATAGGAAGAAAATTGAAATACTCAACACACACAAGATAGGTAACAACAGGATGAGAGGATAAAGAAATCTCAAGAGCTTTTAATTTGTTTTCATAAACTCCTAATCTCACTAAAAGTTTCCTATAAATGGGGGTGAGTTGGGAGAGAAGCTAGGAATGAAACACAAACAAAAACAAGAAAGCAAGGAAAAAAGTTGGGGGTGGGAGGGCACATTGATTAGCTACCCCAATTTCCTTTCAAGCCAACAGTTTGGCTCCCTCCAGTGTCCACTTAAAGAGCCTGTTGTTTATTGACTGAGTGAAAGTAACTTGCACACTTGGGTTCAGTAGGGTCGGTTTTGAGAGTTAGGTCTTTGTTAGAGCTGGCAAACTTAAAGAAATACTACTTGGTATTTACAGGATGCATGTCTCTGTGCTCCAACTGGTATCTCTGAAGAAGAGACCATATGAAAAGCCAATGAAAATTCTCAAAAGTTTTCTGGAAGCAGGATAGGAGTGAGTAATCTGGAAACTGTGGTCAGATTACATGAGAGACTGGTGGCCCAAGGTTTGCTTGCTCTCTCTCTCTCTCTCTCTCTCTCTCTCTCTCTCTCTCTGTCTCTCTTTCTTTCTTTCTTCCTTCCTTCCTTCCTTCCTTTCTTTTCTTTTTCTTTCTTTCTTTCTTTTTTTTTTTGGAGACAGGGTTTCTCCATATAGCCCTGGCTGTCCTGGAACTCACTCTGTAGACCAGGCTGGCCTCAAACTCAGAAATCCTCCTGCCTCTGCCTCCCAAGTGCTGGGATTAAAGGCATGTGCCACCACCATCCGGCCTCTTTTCTCTTTTCTTTTCTTTTCTTTTCTTTTCTTTTCTTTTCTTTTCTTTTCTTTTCTTTTCTTTTCTTTTCTTTTCTTCTTTTCTTTTCTTTTCTCTTCTTTGTTATTTTTATCTACATTTCAAAATTTATCCCCCTTCCCAGTTTCCCCTCCACAAGCCCCCATCCCCTCCTCCCTCCCCCTGTCTCTATGAGGGTGATCCCTACCCACATTTTACCTTTTACATGCATCCCTACTTCATGAAAGACCTTTCTCAGAGTAGACTAAGGCCATGTGAAGGCTGGCTCTCCTAAAGAGTTTCTGAAATGTTATCCTGTGACTCTATCAAAGCTTGGTCATGTAGAGCAATAGTATAACCAGAGTTAAAGCTCTGGTTGGTGCTTATTGAAATATTCTATCTCTATTTGACAAAATAAACATGAGGCAGGTAGCAGGCTAATGAAAATCCTATAGGACAAGCTGAGATTGTTGTAATATGCTCTGGTACATCTTAGAAAAAGGCAAAACAATAAACACGCAGTATTGCCCATCTTAAGCCACAGGTATTCCCCCTTACTGTGCTGCAGGCACCTAGTTGAATCATCCACTATTTTTTGCCCTTAATTCTGTAACAATCTGGGGCAGTCAGGCAGATCTACTATTTAGGTCAGATGTGCAAGCTCGGCACTGTTAGTTCCATGGCATAGGTGGAACATCATTCATTTTACAAAATAATTTTGAGGGATTTTGACATTTTCAATAGAGATGATCTACAAGCCTTTGATTTGATAAGTTGCTTCCTGCTGCCTTCCTCCTGTCAGAGGCACTGAGCTTGAAAATGAGATCAAACTTCCGGAAAGAAATATGCTTTATATAAATGTTCCCACTCATATTATTTCATAGTCTCCTATGACAACCTTAGCGTCAAAGATTTATTCTGGGTAGTTAAGTTATACAACAAAATATCTGATGTGGATTTTGGCAAGAAATTCACTTACTGAAGAACTTGCCAGGAGAAGGGATAAATGGACATAAGTGTGTTTAGATGGGCCTGGGTTCCCCAATCAGTCTCCCAATTTGCCTGGTAAGATAAACATTAAGCACATCAGTTTCTCAATCTACCTTTTGAGTAAGATGTATTTTGTAAACAAGCCAATTTTTTTTTCTTACTCATGAAAAGGACAACAGCTGGTTTGAACACCACAGTTGATTTGGAGAGAAAAGAGATTCTGAAAGTTGAAGAGCTAATTGCAGCATGTGAATAACATCTGGTTCCAAAAATCCAATTCTGGCTCAGGTGACTTCTAAAAAGGGGTATCCATTTTTTAATGCAAAGTCTTTTATTTAACAAACATTAGTGTTTAGATGATGCTAAAGATAATCCACAGAGATCCATAATTGGACATATTAAGGCTATAAAAATTTTTAGTTTTTGTAGGGTTAAGCACAATAACACTGACAGAGATGATGCTTTTCAGAGTCATATATGGCTGTAGAAGGCAAAATGAACTCTTGAATTACTTTTTATTTACCACAAGGGCCAAGGCACCTCCTAGAGAAAAAAGAACCTAGTCAGAGCAGATGTTTTGTGGTATGAGATTCAAGATTCTTTTCTTTCTCTATAAAATGGGTTATTAAGTCCCCAAATTTCATCCTAGCTTTTCTGCGTATTAAGTGAAGCTGAAAAACCTCTCGGGGATTATTATTTTTTTTTTTAATTTTTTTTTTTGTTTTTTTTTTTTTTGTTTTTTTGTTTTTGTTTTTTTTCGAGACAAGGTTTCTCTGTCTAGCCCTGGCTGTCCTGGAATTCACTCTGTAGACCAGGCTGGCCTCAAACTCAGAAATCCGCCTGCCTCTGCCTCCCAGAGTGCTGGGATTACGGGCGTGCGCCACCACCGCCCGGCTCGGATTATTTGATTTTCAGTATCTCATGCTTTTGTTAAAATACATTTCAGCTTGTTCCTGTAATTAACATTAACATCAAGTTCTTATTTCTAACTTCAAGACTCCAAGAAAGATAAGATTACAATATAATGTAGATTAAAATGACTGAAGAGTAAGAGTATTCATAAAATGTGAATGACAGAAAGTGTGTCTACCAGCCCACGTTGCTGTGTAGACCTCAAATTTGTTCCTAAGATTTTTCGGAATATAAGCAAATGTCTGACACTTTGAGTTAACATTTAAAAATATGCATCAGTTTTGTAATCTCTGCTGTGCAGAAGTTATTAAAGTTACAGCAATTCAGCATCAAGACACCCAGAAAGTCTCTGCATTGTTTTCCCTTTTCATGCCAAGAAATAATTAATATGAAATTCTTATTTCCATAACTTTCAGATCACACATGTAGTTTTCATAAGCAGAAAAATAAAACAAGATATACAGAGAATAGTGTATAATTCAAAGTAAAATCTCAAATTCTGAAATGATAAGTGGGAAGCATTGAATGATGGGACATTTAATTAACATGCATGTGGCTTATGAAAAGAGGGATAAATTGATATGGCTGATTGGAAGATATTGTTATGATCAGCACGTAACTGTCAACACTATAAGTGGATATTCTCTTCAGCCTTAGTAGGTTGCAGTTAAAGTTTAATGAAGACCTACCACATGCCAAGCCCTACTGGGCCCTTTTTATGATCTGAGAAAAATTGTGAGGAAGACTGGAGAAATTTTTTTACATCTTCTAGGATGCTCTATCTTATAAGAGGTTGCTGTGGTTCATAACATGTTTTTCATGTGATTTATAACATGTTTTTCTAGTGTTTAGTATGGTACTCACCTACTTCATCATCTTCTCGAAAACATTGTTTGGCAATAGTGAAAGTAAATAGAACTAAAGCGCAATGAATTTCCTTATATATTAGGTAAAGTTTGACTAATGAAAAATGTATTCTTCTAAGCACACTTTCACAGTTACCACAATCAATAGTAATGCCTGAAGAAAAACTCTTGTGTTCTAAAACTTAAATTAGTTTCAGCCTTTCTTCTCGGACAACTGAAACAAAAGAAGCAAGAGAACTCAAATTTGTAGTGAAATTGCTTGCTGTTGTACAAAAGAAGGAACCCAGACTTTCCCAAGTACATGCTGTTACTGCTCCTCAGTTATAGAAGGTTAAAGTCAGATTGAAATTGATGCGATGCAAGGCTTTGTCTTACTAGCACAGTATGCTAAGAGAAGACAAGTATGCATTTGAATCTTGTAGTTGTATTGGTGAGTCATCCCCTATGGGCTTCTCAGCCAGATGTAACCTTCATCTGTTTACACCAGTTGTTCAGGCTGTACTGGGTAGAGAGGATTTTGTCATTTCTTTTGGATGAGGCTCACATAGCGTTTGAATGCACTTTTTGTTCCCAAATCCCCAGGACACAATGGATATTCATCAACAATGACTTGTTTCTTTTTAGAGTGTCAAAAACAATTGAGATAAGCAATGTTTAGAATCTGATCTGCACTTCTAATACATAAGTGATTTTGAGCTCTCTTTTTAAAGGAAGGTTTCAGTGCTGTAGTGCTTGTTCAATTCATTTCTAGGTCATAAACAAATCTGCAAGACTCAGGTAATATGTACTACTCATACTCCACACACCGAAACCTTTCTTCTTTTGATTACTAATAGTTTTTCATGAAACCATCCACATGCCAACTCTTCCCTAGGTATGATATTCTGTACTCTGTACAATCACTTAAATCCATTTGTATCTATTCCGATTCCTAAACCCACTTCATTTTCCACATTCTTATAAATATTGCATCATTATTTTAAATAAATGAATGAATAACGCTCTTCCTTTTCTAGGCACTTAAATGATAACCTTATTGCTTTTAGTATAAAGCACAGACATTTTAGCCCAGTCTTCTGATACAGTCTTTTCTCCTTTCACACGACTTATGATCTACAACCCTGCCTATCCATTTCTTTGAATACAGCTTGATTTCTTTCCCTTTAGATGGACTCAATTCTTAATATTCAGTTGTAACGTGTGTGTGTGTGTGTGTTGTCTCTCTGTGTGTAATACACATGCACGCTCATGTGTAGGTGTAGAGGCCAGAGGTTAACATCTTATGCCTTTCCTCCTTGCCAGCTGCTTTATTAAGAATCAGTATCTCTCACTTAAACACTGAAGCAGGAGCCCACTAATTCAGCTAGATGGATTGCCCATGAGCTTCAGGGATCTGCTTTTCCCCCAAAGTTCAGGAATTATAGACCTGAGCTTATGTGTCTAGCTTTGTAAACAGGTGATAGGGACTTGAAAACAGACACTCGTGGTTGTCAAGCAAGTAGTTTACTGAGTATGACACCTCCCAAATCTTCTGTAGCATTAAACCCTCCTAGTATTGTACCTCTCTCTCTCTCTCTCTCTCTCTCTCTCTCTCTCTCTCTCTCTCTCTCTCTGTTCATGTATTACACTTGTAACTGCATATTCTTTGAGATACTTGATGAATCACTATATTTTTCTCTAGGCAAAAAGCTTTACACAGTCAGAGTGTTATATAGCTTACCATTTTCTAAAGTTAAGATACTATAAATAACTTCTTATAATAAAAACCTTTTGATTTTTACCTTAACTTTTCATGTCGTTCCAGTACTATTTGTTCAATCTCATCTTCAGGGAACTATACCACATATAATTCAGTCAAATTTAAGAAATATTTATGGACTTTCCTTTGATCTGCATTACCCTCTAGATATTGCATTTATTTGCCAACTTTTGAAAAATTACTCAAAGGAGGAACAGTTGTCCTGATTCCTGTACTCTGACTTCCTCATCAGCTTTCCAGTTGGTTTTCTAATATCCTACTGTGTAACTGCCAGTGACTTTCGTGATGATGAACACCTGATCCCATCAAAATTCTCACTTATTAACCCTATAAACCTATTAACTCTATTACCCCCCTATCAACCACATTTTTCTTATGGAAATGTTCTTTGTTTACATGATACTTGACAATTTAGGCTTGTCAGTTACTAGTTAGTGACTACTAGTTATTAATGTTTAATGAGTGCCTGGCAAGTATAATACCTTATTATATTTATTACCATCTTCGATGTGAGTGGCATTGTGAAGCACATAGTGCATTAAGATAAAAACATAGATCTTCTTTAAAAGTTTATGTGAGGTCTGGTCTCAGGTTCTTTATATTTCCTCGTTTATATTTCTACACTGTTATTTTGTTCATAAAGTAATCTGCTGCTAGATAATTAGTAGCCTATCGTTCGATTTGAAATTGCTAATTAAAGGTTATTGATAAAAACAAATAAAATTATTCTCATATTTATTCATCATATTAACTATGGTTCTTTATACTGGCTCTTCTCTGCTGGCTTATTATACTTTATGCAAGAATTGTAATAGTAAATGAGATAATAGCCACTTATCAGCGAGTGCATACTACGTGTGTTCTTTTGTGATTGGTTTACCTCACTCAGGATGATATTTTCTCGTTCCATACATTTGCCTCAGAACTTGGAGTATCCAAGAAACAATTCACAGACTACATGAAGCTCAAGAAGAAAGAAGACCAAAGTGTGGATGCTTTGGTCCTTCTTAGAAGGGGGATCAAAATACCCATGGCTTACAGCCAACCAATGGTCTGAGCATAGGGTCCCCAATGGAGGAGCTAGAGAAAGGATCCAAGGAGATGAAGAAGTTTGTAGCTGCATAGAAGAAACAATAATATGTACAAACTAGTACCCCCAGAGCTCCCAGGGACTAAACACCAACCAAAGAGTACACATGGAGCGACCCATGGCTCCAGCTACATATGTAGCAGAGGATGGCCTTTACAGACATCAATGAGAAGAGAGGCCATTTGCCCTGTGAAGGATTGATGCCCCAGTGTAGGGGAATGCCAGGTCAGGAAAGTGGAAGGGGGCGTTGGTAAGCAGAGGGAGGGGGATGGGATCGGGGATTTTCGGAGAGGTAACAAGGAAAGGAGTTAACATTTGAAATGTAAATAAAGCAAATATCAAATAAAAAAATAAAAAATATTAAATGATTTTGCTAGCGAATGATTTCTAACTTTACTTGACTTACTAATTGCTTCATGTTTTTGTTACCCTTGCAAATATATCTTTTAATTTTCAGAAAAACCCTGACAAGAAAATTATTTTTTACTCTGCCAATTTTGATAGATACCTTTCATGTTTTCTAGTAGCATTTGTATATGATTTTTTAAAGTTCAATTCAATTTCCCTATTTTTAGAACAATACAGCTTTGAGGATGAGGAAACTTTATTCTGATTCTAGATGTTGATGAGTATCATCTGTATTATAGTGTGCTTATAATTACCAAGCGAGATCTAGACATACCATATTTCCCATGAATCTTTCTCAAGTAGCCCTTGAGTTATTGGAGGTCATACTTTATATTGCCAGCACAAACTACAAGTCTGACACACAGATGTGAGCAAACATTTCTGGAAAAACAGGTAGATGTACCAACGTATACTAAGTTAATCAGAAGGATTTTATGTACACTAAGCTATTAACGATTCTATTTCCAGGGCTCATTTTGTGGTCACCACCTGCCTGTACCGTGGAACTCATGGGCCTCCCTCCATTCATGATTTCAGGGAACCCCGAAGTCCATCCCTATGTTGATGCTTTTCATTTTTTTTTTTTTGCCTGAAATAGTAGATAAAGGACTACAGTGGAATTTACATTTCTTTTCTAACCTGAGCATGTGTAGTCTTAAAATTGTCCACAGAGGTCTCTGAAGGGAGGGATTTTGTTGCTGTTGTTTTTCATCATTCTATTCTAACTGTTTAGAACAGTGTCTGGTTTGACCTATAAACTCAGTTTATCTCTATGGAATTGGAGAACAATTGAATACATGAAATCTCAAGTGTGAAATAAGTGATAAAATGAACAATGTAAAGCTAATTTAACCAAAATGGCATGCCTGCACGTGGCATTGCCTTATTTGGCAAAGTCAGGATTCTATGCATTTACTATAAAAATTAATCAGTAGCAGTGTTAAAGTTTACAGCAAATGCTTGTGCTTACTCTTTGCTGTTGCTGCACAGCCCAGTCCATGCTCAGACAGGGATACAATTCATACTACGTGCTTTTATCACCAAATCAATGAAGGCATATGCGCCACAGCCTTGTATGTTTTCCATGTTGAGTGAGTTTTGACTTTATCATCAAGTTTTTGATGTCAATAAGGATTGTTGAGACTGTTTAAAACCAAATTATAACCATAAAGTTTCTAAAACATTTTACCTCCTCTTTCTTTCCTTCCCTCTTTATCTTTCTCTCCCTCCTTCCCTTTTCTTTTGCTGGAAGATTATTTAGTTCCCTTTCCCTGTTTGTTTTGGCAATTGTGGCTTTCCAGCCACATGTGGTATCAAGCACTATTTCTAGATACTGAGCATATATTACAAATAAGCAAAAATACTCAGTCTGTGAGAAATCTTCTCCTTGGATACACAGAAAAGCAAAGTTCAGTTAAACTACGCAATTAATTCATGATCACTTCTGAATGGAGAGAAAGGGCTGTTTTAAGCTTTTCTGTTCTCCTCGTAGGGACTTACGGTCAGTTTCAAGAAAGAAAATTACCATTCTTTCAAAGTTGCCTCTCCTGATTTGTATTCCTGTATTACACCCTTGGAACTTAGTTCTTTTTGACTTGTAAACTCAGTTTAATAAATCAAGTTTAGCTACATGTAAATATACCTGTTGGGCTTCATGGATAGGCTAGTGACCAAAGTAGGCAGATTCCTTTTCTTGCTAATACTTCAACTTTCTTTTCTTTAACAAAAAGGAGGATAAACCTTCCCTCTTACCTAATATGGAAATAAATTTTCAATTGCTTTACGTTCTTTAATTTTTTCCCCCCCAGGAAAATATAGAAGGATTTTTTTTTTTTTTTGGAATAAGAAACTATTTTATAACAAGCAAGCAAGCAAGCAAGCAAGCAAGCAAGCAAGCAAATGAGAAAGCAAATGAACATTATTTTCATACAGGTGGAGCTCAAAAGAAAATCATAAGTAAAGGTAAAGAACTAAGGCATTAAAACTTGTTTGTTTCGGACACCTAACTCCCAAGCTACTGAAATGAGAGGACTTTTGATGTTGAATTAAAATGTAGACAGTTAAACCGGGCGGTGGTGGCGCACGCCTGTAATCTCAGCACTCTGGGAGGCAGAGGCAGGCAGATTTCTGAGTTTGAGGCCAGCCTGGGCTACAGAGTGAGTTCCAGGACAGCCAGGGCTACACAGAGAAACCCTGTCTCAAAAAAAACCAAATTTAAAAAGCCAAAAAAATGTAGATAGTTAAATATGTTCTCAATAACACTAGCAAATTGATCAATTTACTAATTCTTTAAACTCAGAAGAAAACTCAGAAGAACAGTAAGTTTTTAGCTATTCTTCATTGTCAATCACAGATAAGATCATTATTCCAATTCTTTTTACATCTAGATGCCTTCATATAAGGGATAATACAGTCAGCTTGTCTAATTCCCGAGCTCTGGCTCCAAGTCTCTATCAACATGTGCTTTAGTTTCTGCCTCTGTAAGAAGGTAGTACTGCTAACATTAACATTGTGGGACTAATTAAGAGGATTAGATATGTCTGTATAGTTAAAATAAAGTAGCAGTGCCTAGGAACACACATACTTTAAGGACTTGATGAAAGTTATTGTTTACACTCTTTCTCATGGTCCTAAGAACACTGTATAAAATATGTATATGAAAGCACTCATTCCATTTGGAGAACTATTGAGACAGAGTTGGCACTAAGTGGAATACCTTGGGGTATTGTTGACCTTGGTAAAAATTGGTATTATGAAATGTGATTTATGAATCCATTTCTATGAAGATACATGGAATGTACTTTTGTCCTAAAAAAAATTTGAGGAGAAAATTTGACTGGAATCACTATTTTTGGAGAAAGTTTACTTAGCTTTTCAGTTTTTATGCTTTTCTTCATCTCTTATTCTTCATATCTCAATGTTTCAGTGGACAGATAGACTGTGTGCAGAGTTGCACTTGGGGGTACAAAGAAACATCTCTGCCTGCTATTACTTACCTGAATTGTTGGATCACAATTAAATTTTATATTTATATCTTCAAGCACTTTCCCCCCTGTATAATGGCTATTGCATTCTATCTTTTTCTACTGACAAAGTTTACTAATCAGAATTGTTTGTTTAAAAGAAATATTAAAGTTCAATAGCACAATTTTAAAGATGAGTAAAATGAGCCCCGGAATGATTTAATTAACCATTACTCTGTTTATTCAATAAATATGTATTGATTTTCTGCTATGTAGTACATCCTCTTCTGGGTAATAGATATGCAGCTGCGATTAAGCAGCTACATCTACAGTGGTGAGGTATACAATTATAATCAAGGGTGGAGAAAGCGATGCAGGGGGATGGAAGTGTGCAAGCCAGGAAGAACTAACTGTAGGAGGTCAGAATGGCTACTGAACTTAAGAAAGCCTGAAGGAGGGACAGGCATGAGTCAGTCCACTGGGAGGTTACCATGCTGTGGGGAGGCTGATGGAGGAGGATAGTGATGCAAGTTGCTGAGGTTTGAATGCAACAAGAAGGGTGAAGACCAAAGGATTAGGCATCAAGACATGAAGGATGTATAATGTTGTTAATATCCCAAGAGCAATGAAAACTCTTCAGAGAGTCTTAAGCAGGAAGTGATATCTAGACTTGAATTTTTAGGAGGTTTTCTTTCTTTCATTTACTTTTTTCCCTACAGCTTGATAGTTGGTGACAAGAGTCTCATACACCCATAAGTGGCTCCTCTCAAGCCCTGAGGAAAAGACAATGGTGACTTTCTTTGGATAAATTTGATCAAGTTATAGATTTACATAACATTTTTTTATTCCTCTGTCTTGCTTTTAGAAAATTTACATGGTTATGTCTGTCTTGCTTCATGAGACCTGATCTCCCATGTAGCTCAGGCTAGCTCCAAATTCACAACCCTACCTCTGAGTGCTGACGATAAACCTGTGTGCGACTGCTCTTAGCCTTCATCTTACACACCAATTTCTTTGACACAGTTTCTGAAGGATGGCCTTTTAAAAACACCCTCCCTTTTTCTTTAGTAAGCAAGGGACTTGATATAGCATGCTCTTTTCTCTTGTTGAAAAGGAACATGATTAGCTTAATTGTTTTGGCTGGCGTTTCTCACCCAACAGCTAATTCCTACCTACGAGGCGCTATTCATCTTTGTGTCTATTAGATTCATTTCATACTTCCTATTCCCATTGCCTCTGCCCTAGTTTGGGCCATCATTACTTCTCACCTGGAGTGTTGCCACAGCCTGCCAGCTCATCTCCCTGCCTCCTAAACCTTTATTTCCTCATATTTATCTTCATAGTCTGCTTTCAGATTTCGTTGCTCAAGTGACTTTAGAGAGTTCTCTCTACCTACAGAAGCAATCGTACCTATTATTTCATTTTCTGTCCGAGTTTTACAATGTACACTGACCTTTCACATGCTCTATCCCTTAACAGAAACAAATCATGCAAGGAAATTCCAGGCTTTGGCTGCCTTTCCAAAGGCTCAGAGTAGATCCTTCTTTAAGATCTGGACAAGTTTTCAGGGTCTGGTATGTACAAGCAAAATTTCAATAATCTTAAAAAGAAGTATCATGAGCCTCTTTCACTCATAGCTTAGATTCTAAACTTTCCTATCATAGTTCTTACATTTGCATATGTTGCTCCTTTCCTGTGAGATTTTTATGTCTGTTGGACGGACTGATGTATTCTTTTCTCTGACCTCAATATATCACCTAATGCCTTGAAAGCAGCAGACATTTAAAGATTTACTTCCTTGGATTGATGTCATTCTTTCATGACATTTTAAAATATTCATATGAAGTTATTTTGTTTGAGATTCAAAATGCTTTTAGGAAAATAGTATAATTTGCAGATTGAAATTAAAAATGTAGCAATTCTTATTTTTAAAGTACAACATATGAAGGGCAGAACGAGCATTAATATTTTAGCATAGAATGTGCATACTGATTAAATTTAAAAATTAAAATGGAATTTATTCACTCATGAAATATTTATTAAATATTGCGGTATGTTCCATTTATTATTATAGATTTACTTATAAAAAGGATACAAGCTCAATCTTCCTTCTTGTAGATTATTCTGATCAGGAAGATGAACCCATCTTAAGTCTCTATAAGCCTTGACAGAGCAATCTCCATGTAAAATGTCTTTAAAAGTTACAGTTATACTTTTGTATTAAATTTTTTAAATATATATTTTTTAAAATTTATATGTGTGAGTGTTCTCTTGCTTTTATGTATATGTGTGGCTAGTCACTTAGAGGTTAGAAGAGGGCATCATATCACCTGGAACCAGAGTTATGGATGGTTGTAAGCCACCATGTGGATGCTGGGAACCGAACTCTGGTTCTCTGTAAAAGCAACAATTGATCTTAGCTAGTGACTCATCTATGTAGCCCCCATTCATTATTTTCTTAAAGAAATTAAAAAGGAGTTTTAAGGCAGAGTAGAGGGTGGTGACTCCTGTGAAGAAGAAAAATGGATGCATACCTTTGTTGCATAATGACTGGAAGTGCCGGACTATCCCGGTGAACTCCGTGATCTGTATACTACACGTGTTAATAATAAGAACTGTAATGTGTTTTTATAAAAATGCATGTAGTATTTTTTCCTTTAGTATGTGGCACTAAATGCATATGGCTAACAAGCCTTTGTTGCAAAACGAATACCTCTTCATAGCAAAGTAGAAAACAGTAAATATCTAGGGAAGTAAAGGTAGTGTCTCACATTGTGTCCTAAAGAAGGCAGCACGAGGCAGTGCTTGTGAGGATGAAGGAGCACAGGAACTATAACAGTGGCGAATGCTGTTTCCAGCCTGGGCAATACAGAGAAGACAAGAAGCACCAGTAACATCGCTGCTAGAGCAGAGGATCAGGAAGGAAGAGATGTTAATACATGGGCTAGGTCCTCAAGCTTATGAACTTTCTAGAAACAGTCTGTCAATATTTCCTGTGGGTTGAACACGAGTGAAAGAAAAGCAAGCAAGACCTGGATGAATAATAGGGCGTCAAGAGTGAGACCCATGTGACCTGGACCACTGAAGGAGAAAGAGCTGAGGACCTGGGCCATGCTTAGACAAAAGAAAGCGGTGCTGGGAGACTCAGGTGCTGAACCTTCAGTAGTGAGAAGGAATTCCCATCATGCATGTGTGTTCACACATACTCTGAGACTTTATCTTAAAAATCCAGGGACACAGAATTTGCCAAGACCGCCAGGTAAGAACTTCTTCTCATACTCACCTTCACTTACTACCTTCCATTCTTAACTTTGCGAAGTCAGAACAGGAGTCAGTAACAACAACAAAGCACCATTGGTCATAATCCCAATAAAAGCTTTCTTTTCCAGATGTTAATGCAAAACATGACAGCTCCTGCTGTCGTGAAGAAAATATACCTGTAGTGTTCAAAGTTTCAATTGTCATATTGGTCTAAGCATACTATTTCTTTAATGAAGATTATTTAGTAGCTACAGTTTCCCATTATTTTTCTACACAAGCATATTTTACTGAATAAACCTTAAATAAGTAGTAAGAAATAAAAAATAAACTTATTTTTCTACCTATATTCTACACCAGTCAAACCATAAGTTACCATTCAGGCCTGCATAGATGTTTTAGATAAAACTTTGATAAGACAGATGAAAACATCATAAGCTTTGATGACTATGAAATTAGATTTAACTATAGGTTTGAAGAAAGTTGGAAGAAAACACATCAAAATGACTGCACTGCTATACAGGAGCTATCTTGAGTGACTAGAGAAAGCAGATGTTGCTATTGAGGAAGATGTCTAGGAAGTTATTTTTAAGTGATGAGTTTCCATTTAGTTCTTTGAAAATCTAGGAATGGGATGGGAAAGCCAGTTATTTACCAAGATTCTCCCATGGGAGTGTGCTTCAGAGGACTGAACCTGGGGCCTCACACATGTTCAGCAGGAATTCTGTCTCACTATGTGTGTCTCTCTGAATGAAAATGGCCCCCCATAGGCTCACAGGCAGGTGTGGCCTTGTTGGAATCTGAAACTATGAGGAAAATAAATGGTTTGGGGTGGTGATAGTTTTTGGCCTTAGGTACATAAAGCCTGATGTATAGGAAAATTCCTGTAGAATTACCTCCACCAAATGGCTCTGTAACCAACAATAGGTCAAGAAAGCCAGGCTCTGCAGGAACCTCAGGGTGATTTTTAACAGGTGAACAGTGTGATGTCTGAGATTCTTGGACTTTGAAAATGTGTGAAAACATTTTTTGTTCCCTTTATGATTTTGAGTGAAGGTAAAGTCGGGAAGACTTCCTGGGAACAGAACCTGGTGGTCCAGTCTGAGGCCCCTGCACCCTCTGCTGCCCATCCACCACTCTCTCTCTGGTGTTTTTCCCATGTGGTTCTGAGTGCTGCTTAGGAAACTATCTTTGTGAGACCTGCCAACCTCAGCTAAGCAACTATTCACTTGAACACAGTAGAAGCGGCGTGGAAAATGTAAGTTGCCAAATGGAGTTCTCCTTACCCCTGTTGCCCCGCAAATCTGGAGGGGAATGGAGAATTTGGACATAACAATGCTTTCCCTAGCCCTTTAGATTATAAAAATATAGCCATCAAGACAATTTCAGTTTGAAGAGGATAGCAACAAATCAGGTTTCTGATCTTCAAAAAGCAGAAGTGATGTTTCCACTAATTAGTTAATTAAAGTGTCAGCAGCTTTTTAAAAAACATTAACTCAATATTATAGTAAAAATTGCAGGGCAACTAAAGGGAGAGGTTTTCTAATCTGAAGGCTATAAAAATATGATACCTTGTAAGTATTTATTTTATAGGAATTTAGTACAGGTAACAGAATAAATGCCTTTGCCACTAAGATTTCTAGAAAGTCAGCCTGCTCACATAACTCATAGAAATTGCTTTATTAGTTGAGGTTAATTAGTAAATGCTCAGCTTGTGGAGTTCGGATAACTGGTTAATCCAATTATAGTAGAAGGATGTGGTAAATAATTTGGTACAAGCAGTTTGCAGACTGTTCTCTGTAGGACCATCATTCCATGCTAAATCGATTTGTACTGATTATTTGAGTACCTCCAGAATCTTAGGATCTACAGATGAAGTCCTTGGGAGGTAGATTTGGATGAAGTCCTTAGTATAGCAGGTTTCTTGTTGACAGAACAAGTGTTCTCATGTAAGTATAGGCAATGGACTTTTCTCTTTCACTGTCTCATGTGTGCACACAGCCGAATTCTTTTGAGAAGAAGGTATACACCAGATTTGCTGCTAACTTGGCCTTGAATACCTTAGTGTCCAGAATTATTTGCAACTATAGTATTTTGTTAGAGTCTCCTGAGCAGTGTAATTGAGGACTGTTTCCCCAACTTGCATTTTTCTCATGAATTATCTGAAGCTTAGTCAATATGTAGATTCTTTACTTCTAGTTCCATCTGCATTTGTTCTCACTACTCTAGGCCGAGTCTAGTCAATACTCTTCATTTAAAAGAGATTCTGATGTTGGCTTTTGTGGGGGGATTTCTTGGCTAAGTGCTATATGTGGCAGAGGTGATTGTGTACAGAAGCTGAGGCTGTAATCACAAAACAACACACATGGTATGCACTCATTGATAAGTGCATATTAGCCTAGAAACTAGGAATACCCAAGATACAATTCACAGATCACATGAAGCTCAAAAAGAAGGAAGGCTTCAGTCCTACTTAGAAAGGGGATCCGTGTTGCACCTCATAGATTTTACAGCATTTTTCAGGTGTAGTCATTATCCTTTTCCCTTCTTAGTGCTTGCATGGTACATTGGTGCAGAAGCCTACAGCAACTGAGCAAATCACAATATGACTGTTGAAATAGTTAAATAATGAACGGGCACTGCCTTTTACTGACCCTAGGTAGAGAAAAAATATGACTTAAAACAGATCTGTGATATTGTTTTAGCAAGGCTGTAGTTAGCAGTATATAAAGGAATTTTCTTGAGTCCCCAGCTGAGTTCCCGGAAAGAGAAAGTGCATGAAATTTGCTCTCAGAGTTTTACTTTCTTGGTCTTGAAACTCATTTCTGTCAGAATCTCAGAGATCAGCATGGTAAAGGCTTTGAGCCATACTAACTAAACTCTTGCAGGACTTAGTTCGACATTGGTCATAGACACAAGACCATTTATAGAGCCATAAGAAAAACTTCATTTCTATGTTACTTTGATTTCCCGATAAAATATCACTAGGGGAAGCCACCACAGCTGCAATCTGTTTTGTGAGCATATAGGCAATGAAAGAAGAGAGTCAAAATCACCTCAAAATCCCTATCACATGATCTCTTTGATATTACAGTAATACTAAGGATCATACAAACAATAATAGGAAGCTGAAAACTTCTCTCCTTACGTCATGCAGTGCATTCTAGCAAAATGCTTTGGGTATTTTGCCATTTGGTATACTTGTATATCCTGAATATGCCTGTTGCCTATGGAAGCTAGAGTAGGGCATCGGATCTCTGGGTACTGGAGCATAGGTAGTTGAGAGCTTTCATGTCGGCGCTTGGAATTGAACACAGGTCCTCAGTGAGAGCAGCTAGCGCTATTAAACATGGAACCCTCACGCACCCTGAAGCACTCTCAGATTTCGTTGAAGTATCCATAGATCTTTGTTCTCCAGGCATCATTTTATCTGTCTCTGTCTACCTGCCATATATGGTAATTTTATAAATGATAAAAAGTAAGCTTATACATTTTCTGGATTTCAACTTTTACTGTTTATTGTAATCATGGGACTGACCTATCAATGAATAAATGTGGTTGATTATTGCTAAAAAAAGAAAAAAAGAAAGGGCATCAAAATACCCATGGGAGGATGTATAGAGACAAAGTGCCAAGCAGAGACTGAAGGAAAGACCATCCAGAGATTGCCCAACCTGGGGATTCATCCCATATACAGTTACCAAACCCAGACACTATTGTGGATGCCAACGAGTGCTTGTTGACAGGAGCCTGATAGAGCTGTTTCTTGAGAGACAAATACAGAAGTGGATCTCCCAGTCAACCAATGGAGGAGCTAGAGAAAGGACCCAAGGAGATGTAGGGGTTTGCAGCCCCATAGGAGGAACAATGCTATGAGCCAACCAGTATCTACAGAGCTCCCAGGGACTAAACCACCAATCAGAGAGTACACATGGAGGGACCCATGGCTCCAACCACATATGTAGCAGAGTATCGTCCTGTTAAACATCAGTGAGAGAGGAGGCCATCCGTCCTGTGAAGGCTGGATGCCCCAGGGTAGGGGTATGCCAGGACAGGGAAGTGGGAGTGGGTGGGTTGGTGAGCAGGGGAAGGGGGCATGGGATAGGGGGTTTTCAGAGGAGAAATGAGGAAAGGGGATAACATTTGAAATGTAAATAAAGAAAACATCTAATAAAAAAACATGAAAATAAAAAAGGAAGCTGGGGCTGCCATTCTGCCTCCTCCTCCTTAAACATTCCACCTTCTTCCATCCAAGGTGTCACTGGTTTCCTCTCCGTCACACACAGCAAGGTCAGAAGTTAGGATCTTAGAAGAGACAGGGGGAGGGGAGTGCGTATGTCCACTTAATCTTTTTCTCTGAAAGGCTTCATTTGTTCAAGTGATGGTCTTACTCATTTCAGATTAGTAAATTCTGAATATTTATGAAGTCATACCCACAGGGGACGTATCTTCTACAGAATGGCAGTGAAGACAAAACACCATACCTTAAACATGCCTACTGAACAGGTGACGTTAGTTTTCTGAAGAACAATCCCTATGATTCATTCTTTTGCAGACTATGTACACGCATTAGATTTAGAGATGCATGCTTTCTTGCTTTTTTGAGTGAGATACTTTTGCTTACTATTTGAAGAGTTTCACGAACCAAGGCAGATGTCAGAGGAGAAGGCATTGGCCATTAGATAAATGTGTCTGATTCTCACATTATGGCTTTTTACCAGTGCTGAAGCGAGGTATGGGTGCCCATCACTGTCCCTAAGCTTGACAGAAATCACTGGGATTAAGGAATCAGCAAATAGAGGGTCTCTGCTTTTTCAGAAAAAAAAATAAGATGTTTGAAAATAGAAACAGGTTAATTATATTCCTCAGTTCTCATTTTCTCCTTGAGGCAGATACAATTCCAACTGTTTCTGACCTTGTACTGCCATCCCTCAAATTGGCACGTATTTTGACATATTTTTGAAAGCAGTTTCTACTATGTTGTATTCACTAACACATGGCATATTGAAACTGATAAGTAAAATACAAAATATTGCTAATAATCTATCTGCTATGTATTATTAACAATCAAAGGAAACAGCTTCCACCAGATGGAGGGACAGATCTGGGATTTCCATTCTTTTCTTTCAAGTTTACAAAAATATTGTAACAGTTCACATTTGGAGAAAGATCTTTGAATAAGACTCATCTGATACTTCGCATCTTCAGCATTGTGTCAATAGGTATGAGCACATGCAAATAAGACGACATGTCTGTGAGAGAGAAAGCACCCAGGTCACAGAATCTGAGATGGTAGCTTTTATATGGCAGTCCTACAGACTGAGCAGGCCACCATATTTCTCTTATTCTTGGTGTGATAAAAAAATTGAGAATCTCTGTGCCTTTTTAGTTGCAGACTGCTGGATATATAAACAAATGCCCCAGTGCATAAAAATACTGAGACTACATAAAGATGAAGTTACTGTTCCAGCTGGGCAGAGACATTTTAAAGTTTTACAGAACACCGTTTCCTGCTTGTTTACCTAGTGGGAAATAATTAGGTTGTAAGAGAAGAGTCACAGGAACATTTAGCCCTACCAAGCAAAAAGGCTGTTCCTTCAGAGACTGTATTCTTGTGACTGTATTTATTTTTGAGAGATTATCATATTCATTGAAATCAGCTCCAGGAAATTTATTTCTTTCACATTTTCAGAGCTGGTATTTATTTCTCAGGTTGTTAACAAATCTATCATCTTTCTACATAATTCCAATTTTCTGATTTTTCTTTAGACATGTTTAATTATAAATAATGGTTCAGATTACTTTTTTCCATCATATTTCCTTGGTTTTAGGAAGGGTTCTGTTTAGGACTAGATGATGTCTTGGCCTGTAGGACCTTTTCTGGGTCCCACTCAGTGCTCTTTGTTTTCCTTTCTTGGGAAACACATCCCTTCATTTGAATCTCAAAATGGATTTGTTGAACAAAAGAAAACATGGCAAGAAAACATTAAACTGGGTGACAACATATTTTATATTATAATTGACAAAGTTTACCTTGAGGCTAGAAATAAGTTTTGATTTTTGTTTAGTACCTGCTCTTGGGCAAATGACTGGAGCATCATTTTTTCTGTTTAATGGGTTCACAAGTATGTTTCTGACTCACTGAATTCTTGTGACAATAAGGTAGATGGTCCTTGCCATGCTATAGCAGAGTTATTTCCATAGGACAACTGGTCAATAATGATACTATTAGGAAATATCAGTATTTGTCTTTCTACAGAATCTAGCACAATATTTCTATAGAGCATATGTGTGTGTGTGTGTGTGATAGAGAGAGAGAGAGAGAGAGAGAGAGAGAGAGAGAGAGAGAGAGGCAGAGACAGAGAGAGAGACAGAGACAGAGAGAGACAGAGACAGAGACAGAGAGGGACAGAAAGACAGAGAGAAACAGAGACAGACACAGAGAATGACAGAGAGACAGAGTATGTCTGTGCCTAGGCATGTCTTATATACAAATGAACATATTAAACAAAGGAGGCCAGTTTTTAATTTGGCTGATAATTTTGATAACTCCTTTTACTTTTTTATTTTTCTCTGTGTGCTTGTATGCATGCATGTTTGTGACTATGTGTGCACATATATGTGCTGGTGTGAATTTCTTTGTGTGTGTGTACACATGCATACATGTTTAAAGGCAAGAGATCTCTGTCTGACCTTCCTTAGTTTTTTGAAACAGACTATCACTGAACACATATTTGCCAATACTGGCTGGTTAGAATCATCCCTTCCCAGTTTGGGATTACAGGTGCATGTTCTCATGTCTGGTTCTTAAGTGAATACTAGGAGCGGATCTCAAGTCCTCGTGCTCAAGTGGCAAGTGACTTTATGGACCAATCATCTTTTTAGCGCCAAGTTTTTTTTTCTAATGGAGAATTACTAATTTAATTGTTTGAGCTGTTTCAACTTTACATATGCTTGCAAAGTTTCTGTCTGTATTTTATCACTCTGTGTCCTTACCCCAAATCTTACTTTGTTTGTAACAGGAGCTAAATAAATATCGTCCCATCAGTTGTTTGCTAAGAGCTGATGTTTCTGGTTGTATTCTTTTTCTTAAGAGAGCTTCTTCAAGGTTGACTCCACGTACTGTAAAACTCATCACTTGTCTAGAAATTGTTATGGTCTTAGACATTTTATGTTGTATGTATTGGCTGTAAGTGTTCAAAATCTGCACATGTAGATTTTGAAAATTGCTATATGTTTGGTCAAAGTCTGTGTGGGTCCAAGTGATGTTTTTAGTAGACAAAGCAATGATAATAAAAGTGCACTCTGACAAGAAACTAGACCAGAGAACCCCTTATGTTTTCTGTCGAGCTACCATCTACATATGTGGCTTTGTTCTGAAACATGGTATCTTGGCATAGACTCTGTATAGATCATATACGAACATTTTCTAAGTGGAACTGTCTGCGTTTGTAAAGTATAGTGTGCAGTAGCAGGACTGCTGATCTGATAAGAAGATAGAGTCTATGTAGAGCGTCACTTCTTAGAATGCCTCTCTGGTTCCACGGTGAAATCGCAAATATATTGATGGCCTACTTTTCCTGTACCAAGAAAATTGATTTTCCTTTTGTTTCTAAGGAAAATCATTCTGAGGGTACTCAGCACTGTGTGATGTGTGGCGCTATAAAAACACTCTAGGACTTCAGATGGGAGAAGACTGACTTAACGTTTGTTTGCTCCATGCAGCCCAACTCAATTCCTATAAAAATAGAGTTAGTTTTGTGATGGCCCCTCTCTCTTTAGTTTCCTAAGTCTGCACAGATGTTTTTGTGCATAGTCTAATGCTCAACTAGGCTTAAAGATAGCCGAGCACTGCGTTTGGCACTTTCTAGATTTGCCAAGTGTACCTTGGAAGGTAGTTCCTAGTCATATGTTCCTTGACTGTCTAGTAAAAGCTTGCATTTCAATGCCTGGCACTGGGAGAAACAATTGAGTGGGAGATCAGGGCTACCAAGATATTTGCTAAAGAATCTTAAGGAAGCCTACACAAGGATGCCTTGCAGCCAGATTTTTAAGTGAGCAAAATAAAATCCTGTTTTTCCCCCTTGTGGTTATTTCAGGCTTTTTTATTTTTAAAGTAACCTTCACATATGGTTCTTCCATATAAGCCTGAATGTATTTTATGTTGGTATATGCATGGTGGGAGTTTACTTTTCATGATACAGAATACTGAATAATGTGTTCTTAATTCTGGCTTTTTCAGTCTAAATCAGGATGAAGTGGCCACTGAAAATGCTCACAAACCTACTGCTCTGTGTTCTCACACAGCTAACTTATTTACACTTCTACATTCTTAGCACATTCTATTAATTAAAGAAATCACTTTCATTTCAGCAGTGGGATTTACAAGACAACAGCTTTTGGGGCTCACTGGAATATCAGACCAGCATGTCACAAAACTCCCTGGTAGTGTGAGTGGTGACAGGGCTCTATTGACAACAGATTTCCAGTGAAAATATCTCATAAATGTGCAACCAGAACATTACATAGAAAAAAATCATCTGGATAGTCACATAGGCCACTAATGTCAAGGAAAGCACTTAACCAGATAAATTATTAGGACATATAGCCACACACAAATACATAAATGTTCTGAAACATATACTATTAAGCCAAGATGTTGTTATAGGATTGGCACCCATGTGTTTTCTTATGTTATTATGTATTTTGCATGTCCTGTATACATGCTGGTTAATGATCTTAAGTCATACAAGAGGATGGAATTGTCTAGAGGAGTAAATGGTAAGGAGTTAGCAATAAGACAAACTAGATTCATGAAAGAATCAAGCTGAATTCAAAAATTCTTAATAGGGAGAATCAGTTCACTATGAAATAGTGTTTCAAAAACTCTGGAAGAAGTCATCACATGACCTGTTAAGAAATGCATTGGATTAAAGCACTCCAAAATATAGTAATGCTGTAGAGACCCAGACAACATCAGAGATGGCAGGAGGAGAATGACTAATGGTTTGTGTGGTCTCCCTTACTATGATTGTGCTCATTTTGTGTGCTTAGGCTGGGTAAATAATCTTCTCTCATTTTACTCTGCTTCTTGAAAGCAATTTCAGCAAATTCGTCTGATGTCAAATTGGATACATTTAGCACAGTCTCAAAAGAATGAACGATCAACTCAGCATAAAACAGCAAAGAGAGACAACTGTGTGTGAACAGCAGCCCCCTTTAGGAATTGGCTCTGGAGAAGATGAGCACTGCCCTGGAGCTCTGGCCATATTCTGTCCTGTAGATAGATGTTCCCTCCTCTTTTTAGCAAAAGAAATGAAATATATTTTCCCCTTTGAGTGGGTTCTTGAGATAACGTTGAGCACAGAAAACAAATGGATATACTTCATTCTCAAGCTGATAGGCCACATCTTGATAGGTACTAGCAAACCCCACAAAGAGCCATGACTCATTCTGTGACTTATGCTTACAAGAATGGATAGGAGGTAGGGATCACTAATTGGAAAATGAAGTTCGAGCCCAAAAAATATGAGACTATTCCTGAGAAAGTTGTAAGTTTTCATTGCTATGAATCTTACAAAACTGGATAATCTAAGACTAACTTGTTTCTGATCGATCATCTGTCATGAGGTAGAGAAGAGAACCAGATGACCTTTGGTTATATTAGTTATAACATAGAAAAAATTATTCATTTTTGTGCTATTTTTGCATTTGTTCAACTTAAGTTTAGTGTCAATGACATGAAATAACAGAAGTGTTGCTGATGTTTGGCAATCTTGAAGTAAGTAATAAGATTCACATTTCCCCCACATACACATACTGTCACTTTGAAAATACAGCTGTCATACAAACATATTTTTTGATCTACTGATGACATGCAGCTGAGAAATACTATACAGTTTAAATAGAGAAGATCTTTCCTTTGTGCACCGAGAGAGATTTTTTAATGTATTAAGTTCACATTTTATGGAAAAGATATAGTATACAGAAGTAGATGCTTTCACCATTTTGGAGTGTGAGAGGGGTTGGATTTAACAATACAAAGTTTTCTTCTCATATTGTTTTAGTCCCAGGTATGCTGCTACAGTTTTCTTTGTTACATGTGTGTTAGAATACATTTCAAAATTTCTTCTTGTGCTATTTTGTATCATAATCACCAAAAGTATCTTTTAGCATGTAAAACAAGAGAGCCCAAGGCATGTCCATTCAAAATATTTCTATGGGCAACTAGAACCCAAAGGTGTGGACAACTCAAACCTACAGGTTTGGGAAATCCTTATAACTGTAAGCCATTGTTTTGTAAAGTGAAAAATGCCACTTTATTAAGGTTTGCTACACTTTAACTTTCAGACTGTCAAATTATATTGGACTGATTTTAGAGGAAAAAGGTAAATAGCAGTGCAGAATACTAACAGCTAATTAGAGTTTCCTCAACATCTTTGGTGGGATTGTTTTCACAGGCATCTAGTGTAATGGGAATATTTTGGTTAAGGCTGATACCCAATATATTTATATATACAACAGAGTTCAAGTAGCAACCTCAAAGTGTGATCAGATAAACCAAAGTCAATTTAGATAAGCAGATAAATGAATATTTCCAAAGGGATGTTATTCCCCCCCCCCCCCCACAACAAAGTTGCTGAACAAGCAGTCCCAGGGGCTAGGAACACAAAGAAATTTAAGCAACCTACTGCTGAGGTGCTTAACATTAAAACTCATAAAAATCTTAACTTGCTTTGTACTACTGTGTGATTGATTACATTGGGCATGTATATATTCAAAGGATCTACAACATACCTATTACTATTCAAACAGGAGTAGAACTATTTTATAAGTAAATTGGTTGAACCGGTAAATTGGTTGAATTTGGAGAGAGGTACAGTTTTGTCTTCAGAATTTGCAGGACTCTAAGGTGCTTTTAAAGCATGTGTTCGCTCCCTTTAACCAGCTCTCTGAATGCATTACACCTTTAAGAGACCCTTAAATGTTTGTTACCTCACAGAGGAACTCGAAGGAAATCCACGTGAAATTCTGAAAGAATCAGCTTGTTGGATATATTACCTAGTCTATTTTTGGACGGCGGATCTCCCGCCCTCTTCGAGTTATCTCACTGCCAGATAAGAAAATGGAACAGGATCAATGGGTAGATAGGCTTTGAGTCTGGTTCTTGAATTTCTTTTTTGGCTCAAGTCAAAAAGAGCAAAGGGCAGCGAGTTAGGGCTGATTTCCAAGCACGCTTGCTGGTGGCTGAACCTCTGTCTGTCTGTCTGTCCCTGGCTGCAGAGCTTATCCTGGCAGCACCGGGGGTCCTGCTGACCGCTACCCATCTCTCCTGGCAGCCTCCACACCCACATGGAGCTATCAGTGTGTGAGCCACACATCACAGGGTTCCTGTGCACAAAGCCTTATAAAACCCCCAAGCGCAAAGCTGGATGGAGGCGGTTGGCGAACGAGACCTGTCTCTCTAATTAGTCCCTCTACCTCTCGCTCCCTGGCCACAGATCTATGCTCTGAAATTGGCCCCTTCTTGAAGGGACAGTAGCGCGCGCACACACAAACTCACTCTCTCACGCACACCCACATTGCTCCTGTGACCCACGTTTTCCACCCCAGGCAGATGTGTAGGGACTGGTCTGTGCTCTGCCTCAACTTTCCTCGCTTTGCCTGCCCCACGCGGCACCCGAGCTCCTGTGCCCCGGCTGGGCACCCTGCAGAGGGGCAGGTCCCCTCTGGGCTGCTTACCTCGCACCGTCAACTCCTGGCAGGAACTGAAGCTGACCGCCGTGGTCGCGGCAGCGGTGAGCCTGCACCCAGGCTCTGGCTCATGGTTGGTCCTCTTCATCCGACACAAAAGAGGGAGCTTGCTGCCTTTGTCCTTTCTAAATCCAAGGGAGAACTTATTTTGCCCCTGAAATGGCCAACTTGTGCGCGAAGCTTCCTGTCACAGTGCCCCCCTGCCCCCGCCCCCGCCCGGCTGCGCGCTGGACCACTGCCCGGTGGCCCGGCATCCAGGCCTCCGAGTCAAGGAGGAGTGGGAAAAGGGAGGGCTATCGGAGAAGAGCAGGAGGAGGTTGGGAAAAAGGGGACCCAGTGGTCTTCAGCAGAAGGGAGGGGAGCTTTAGAGCCCAGTCGACCTCCTCCTCTTTGCAGCCAAACCCACTTCCTGGGCTCTGAAGCAACTTTCCTTCACCTTGGCCAGGCTGAAACAGTCGCATCTAATTGGGACTCAGGCAGAGAGGCACGGACCTTCTGACATCCTCTCCTTCTCATTCTCTTTCTCCTTTCCTCTCTCCTCCTTTCCCTTCCCCCTTCTTCCCTCCGTTTATAGGGGTGTAGCTGCAGAGTCTTCAGTGAGCTACTGTACCTAGACCCGAAGGTTACAATACAGAAAGCCTGGCGGGGTTGCGAGCTTCTCTGTCCCAAGGTTTGCAGCCCTTAGGCAATGCATGCAAAGGTTGGTGAATTTCGGAGCAGTGGCGTGAAGGGGCGTGGGGAGGTAGAGTGGGAGGTGGCTCCAACTTTGAAGCTCTGCTAAGGCTCACGGCACGCGGGTGGGCAGGGACCGACAGTCATTCCTAGTAAGAACTCTCCTGTGGTTCCTGTGTAAAAGGCTGACCACACTTGGAGGAGGCTGCGAAAGAGGGAGCAGTGTGAGCGAGTGAACCCAGGAGGCCGATACGCAGCTTTGCCCCACACGCGGTTCAACTGCACATTGCGAACCCCTGGGGAGCCTTGTGCAGCACAATCTCTGGGTCAGCAGGGAGGGAGACGCTCCCGTTTCCTAGCAACGCTCATCAATCTTCTCGGGATAGCTCCCTCTGAAGGAATTCGATTGGATAGCCCCTTGAGAGAAGCCACGCCCCTTCAAGAATGCTGGGCTGCTGCTTTTTCGCATTCTCCCAAATTTCTTAGGCGGAAAAAAATTCTAGGGAAGTGCTTAGATAATCTCTTCTTTCTTATCCTCCGGTGCAACCGGGCTGACCCTTTGGAGCTACCTTTCCCAGTCCCACATTAATCTTTCTCTAGTCCTACCTTTTGGTTAAGAGGGTCTTCACCACGGAACCTTTTCTTTCTTTTTAAAATTAAATAAATAAATACCTCAAATCGGTGACGTAGGCACAAAGGAGAAAAAAAAGCACACGAAAATAGCTTCAATAGACTGCGAGCTAGAGATAGCATCCTAAGGGGAAAAACCCAGCTTATCATTCTGTGATTAGAAATGCGTTGTGCTCAATTTCAAACCCAAAATTTCATTAATTTTTCCACCCTGGTGTAGTAACTTTATATTAACCAAGGACTGAGTTATACAAAGCCAGACTCAATGAAGCAGGATGCTTTAAATGCTACATTATCCTTTAATATCGCATGCTAAGTTGTTTAGCAACTATTTTCTTTCATAGCCCAACTAGAACATTTAAACTACAGAAATACTTTACCACTGGTGCTTTTAGAAGAATGCTGATATTTAAAAGACACACATGCTTATAGAGCTCATTGTGCATACCACTAAATCTAAAATCTGGAATATATTAAAAAACAAAATGCTGGTATATAGTGAAATGTTTGAAAATGCCCATTCTAACACCTTTTATTTCTGAAATTCAGTACAATTACCAGAAAGAAAAGTAATTTCTCCTTTGTGTTTCATTATAATTAGTTAACATGTACTATTTGACCCACAAACCTTTTAGAATTTCATGAGACAACTTTTGACCATTTCTGCTTAATAGATTCATGGCCATCAAGGGATAAGGACATGAACAATGGAGAAGATGAAGATTTGCATATTGTTAGGAAACCATACTGGCCCTTTAAGAATGTTCCAGAAGTTATCACCCTGCATTTGTAAGACATTATCATAATCAGTTGAAATTAAGAGTAGAAGAGATTCCATGCTTTCATCTCATTAAAAAAAGAAAAGTCTGTTGTGCTGGCCAAAAGGAAGTGCTGATGTCCGGGCTGACCTGCATCTCTGCAACCTGTTTGTAGGCTGCATACCACACTGGGGCTTCCACTGAACAGAGGTTGACATAGTGAGGCAGACCAACAATCTGGTACCAATTCTGGCCTTATGGGACATTTCTATACTTCCCCATCAGGCTAAACCCAGAAAGAAAAGAGAAATGAAGAAGATGCTGACGTTGGTTGATTATTTGAATTTCAATTCTTAGTTTTTCATCTTTCCTGATTTGTTTCTAACACTGTGCTTAAAAAAATACTATATACGGATTCTATAATCTATAAACCAGGAAAATTTTCTCATTTCTCAGAATTATGTCAAAACCTGCTCTTTCCAATAATCTATAAATATTAATTATTACTATTAGTCTCCGGTTTGCAGTTAACCAATGACCTTAGGATTGGTTAGCACATAGAACACTTGATTGAAAATGAAATAGTCTTGAAATTTAATGCTTAACAGTTTAGAAGGATAGCTGGCTACAAATTAGCTCTGCTTTTGTGTTTATAAGTGAGTGTGTGCATTTCGAGAGTTAAAACCCCCAAGGGATAAAGCTAAACAATAACTCCTGCCTAGACAGTGATTAGCAAGTGAATCCTCATCTCTCCCCATTCTCCTCAAGTGTTCTACTGGGCTCTATTTTAAATCAATTATCATCCACCCTTAAGTACCTTCTTTGAAGCATTTTTGTATTTATTAAATCTTTTTTTCAGGTCAAACACATATGTTTAGCATGTAAGCTATTCTTTCTAGGTTATATTCTTTACTAGTTTGTTTGAACTTTACTAATTTATGAGCACTTCTTTGGATGATGAGTTATGTTCAATAATTTCTTCCTTTGACTGTTGACAGTTAACAAGCTGCCTTCTTGTGTATTTTTGACTTAAACATGGCACATGAAGTATGCCATCTTTACTGGTAATACCCAAAGTGGGTGGCCTATGGTTTTTAATTACAGACTTCCCTCTTGTCCCTTACTTACTGTTAATAGCGTTCCTACATGCCAAATCTCCACGGCTTCAACCATTTTATTGTGATTTCTGTGGTCAGTCAGGGATGTATAGTTTTGATTGTGTGTGGTGATAAGGTGTCCAGTTTATACTGCACAATTCTAGTTTGTGTCTCTCATCTGGTTGTGTTTCTCATTCTCATATTGCTTCTCAAAGTGATCAGATTTGGATTGTCAAATGGCTGCCTGATCCTCCTGAACACCTGCCTCAGCCTTCACTCATTTCTTCCCCAGCCTTCCTTCATTTCTTCCTTAGCCTTCATTCATTTCTTCCTTCTGCTCTGTGACTCTTACCTTTCTGTGTAGAACTCTTTATACATAAGATAATACTGACAGAACAGTTCAATGAATATATATATATATATATATATATATATATATATATATATATATATATATATTTGTTCATACATACTATCTATATCACGTCTATATATCTACCTACATATCTATTTTCTATTGTCCATCTATTATCTATCATCTATCATTTATCTATTATCTGTCTATATATCATTTATCAATCATCACCTATCTATTGTCTATTATTATTATTATCTATCATTATCTATCTATCCATCCACCTATCTATCTATCCATCCATCCACCTATCTACCTACTACCCACCCACCCACCCACCCACCCACCCACCCATCCATCCATTTATCCATCCATCCATCCCTCCATCCATCCTTCCATCCATCCATCCATCCATCCATCCATCCATCCTTCCATCCATCCATTTATCCATCCATCTATCCCTCCCTCCCTCCCTCCCTCCCTCCATCCATCCATCCATCCATCTTTCCATTCATCCTTCCATCCATCCATCCATCCACCTATCTATCCATCCACACAAAAGACCCTGTATTGACTCATAGACAACCCTAATTTATTTTTCACTCTTTTCAAAGTGTCTCCATTCCTTGGATCATCTATGAATTTTAAGTTTAATTATCACCATACGATATAAAAATGAAAATAGCTGATTTTGAACACAACTACCACAAAGCCAAGGTGTTTCAAGATTCCACATTCTTGAGTGAGACTTGTCAGGTGCCTTGTGCTGAAGGGAGCTTCCTTAATCTCTGGGAAAGAGTAAAATCTAAAAAAAGAGTAAAGACCTAGAAAGGGGAGAGGTAGGAAATGGTAGTTGAGAGTTTTTAGGAGTATACTAAATATATAGGTCCAAAGTTCAATAGTAGGTTCTATTATACAGAAAATCATTTGCTATGTTTCTCTAGAATCAGGGGTACAGCCGGCTGCTTTTTAGTTCCCCACAGAGGAATGTAAAATGATGCTTTATCTCTCAGTGAGCTGAAGGAAAAGGAGGTTGTGTACTATGTGATTTCCTGAGCACTGTATGTTGGAGATGCATTTTTCCTATTCCTCCCAGAAGGCCATGGTGGGAAGTCTGTGGGTCCCTGTAGACTGTCTGTGCAGGGTACAGGGCTGTGGTGATAAAGCCTTCCAGATTGTTCTCTGCATAAAGGTGCCAGTCTGAGGACGGAGAGAGTTAGTTGTTTTCTGAGGCCCAGCTTCTTTTGTGAGCTTACCTCAGCCTGCTGGGAGGCCTTCTGTTTGTACTTCACTACTCTAGAGGAGGTCTCTTTTAAAAATTCATATGAAGGGCTGTAGAGGATGCCTGCCAGTGGAGTGGGTAGGGTAGGAAGTGTCCAGTCATGAGTGGTTCACCAGAATCAGGTCAGATTCTGCCGTGAGAGATTCCCATCACTGGAGAGTCTTCAAAGGGCTCATAATTGGCATCAGGAAACTCAGTCATGAACACCTGGTGAGCTCAGGGAACAGCAATGCTAGATCAGTTCTGGACAAAGAGGCCTTTTTTTTCTGGCCCTTCACACTTTGTACCTCTGACCTCTTCATCTCACAGGCATCAAAAGTTCTGATTGTTGATTGAGGGAGGGAACAGCTAAAAACTGTATGGACACAGAGAAGAGGCTGTTGTGCCCTACTGCAGGCTTCCTTGTGCTGTCCTTTGGAACTGAAGGAGCAGAAAGGCTTTAATTCCCACAGGTATTGATGCTGGGTCTTACTATGCCTTAGGTGTTATCCTATCTAAACCTCAGCCAGTCCCCCACATAATAAGACAAAGGAAGGAAGGTTTATCTGGAACACTCTGAAGGTCAAAGTGCTATCTTTGCAATATATTCGAGGAGATAAGAACAAGTATCATTGGCAAGATACAGAGACTCAGTGATGGGAAAGGAAAAAAGGTGTTTTTTTGTGGGGGCTTCATGAAACTTGCTTTTCATACTTATAGTCACACAACTGGTTATCAGATTGGATGTGGCGTGTGTGTATGTATGTGTGTGTGTGTGTGTGTATGTATGTATGTGTGTGTGTGTATGTGTGTGTGTATGTGTATGTGCGTGTGTGTGTATGTGTGTGTGTGTATGTGTATGTGCATGTGTGTGTGTATGTATGTGTGTGTGTGTGTGTGTGTGTGTGTGTGTGTAGGTTCAAGGTCAACTATGAATCTTGGTGCTTGCCCTCCACCTTGTTTGAGACACTCTCCTGTTTTTATGCGGTTTCCTATCTTGGGCTAGTTGGTCCCAAGCTTCTGGGATTTCTCTTGTTTCTATCTCACGTTCTGCTGTAGGAACTGCACTGAGATTATAGAAGTTGACTACTGTGCCTCGCCCTATCTGTGTTCGAACTTAGATCCTCATGCAAGTTGTCTACTAAGAAAATTATTTTTTATTTGATTCCTTAATTCTCACAAAGAAGAAAAATTGGGTATAATATTTTTTTATTTCTTTTTGTCTTAAATTTTATATGGTAACAACTGAAATGTAGGATACAAACCTAAATGTTCAAATATTAAATACTTTGTGTTAAGAATGTCTTATTTGAAGCTTTATTATCTTATTCTTGTGTGTGTGTGTGTGTGTGTGTGTGTGTGTGTGAGTGTGTATAGTTGCTTCCATGTGTGTTTGAATATATGTGGACATACATTTGTGGGCATGTGAATGTAAGATGTTGACACTGACTATCTCTTCTGATCTTTGTCTACCTTATAGATTGAGAGAGTATCTCACTTTAACTTGATAGTTTGTTCTGTGGAACGCTGAGCATGAGTGATGAGATCATGGGTTTATGTGGGTGCTGGGGGATCCAAACTCCTCATATGCACTCTGCCAGTGCTTCACCCACTGACCTGCTTTTACATTTTTATATTTGAACATCAACAAAATACACATTAGTAAAACTAATCCAATTCTTTGTATCACCAGCCATGAGTAGTTGAAATGCTTATCACTCACACACAAACTGGGTGCTTCATGTGGAAGAGTTTATGACTACAGTATTACCTCTTAATTCTTTCTTGCTTATGGAAATATATTTACAAGTTTTCATTTGTATACATTTATGTATACATGTATATGCACATACATGTTTATGCATATATGTAAATTTGTATATGCATATATGTAAATATGTATAAATATGCATCTGTATGTATGTATGTACACATACTTATGTGTGTGTGCATGTGTGTTTGATGGTGAAGAGGGAAAACTATATCAACAGAGATAAGTGAGTTAATGAATAAACTTTCAGAAATTAATATAGCACCTTGTCTTATGTGTTATGGCTGAGCAAACTGAGTCCAACCACAGCACAAACTCCTGCGAAGGAGGATGTATGGGAAGAGCTTAAGTGCATTGATATGCTTCATCAGATTGTGAACTTCGCTAAGAGTGGGAGTATTGCAGCCATTTCCTTGTCTTGGGTGCTTTGAAGCTGCTTGGTTGACATGATGCATACCTTAGCAGGCATCTGACAAAGGGAGAAAAGACCTTTTTAATGGTTTTGTCTAAGATAGAGGTTTTTACAATTTGCAAACTATTTTTATTTGTAAGTTTATGTACATATTTTTTATTGTGAGAGTGGAGTAATAGGATCTGGAGAAACTTGTAGGCCTCATAAATGAATTAAAACCTTCTGCCCCAGACATTGTTTGAGGGGGTCAATCCATACAGATAGTGTCTATAGGGTCATTGATATTAATAAAGGCTTGTGACTTTAGTTTAAATAAAAGATGGTAGCAAGTGTTTCAGGAAAATGTAGGACAGAAAAGCATGCCAGCTAGGTTTGTTTACCCATCTATAAATTTATTCTCAGATATTTGGCATGGATCTCCACTGTTTATTTTAGATAAAAAATGCTGAAGTTATTTATGTTGGGCTTATGTTGATTCGTTCTTTCTTGACAATTCAGATCTGTTTTTCACACCTGGAAGTAACAGTATTCTGCCTGTCATTACTAATTGGCTTTTCATTTCAAAGCAAGGTTTGATAATTTGTTCTTATCCATGTAATGAAGTAACTCTCCCTGGAATTAAAGGAGGGACCCATGGCTCCACATACATATGTAGCAGAAGATGGCCTTGCATGACAGCAATGGTTGGGGAGGGCTTTGGTCCTGGGAAATTCTGATGCCCCAGCATAGGGTACTGCTGGAGTGGGAGTGGGTAGGTGGGTGGGGGAACATCCTTATAGAGGCAAAGGGGATGGGGGAGGGTGCATGTGGGATGGGAGTTAGTGGACAGATAACCCGGAAATGGGATATCATTTGAGATATAAACAAATGGAATAATTAAAAGAAATAAAATAAAATTCAAAAAAAGAGCAAAAGCAAGAACAGTTAAAAAAAACAATCTAACATATGAAGTTCTTTAAGGTCTTGATATATAGTAGATATGAAATTTATGCATTTCTGAAGATGAAATGTGTGTGTACAAGCACCCTTGATGATGAGTCCACTACTTCATGACCACATTAGGTCAAGACTAAGCTTTTAAAACACACATGCAAGAAGAAATTAAGTCTGTTAGCTAGACATGCATTCTGGCTGCTAGTAACACATAGCCTCACCAGTGACAACTGTGATAAAAGAGTGCTCCTCTAGTTTGCTAATATGTGATGATTATGGAAATAGGCAGCATTTGGGGTTGCTTCAGTGGCTCAGTGATGTCTTGGTCAGCATCACTGTCTTTTCCATCATGTTGCAATACTGCTGCTCCAGCTCCAGCTATCACATCAGAGAGTAGTCATGAACAGGATGAGTTATATTCGCCCTTTTATCATGAATGCGTGATTTTTCTCATAACCATGCCATGTGGAAGGAATGTTTGCCTTACTAGCCACCTGCCCCTCAATGCAAATTAGATTGGATATACTGTGATTAGCTTACTAGCTTCCTTAGTGTAAGGCCTTAAAATAGAAGGTAAATGAGATTGGTTTGGGGCTAGCCAGCCAGTAATGTCTGACTGGGGAAATAATCCCAGAACTTCTCTCTTCTTAGATCTATAATATATGGGAGAGAGCTTTCTGGGCTATAATTAAAGTTTTGATATCTGAAGCATGAGATAGCCCTGGAAGTTTTGGTTTTGGGAATTTATTTAGTAATAGTTCCTGAGCACATCGTCTGTGCCAGTCAATGTGCTATATCTTGGGTGAACATGACAGATAAGTGTACTAATTATGTTCTTGTGATTGTGTAGCATGTAGCCAGAGAATGCTCTATTAATGTAAGACCTTGCTTTTAGGAATTACTTAACCATAGTTTTTAGACTATGAGAAAGTTCCAGATGAATGCATTGATTGTATTTCAGACTATCTTACTATATGATTTATAATACACTGATTTTATATTTTTAAGCACTTTGGAAATACTCTTTTTTTTATTTGAAAAAGCAAACAAAATACCTCACTTCCCACCTTCTAACCTCATTGAAGTTTATCTATATTTAAAATAAGTATGTATTTTTCATTCTTGTTAATTAATGAATGTAGTTTTATCATCTAGACAATTTACTGTAATTTTTGGGGTGAGAAATTTATCATCAGGAAAGTATTTAAAGTCCTTAATAATAAATAGTATTTATTTGTAGTCCAGTGCAAGGGCTTCTTAGTAAAGATCATGGATGGAGATAGCACTTGAACGAAAATGGGGAGCATTAAGCTCGCTGTCATTTCTAAGCCAGAATTTAATAAAAAGAATTTAACATTTCAGGGAAGTGTTTTTCTGAGGCCAAACATATTTGGTTTGAATTATATTAGCAATTGAAAAAAACCCCATTAATTAGGAAATTGCTTCTGTTTTCTGGTCCAGCTTGGTAGTGGAGTCAGTGACCCAGGGTTTGACACTTCAGGTAGATGCAGTGCCAAATTAGCGATAACATGTGACAACTCTGTTACTTCACCAGAATTAACATCCAGGCTGTTAAAACCCAGTTGTGTCATACCAAAAGAGAAGCTGTGCAGTAAAATTCTGGAGAGAAATGTTTATTTCAATTATGTAGTAGTCACAGATCTTTCCTTTGCTGTTCCATTAGTTTTCTTAAAGAATTATTACTATTGTAAAGGATGCTGTCTACTCATGCTCTTCTTTGTTAGAAGGATTAGGTGGCTATGCGACAGTGACACTGTGTCTTCCCGCCTTCCATTTGCAAGGGTGGGGAGAAGAGGGAGTTCTTTTCTACAGCTATTTAATTTGCCCCTGAATTTCCTCCTCCAGTGACCAATGACCGCACAGATATCTAACAATGCCGAGTAAGGTCACCAGTGGTTCACAGAGAAGCCAGTCAGCCCACTGATCCTCAGACTCCAGCCTACAAAGATCCCACGATAGACAGTTCCAGCCATGACCTTGGCAAAGCTGTCGTCAGTCACCCTAGAGGTGGACATTGGGATAAAGCTGAGAAAAACTCCATTCTAGAAACACCCTGCTACCTCTGCCACTTGCACAGATAGTAAAACATCAGGCAAGGGAAAACATTCATTGGCCTTATGATTTTTTAATGACTTTAATAGATAACTGGAGAAAACTGGTTATTTCTTTCATTATTTCTCCAGTTGCAGAAATAGCTAAAGCAAATATGTAGAGTCCATGGAATGTTTCTCAGTGTCCCCTCTCTGTACATTGTAAATATGTTTCTCTGAATAGCAACTGTTGGATTTAAAAATGTTTTTTATTCTAGATTTTACCTTATTTTTTTGAATTTAAAAAAATTATAAATTTAAAATTTACAAATTTTAAATGCAACTTCCTTGTTTAAGATTGTGTAGGAAATACACAGTAAAATCAGACCTTCACTCCCATGACATGATTTTTACCCAGCATGCATTTCAGTATTCTATTCTGCCATTTATTTTTGTCTGGTCACTAAATAGTGATTTTAGGATGTATTAAATCTCATTGCAGACTACTCTGTTCTAATGTCTATTTTATTTTTAATTTTTCCTTACAGATGACCCCCTGTTCCTGTCATAATTCTGATGAGTGAATCTTGTTCACAAACCTGAATATTTAGTAGTGTTTGCATCACAAGTGTGATGTAAAAGTGTTATCAAATAGGCCCATCCTGAATAAGGGTATACTCAAGTAACAAATGACTCTCCAAGGCAATTTTAACTTTAAGGAATAATCATTACTGCAAGTTCCAGCTGCCTTGAAAGCCAATGAGATTGTAAATCCATGAGTACAGTGACCAGGAGACATAAAGGTGATCTATGCCTCTATTATGCAGCATTAAGTATTTGATTAATAGTCACAATTTCCTTCCAATCCCATGATTCTACCAATGGAGTAATGTATCCTAGAGCAATGTTAGAAAACTTCCATTGGATGAGTGATTGGCAAAGGTATTGCCAACCAATTTCTTGATTAGATCCACACAAGGGTGATACAGGACATAGAAAGTTTAAAGTGTAAAATTTGGCAGTGAAATTATCTATGTATTAGAGATGATATTTACTATGTACATATGTCAGGGTTGAACGAATTTTGGATTGGAAACAATTTCCAAACTCCTTTGCTAAATCAACAACTGTACTTCATATAAGCTGCTCTGTTATTCTGTGACCCAGCAGCTACTCTCTGAAATCTTGTTCATATGAAAGGGGAAGAAGGCCTCGTATTGGCATTTAAATGCTGTGTGCAAGAAGAGATATGCATAGATTATGTGCACAATTTAATAGTGGAATGAATACCAGCACCCACAAGGGGGATAGAGATGCAATTCTATCCTATGCCTAGAAGGCAGAAAGATCCAGAAATAACTTCAATAAACCAATGACAGTCACAGTGGCAAAAGACTATTTTGTCATGTGTGGGAGCTGTTTTTGTGCTTTCTCCTGTGATTAAAAAAAGTGTTTCTATTTTGACCATGTTCTATGGGTCATGTACTTTGTTAGTGATTTATATACATTGCCTTATTAATTCATATGGCAAGACCCTGGGCGGATGGCGTTATTATTTTCATATAAAGATGAAGAGACAGAATAAGTAAGGTTAAGTGGCCTGCCCACATAGTAAATAGTGTGACTATGATTAGCACTTGGATCTGTTTGAGTGGAGATGATGTCTTTAAGAGTGACACTGCATTGCATTTATGTACTGCCTCTGTGTTCTTCTGGATCCATTATTTGCTTTTGAAGGTCATTTTCTCTGTATACCCGAATGTCCTTTTCTTCACCATGCTGTGAATGTATGACTTTCAATACAAAGTGGTAAAGGAACAAACTGGTTTTGCTATTGAGTCTCAACTAACATAACCAAGCTAATGGAAAATTGCCATTGGTCATTCCAGCAACTAGTCAAAGATGATTAAACTTATGAGGCCACACAAATAATTATGTTCTTATAGTAAGACCAAGTTCTAGGTTTTGTTTCCTCTGATTATATTAAATACTTGTTCAGTGTTTTAAAATCGCTAGTAATTCCAAAGTGATCACCAAATTTATTCTCTTAAAGTTAAAATACTTTCTTTTTCTTAAACATTGCTTCATTCTTTATAATTTTCTCATGGGAACTTTCTTCTATGAAATATAGGTATTTTCTTTCATATTAAAGATTTTAAAGATAATTTTTATATCTTTGTGTTTTTTTAAAAAATGAAATTCGACATTGATTTTTGGTTGAGAGGGAGAATCATTTGTTTTCTTGTTTTGCATCTAAAACATTAAGACTAAGTAGGACATTGCCTAGCTTCCCCTGAGTATTACAAAGGATGTGGAGCCAAACTTCACACAACTAACAACACATAGGAGAATGAACAGGCTATGAGCCACTTGCTTTCTTCTTTGCTTCATATTTCTTCTCTCTGCCTAAATATGTATTTGCGATTTCGTTTTTTTTATTTATTTTATTTTTTATTTTTATTTTTTTAGATTTTTTATTCGATATAATTTATTTACATTTCAAATGACTTCCCCTTTTCTAGCCCCCCCACTCCCCGATAGTCCCGTAAGCCCCCTTCTCTTCCCCTGTCCTCCCTCCCACCCCTTCCCACTTCCCCGTTCTGGTTTTGCTGAGTACTGTTTCACTGAGTCTTTCCAGAACCAGGGGCCACTCCTCCTTTCTTCTTGTACCTCATTTGATGTGTGGATTATGTTTTGGGTATTCCAGTTTTCTAGGTTAATATCCACTTAATAGTGAGTGCATACCATGATTCACCTTTTGAGTCTGGGTTACCTCACTTAGTATGATATTCTCTAGCTCCATCCATTTGCCTAAGAATTTCATGAATTCATTGTTTCTAATGGCTGAATAGTACTCCATTGTGTAGATATACCACATTTTTTGCATCCACTCTTCTGTTGAGGGATACCTGGGTTCTTTCCAGCATCTGGCAATTATAAATAGGGCTGCTATGAACATAGTAGAACATGTATCCTTATTACATGGTGGGGAGTCTTCTGGGTATATGCCCAGGAGTGGTATAGCAGGATCTTCTGGAAGTGAGGTGCCCAGTTTTCGGAGGAACCGCCAGACTGCTTTCCAGAGTGGTTGTACCAATTTGCAACCCCACCAGCAGTGGAGGAGTGTTCCTCTTTCTCCACACCCTCCAACACCTGCTGTCTCCTGAATTTTTAATCTTAGCCATTCTGACTGGTGTAAGATGAAATCTTAGGGTTGTTTTGATTTGCATTTCCCTAATGACTAATGAAGTTGAGCATTTTTTAAGATGCTTCTCCACCATCCGAAGTTCTTCAGGTGAGAATTCTTTGTTTAACTCTGTACCCCATTTTTTAATAGGGTTGTTTGGTTTTCTGGAGTCTAACTTTTTGAGTTCTTTATATATATTGGATATTAGCCCTCTATCTGATGTAGGATTGGTGAAGATCTTTTCCCAATTTGTTGGTTGCCGATTTGTCCTCTTGACGGTGTCCTTTGCCTTACAGAAACTTTGTAATTTTATAAGGTCCCATTTGTCAATTCTTGCTCTTAGAGCATACGCTATTGGTGTTCTGTCCAGAAACTTTCTCCCTGTACCGATGTCCTCAAGGGTCTTCCCCAGTTTCTTTTCTATTAGCTTCAGAGTGTCTGGCTTTATGTGGAGGTCCTTGATCCATTTGGATTTGAGCTTAGTACAAGGAGACAAGGATGGATCAATTCGCATTCTTCTGCATGCTGACCTCCAGTTGAACCAGCACCATTTGTTGAAAAGGCTATCTTTTTTCCATTGGATGTTTTCAGCCTCTTTGTCGAGGATCAAGTGGCCATAGGTGTGTGGGTTCATTTCTGGATCTTCAATCCTGTTCCATTGATCCTCCTGCCTGTCACTGTACCAATACCATGCAGTTTTTAACACTATTGCTCTGTAGTATTCCTTGAGGTCAGGGATACTGATTCCCCCAGATTTTCTTTTGTTGCTGAGAATAGTTTTAGCTATCCTGGGTTTTTTGTTGTTCCAGATGAATTTGATAATTGCTCTTTCTAACTCTGTGAAGAATTGAGTTGGGATTTTGATGGGTATTGCATTGAATCTGTATAGTGCTTTAGGCAAAATGGCCATTTTAACTATATTGATTCTACCGATCCATGAGCATGGGAGGTTTTCCCATTTTCTGAGGTCTTCTTCCATTTCCTTCTTCAGAGTCTTGAAGTTCTTGTCATACAGATCTTTCACATGTTTGGTAAGAGTCACCCCAAGATACTTTATACTGTTTGTGGCTATTGTGAAGGGGGTCATTTCCCTAATTTCTTTCTCAGCCTCCTTATCCTTTGAGTATAGGAAGGCCACTGATTTGCTGGAGTTGATTTTATAACCTGCCACTTTGCTGAAGTTGTTTATCAGCTGTAGGAGCTCTCTAGTGGAGTTCTTTGGGTCACTTAGGTAGACAATCATGTCGTCTGCAAATAATGATAGTTTGACTTCTTCCTTTCCAATTTGTATCCCTTTGACCTCCTTATGTTGTCGAATTGCCCGAGCTAGTACCTCAAGTACAATATTGAAAAGATAAGGAGAAAGGGGGCAGCCTTGTCTGGTCCCTGATTTCAGTGGGATTGCTTCGTATTTGCGATTTCTTAAAGTCGTCATTTAACTAACAAGTAAGGTTCACTTACCTGTTTCCTAGAGGTAAACGAAATAATAACACATCACACCTTTCACGCTCTGTTCTTTTTATTAGAAGAAGCATGGTACTCTGGCCTGTTCTGTGATTAACATACAGAGCTGTTATGAACATAAGAACAATATACTCTTGGCCTGACTTTGGGGCTGTTTTATCTACAAGCTCAATCCATGAAAGCAGCCAACTTCCTCAGTAATAATGATGCCACCCCTGGTCTGACTCATTTGATGAATTTCTAGTTAGTTTGAACTTCAACATGAAAGAACAATAATCCCATAGTCTGAAGATCTTTAGATCATTGGCCCACCACCTTGACAACAAGTATGAGTTGAAATGGAAGAAAGGGGAGGGCATGGATATCATGACACATTGTTGAAGAAAGACCCTACAGACACAAAAGTGTGTCTTTGAATTGCATTTTGCCACACAGGAGTTAGAGGTGGGAGTCATGCTTCTTTTTTGTGCTTTTGGTAGGTGGTAACTTTTTATAGCATGCCATATGGGTACTTTATATTTTTTTCAATTTTAATGTTGTTGATTTTTTTTTTTAGCCTCATACATCCTAGGTAGGTGGCATTGGGCCTCAAGCTTTTGTAAATTGGCCAGGTGGGACTGTGACTTTGATGGGTCACTGGAGCATATTAACAATATCCTACAAAAGTGACAGTATATTCTGCCAATGCTGAAAGCACCATGCCTCGGACAAACTCTAGCTGTATAGGTCACCTCATCATCATTCCTGGACATAGTTGCCATTGGGTGAGACAATGAGAAAGAGACCTTGACAGTTCCTTAGTACAGGCTGACCTGATATTTCACAGACGCTGCTTAGATTAGTCCTTTTAGAGATGGGAAGGAACAGTGCTGTTTGTTGCATTTAAGTGACAAGGCAATGGGGATGTTACATGTCCTACAGAACATGTAGGACACTGGTGAGGCTCCGGCTTTTCACTGCACCAGGCCGGTGTGGGAAGTGCCAGACCAGCTGGACCACATTCTGTTAGTTTTTGTGCTATGTCACCTGCTTTTAAGATCAGGAGATCAATTTATGAAGCAGTGTACTTTGATGATGTCAAGTTGGTTTGAAATTTCTTGTGACTGCCCTTTACCTGCTAATTCTGATTCCAGGCACCTAAATTATGAGTGGCCCAGTGTCATATGATAGGATTTTATGGATGAGAAATGAAAATGTATACAGGACCAAGATGATCAGGGCAATCTATCTTTTTGGAATGAGATAAAAAGATACAGATCACAGTTAAATTGTTGCTGACAGCAATTTGGAAGGTCTGGCTTAGTTGTTAGAAGGCATAAAGAATGACTGAGATGCAGAGAATTCTGACAGGCACAACAGTGGACTATCAGAGAAGGATGGAGAAACTGCTGAGAAGATCCATGCTCTGATCAACTATGGAGAACATTCTTTCAACGTTGTATAAAGGTGATCCCTGGCAGTAAAATTTGACTAAATAGACCTGGAAAATTGGGATGATGCTGTTTCAAATATATATATTTTACAATAAGCAACTCTCTTCAGCTCACTTAGCAATCTTTATGTTGGTTTTAACTGATCATAGTAATTTATTTTAAATTGCCGGAGACAACTTGATTTCTAGAGTTTAAAAGCAAATCTCCCTCTACATTTCTTCTAAGTTGTTTGTAACAATTAAAATTTGCTCTGTTTTTCCTCTACCTTATTCCAAGAAGAATGAGTAGCCTGTTCATCTCGTTAGCATTTGGCTATTATCAAATGAGCACATTTCAAACAAGGAAACTATGAAGAAAAATGCAGAAAAATTAAAATCAGGTGAGGTTTCTAATGACAGTCACTAAATAGTAGAATGCTTATATGTTTTTTGTCTGGAGAAATGAATCATATTTGTATTCTTAGTGAAGACACAATAAAGTAAGGCAGACTGTACACCAGTTTGAAGACAGGCTTTTTTGTAGATTGCGATTATATAGCAAATAAAGGTGAAAATAAACATTTTCGGATAGACATAGACTCACTAACCATGTGCCTTTTACAGTGAAGGCTCTGTAAAATCTGGGGTATATTACATAAACAAGCATCACAGTTAGAAAAGCACAGAGAAAACAAGCACAAATCAGTAAACAGTGTGAGCCCTTGCATCAAGGAGAGAGAAAGAAGACAAAGTAAATGAATAAAATGAAACTGTGGCTAGCATTCCTTAAAACAGTCAAGGTTGCCCAAACCAATAAATAGCTGAGCAGTTTTCACATCCAAGTGCTAAGATGCATGGCTTCTAGATGTGAATGTACCATCTTGACGTGGACAAAAAAATAGGATGCAAGCAAAAAACTGACAACTGAGCAAACCTCAGAGTATTAATTAAAGACAGTGTATTAATTTTGGTTAATTGATTGTGAAAACTCTCTCAATGATGTAAGCTGCAGACAACAAGGGAAGCCCAATATGTGCATCTGAGAACTGAGTGATCAATTTACAATTGTCTTTATCCTGAAGTTAGTGTGGGATAAAAGTCTGAGAAACTGTAAAAGGGAAGTCAGAACAACTTCTCTGAGAAGCACCGCTGTTCCTCACTGGGGAGTGAAAGATGGTATAAAAATTAATGTTATGCTAATATGAAACAACTTTTATTTATCTGAAGTGACGAGGAAGGAGAAATCTTTCTTAAGAGTCAGATTTCAAAGCATTCTTCACGTATTCAAGAGAAATGTTCATTGATTCACAGGACCAAAACTGGCCACTTGAAGGTATTATGGACATTGTGTCAGCAAATGGTACTGCCTGTTGAACACCAAATATTCAATATACAAAGTCCAGGGAAGAATCAGTAATCACAAGGGTTTCAGTGTGTCAAATGGAAAAGGAAGGCATCTGAATTGATGGAGTTTATTACTATTACAACTTGATGATCACCATGAAAACAAATACATCATAAAACGAACCTGAGGATGGGATGTCTTAATTGCATGACTTTTCTTCCCTAATAAACATATTTGGTATTACCACCAAGGTGGAAGAATTGAGCTTAATACACATTGTAGATTCTGGGCATGGCTTGAAGACTAACTTGCATTTGATAAGGATGACACCAATATTATCTCTGCCAACTTTTTTTTTTTAATGCCTACTCTTCTTATCTTGGATTCTCTTGAGATTCTGCTATGATATTTGGCATTATTAAGAATTGAGTTTAGAAGTATAATTTTTCTGGTGATAAATACCAGTAATGGTTTGGTTTTGGAAGTTCATGTCACATAAACTCTTTAGATTCTAAAAAAGATAACTTATAACTCACTGATTAAGTGTTAAGTTTTGAGTCAACCAAAGAATGACCAAGACAAGCTGCTAAATTCAGTCTCTTCCTAGCGTGGAGAATCTATTCTGCTACGACTGAGAACATATTTGTATTTCTAGTTTGTAGTTGGAGAATCCTGTTATTTAACCATATATGGACTTTCTGATAAGAACTATTGAACATGGTGGCTGGATATCAGTTTGGTTAGAGAGCCGAAAATTGTATTTTTTTTCTAAAGTATTTTGTCAAGACATTTAAAATCTAAAAATCTATCATCTACTATTGTGAAAATTAATTTTGAAAGGTAACTTAAGCTTCACGTAGCGCTTCAGTCATTCCATCATGTGATTGACTCCTTCGTTTGTCCATCCATTGAACTCTGCCTGCCTCTTCTGCCTTACGCTTCCCAAACAAATGAAAATCTTCCTTCAGGCTTTGATTGACAGTGTGTGAGAAATACATATTTGAATGATTGAGCAAGCAAATGAGCTCTGTGATAAAAATGCCAGTCAGCATGTGCATTTATGAAAATGTGTAAGTTTAATATATAAGGTTGATTATGCATGCCCTTTCACGTTTACTTTGTGAAAGTCTAACATTCAGTAAAACGTGATATTTGTAAGATATGTGGAATATTAGGTTGAGTGGACAGCATTTTCTTTCTTAAACAAGGAAACTTCTCACCTCACAGAACTATAAGAAACCATGCTTCTCATTTCTTTGGTCACAGTTTGAGTCTTCTTTTTAATTTTTTGATGTATGTGCAGTACTAAATTGAAGCGAGAGTCTTTTGGGCTGGTAGTAATTTACCTTCCTTAGAGTGCTTAGTGGTGACATAATTGATTTTGTTGCCATTGATTAAAAGTCACATTAAGTTTAAAACTGTCATCTGAGCCCAGAGATAACATTTTCATAATGACTTTTAATAAACATGGAAGAAGTGATTTCATAGCATTCATAAATTTGATGAATGGCATTTTTTTCCAGGACCAAAATAAATGAGCCGCTCATTTGCACGTGTAATTACTGTGTTACAGGTACATTCTGTAGTACAATTTTTTTTGAGGGGAGGGTGAGAAATGAATAAACCAGATATAGGTTTGGAAAACCTCTAAAAATTGATTCTATTAGAAGTGTCAGAAAGCTGGTCATCTTTTCATGTATAAAAAAACAAAAAATAGGGAGCATTTTTATTCACTCCGACTTACTTTGCCTGGAGATTTTTACCCACAGGAATGCTTTCATTAGGCACTCCTATCCTGAGTGTCATGTCAGAATTTAGGCACTTTGATCACCACCATCGGTCTCCCTGTTTCTGCTTTCACCCACATTAAGGTAATGTCAATCAAATTGTCCCTTAGATCACATCATGTGATTTTCCTTTGCTCAGAACTTGGAATATTTCTTCTTTTGGTGAAGTTAAACCCAGAATCTTAACTGACCAACATGATTGCAAGACTTGCAAGACACATACGACTTGTGTTCTTTTTTCCTTTTCAGTCACTACTCTTCACATTATTTCAAAATATTGCTCTCTCACAATCCATTTGATCCGTCCCAGCCCCTCAGGCAGGCTCAATCGCAGGGGTTTGCATTTGTATTGCCATTCCGTTTACTTTGGGTATTTTTCTCAGGTTTCCTATATGTCCAGATCCATGTGTTTACTCTAAAGTTCTCAGACCCACTATGTATGTGCTGTAATACCAACCCCTCTCTCTTATTTTTTGAATATACAGTGTTTCTAGACATGCAATACACATAGAATTTGTCTCCTTCTCCTTCGATTGTTTTGCTTTGCACAGAAATTGTGCCACAGGAAGACAGAGCTCATTGTACACTACCATATCCAAGGATGGAGGACAGTAATTGATATAGTGCATATGTTTGATACATACTTTTGATTCCATGCCCTAGCATAAATTCACAAGAATTTAACTCATAAATTAAATATTTAGTTAAGACTTTTATACTAGTTTAAAATTTTAAAAGATCTCTCTGCTTCTGAGCAAGTTAGGAACCACAGGAACCAAAAATTCCTGTGCATGCTTCTTAAGAGTAGAATTCTTGTTGTTAGTCCACGGGGTTTAGAAAATGTGTGTAGATTTTGGAGATCCAGACACAGAGATTCCCCAAGGGGAGAATATTGAGATTGTTATCTCATGCTTCTTGGGGAGAATTAGAATCCATCTCTTCATAAGATTTGAGTTAAGAAAAATATCTTGAAAAAGTTATTTATTATATGTGTGAATGTATTGCACTATGTGTATTCTTCATGACCTTGGATCCATAAGAGAGTATCAGTTCCTCTAGAACTGAAGTTACAAACACCTGAAGGCACTGTGTAGGTTATGGGAGCCTAACCCTGATTATCTGCAAGAAAAAATTTTCCTAATCTCTGAGCCATCTGTTCAGCCACAAGAATAATTTTTCTTTAAAACAGGTATCCCATAGGAACATTGTACTTGCCACATTAAATTTTCATAGACACTTATTGAATAAAAATTGACTCTACTCTTGATCTGGAGGAATATGAGGTCAGTGCTGACTAAAGGCTTGGGAGGAAGTATGATTATATTCTAGAACAACTCATAGTAGCCACTATTGAGAAGAATGGTAAAGACTGGGAGCCAGCTGAAGTAAGAACTCTAGCTCCAATATGTAGCCCAAGGTTATCAGTGAAAATTAGAACCAGGTCAGTAATGGCAATTGGGGTGGTGGTGGTTGTGAAGTGGAAATTTATGATTTTGTTGTGTCATGTGATGTTCTTCTGGAAGCTGTCTTATGAGAGGATGTTTATGCTGAGAACAGATACATGGTGTTTTTTCTGGAATCTGTCTGGTGAAATGCAAGTGATGTATTGCTGAAGCAGATGCTTGAGAGGACCTGTAATGTTTGCAGAGTATAAATATAGCCCACCAGACACTCTGGTATTGGTTCGTCTTGCTGGTCTTTGTTGGGCTCCGCTGACAGTGGCCTTTACTGACAACACTCTGGCACTGGTTTGCCTTGGTTTCTTTACTGATCTTTTCTTGTCGTGACTTCATTGAGAGAAATGCACTAAAGAACTTTTCTTGAGGTCTTCTGGCTGCTTCTTGCTGTGTCAGGGGACTCAGGTCAACCATTTGCCTGAGACTTGTGGTTTCTTGTGGATCAAGCCGCCTCTGATCACTAGAGTAGACTGGACTTCTGACAATGAAGATTGCAATCAACCCAAAGAATTTCTTCAAAACAGGTTCATGTTCCCCTTGTCCTATTAATCATCTTCCTTCCCTACCTTTGATCAGTGGGCTATAAGGGAGCTTGAAGCAATTAAGAACCCTTATTAAAGTAGGTTTTGAAAAATATAAGCCTGGTTGGGGTGTCACATGAAAACCCACCAGTGGAAGGCCATTGTGCAGCTAAAGAAGGGGACACAGGAATATCCAACTAGCATCTGTATGGGAGCTATTCATAAGCATATGAAAATATAAATTCTGTAAACTGAACTTGCACATGAAAAATAGCTAACGTGGAGCATCAGAAGCTTGATGATTTAATTTATTCTTCCTTATTATCCTGCAGATTTAACTCTGTATATACAAATAGCATCCAGGAAGAAGTTAAATTTTGGCAACAAGTATCTGTGGAAACTTACCATGTGCTAAGTACTATGCTCCTATAGAGTGCTCCTAGTTTTAAGAAAAATTATTTCTTTATTTTGCTGTTTTAGTCAGAGTTCTATTACTATGAATAGACACCATGGTCATGGCAGTTCTTATAGTAGAAAGTATTTAATTGGGGTTTGTTTATGGTTTCAGAGGTTTAGTCCATTCCATCATAGCAGGAAGCATGGCAGCATGAAGGCAGACACGCTGCTAGAGAATAGCTGAGAGTTTTACATCAGGATCCATAGGCAGCAGGAAGAAAGCGAATCAAGGAGTCTGGCTTGGTCTTCTGAAACCCAGTCTAGTGACCTACTTCCTCCAACAAGGCCACACCTGTAAATCCTTTCAAATACTGACACTTCCTGGTGACCAAACATTCAAATCTATGAATGGGACCAATCTCATTCAAACCACCACACTTTACCCACTTCTAAAAGGCTCAAACTCAAGGGTCTTCCCCAGTTTCTTTTCTATTAGCTTCAGAGTGTCTGGCTTTATGTGGAGGTCCTTGATCCATTTGGATTTGAGCTTAGTACAGGGAAACAAGGATGGATTGATTCGCATTCTTCTGCATGCTGACCTCCAGTTGAACCAGCACCATTTGTTGAAAAGGCTATCTTTTTTCCATTGGATGTTTTCAACCCCTTTGTCGAGGATCAAGTAGCCATTGTGTGTGGGTTCATTTCTGGATCTTCAATCCTGTTCCATTGATCTGCCTGCCTGTCACTGTACCAATACCATGCAGTTTTTAACACTATTGCTCTGTAGTATTGCTTGAGGACATCGGTACAGGGGGAAAGTTTCTGAACAGAACACCAATAGCGTATGCTCTAAGATCAAGAATTGACAAATGGGACCTTATAAAATTACAAAGTTTCTGTAAGGCAAAGGACACCATCAAAAGGACAAATCGGCAACCAACAAATTGGGAAAAGATCTTCACCAATCCTACAACAGATAGAGGGCTAATATCCAATATATATAAAGAACTCAAGAAGTTAGACTCCAGAAAACCAAACAACCCTATTAAAATTGGGGTACAGAGTTAAACAAAGAATTCTCACCTGAAGAACTAAGGATGGCAGAGAAGCATCTTAAAAAATGCTCAACTTCATTAGTCATTAGGAAAATGCAAATCAAAACAACCCTGAGATTTCACCTTACAGCAGTCAGAATGGCTAAGATTAAAAATTCAGGAGACAGCAGGTGTTGGAGAGGGTGTGGAGAAAAAGGAACACTCCTCCACTGCTGGTGGGGTTGCAAATTGGTACAGCCACTCTGGAAATCATTCTGGCGGTTCCTCCGAAAACTGGGCACCTCACTTCCAGAAGATCCTGCTATACCACTCCTGGGAATATACCCAGAGGATTCCCCACCATGTAATAAGGATACATGCTCCACTATGTTCATAGCAGCCCTATTTATAATTGCCAGATGCTGGAAAGAACCCAGGTATCCCTCACCAGAAGAGTGGATGCAAAAAATGTATATCTACACAATGGAGTACTATTCAGCCATTAGAAACAATGAATTCATGAAATTCTTAGGCAAATGGATGGAGCTAGAGAACATCATACTAAGTGAGGTAACCCAGACTCAAAAGGTGAATCATGGTATGCACTCACTAATAAGTGGATATTAACCTAGAAAACTGGAATACCCAAAACATAATCCACACATCAAATGAGGTACAAGAAGAAAGGAGTGGCCCCTGGTTCTGGAAAGACTCAGTGAAGCAGTATTCAGAAAAACCAGAATGGGGAAGTGGAAAGGGGTGGGTGGGAGGACAGGGGGAGCGAAGGGGGCTTATGGGACTTTCGGGGAGTGGGGGGCTAGAAAAGGGGAAATCATTTGAAATGTAAATAAAACATATATCGAATAAAAAAAAGTTAAAAAAAAGAATAAGAGACAAATAAATGAATAAAAAATAAAAGGCTCAAACTATCAGTTCCAATAACTGTCAAAACCAAACTTGTTTATAATGATCTTTTTGTGTGTACTTGTGTGTGTAGGTACATACGTGTGCATATGCACTTACACATACATAAGGAGGCCAGAGGCAGGTATCTAGTATCTTTCAATCTTTTGATTGTTTGTGGTGCATCTCTGTGTGCATGCATAGGTGTACATTTTTTTCATGTGTGTGAGCACATGTGTGTATCTGCACATAAGTGTACAAAACTAATGTCTGGTAATCCTGCAGTGTTTTGTAACCAAATTTAGAGCTTGGCAATAGAGCTAGTCCTGCTAATGAGCTTGCTCTGGGGATCTGTGTTTCTAAGTTGCATATGTGCATGTGGGACACTAATTCCACCTGAATTACTTGATTCTGGGATTAGAAAACTTGTCTTTGGGTGGAAAAATGCTTTAACAACTGGTTTTATTTATTTATTTATTATTTATTATTTATTATTTATTATTATTATTATTATTATTTTACTTAATGTAGAGCTACCTGATTCAGCTATACTGAATTTCTCCTCTTAATTCTAGAATTATCTTTGTAATTGAGTTTTCTTTGTGCCTTTATCCTAGCATCGATGTTGTTTGGTTCTGTTTTCCTGAGTACAATTTTATATTGTGATCTAGATTTTATTAAGAGCTGAGTCAGAACCCTTTATCTGTACTTCACTGACCTCCTATCTCAGTGTCTGGTGTCTCATTAGGCATTGTTGTTGCTGTTCATTTATGAGTGTACAGACAAGTGTGACTTCTGCTTTCAGGTACATGTGAACAAAGCCACTTAGACCACTTGATACGCCCAATACAAAATGAGCTCAGTGACATTGTGAGAGGTTATTTGCCTCATTGGGGTTCAACAGGTATTTTTTTTCTTATTTATGTTCTTTTACAGATTCTTTGCATATATATATTGAGTCTTACAGTTTTATATTTTAGGGGATTCCTGTGCATAAGGACAGGAATGTCTCTGCATCCACATGTGCATCTACCTACACGTGCATCTATATACATGTGCATCTTCCTACATGTGCATCTACCCACATATGAATTTATCTACATGTGCATCTATCTACATGTGCCCCTATCTACATGTGCCCCTACCTACATGTGCATCTATCTTCATGTGCATCTACCTACATGTGCATCTACTTACACGTGTATCTATCTACATGTGCATCTACCTACATGTACATCTACCTACATGTACATCTATCTACATGTGCATTTATCTACATGTGCATCTATCTACATGTGCATTTATCTACATGTGCATCTATCTACATGTGCATCTATCTACATGTGCATCTAACTACATGTGCATTGACCTACACATGCATCTATCTACATGTGCATTGACCTACACATGCATCTATCTACATGTTCATTGACCTACACATGCATCTATCTACATGTGCATCGACCTACACATGCATCTACATGTGCATCTATCTACATATACATCTATCTACATGTGCATCTATCTACATGTACATCAATCTACATGTGCATCTACCTACATATGCATCTGTCTACATATGCATCTATCTACATGTACATCTATCTATATATGCATCTATCTACATGTGCATATATTTACATGTGCATATATCTACATGTGCATCTATTTACATGTACATCTATCTACATATGCATCTATCTACATGTGCATCTATTTACATGTGCATCTATTTACATGTGCATCTATCTACATGTGCATCTATATGCATCTATCTACATGTGCATCTATCTACATGTACATCTATCTACATATGCATCTATCTACATATGCATCTATCTATATGTGCATCTATTTACATGTGCATCTATCTACATGTGCATCGACCTATACATGCATTTATCTACATGTACATCTATCTACATGTACATCTATCTACATGTGCATATACATGGGCTTCTCCTGCTTTTTCTTTGGCTCCCTTTCTTCTGTTTGTTTGTTTGTTTTATCCTGTACTAGTTTGTCTGTGCTTTATTTTATATTTTATTTTTATTTCTTTACATGTCTATTTGTTTTTTTAGTGAGAGACAGAAAGGGTATGGGAAGGTATCTGTGGGACTCTAGAAGAATTGGGGGTGAGAACAGTATAAGCAGAATATATAATAGGAAAAATCTCTATTTTCAGTAAAACAAAACTATTGATTCATATTTTAAAAGAATATTTGGTTTTAAATCTATGATTTAATATAAGTTTTTGAGGGCTAGTGTATGTGTCATTTCTAACCTTGTCTTGAACAAAAGATGGCTTTTTAAAATAATTACTTGAAACTAATTTAGAGCTTGAGAAATTGATTGGTGGCCAAGGAGTAGGGAGACACAGGTCAAAAATATATTTCTGTGAATTATGGTTTGTTTGTATTACTTTAAAAAATCAAAGACAGTAATTACTCTGGATTAATTTTTGAGATGATTTAATTAAGATTAAAACAAATTGTATATTCAATGATATATGACTTTGTAATTCCTTTTCAATACATAATTATAAAGATAAACTAAGGTATTAATATTCCATCATCTTGAATTTTCCCTATGGACACTATCCATGGTGTTGATCTTTTAGTTTTTTTTCTTGTAACTAACATCTTTTGCTTCAATATGAAGGTTGAAAAATAGCAATATAGTCCTAACGTAAAAATAAGTAAAACTGCACTATATTTTCTACCTTAACATGGTTTACACACACACACACACACACACACACACACCATGCAAACATGCAAATGTTTTTAACTTTAATGTAGTTATCCTGGGTGATTTTTTTAGTCTTATTTATTGTATTTACTTATTTTAATGTATGCAAGTGCTCTACCAGCATGTACACTTCCATGCCAGAAGAGAGTATCTGATCTCAGTATATGTGGTTGTGAGCCTCCATGTGGTTGCTGGGAATTGAACTCAGAACCTCTAGAAGAGAAGACAGTGCTCTTAACCAGTGAGCCATTTCTCCAGCCTCCACTAGCTTTTAATGTCAACTTGACACAAGTTAGAGTCATCTGAGAAGCTAGAAGCTCAGTTACAAAACTACAACTTTAAGATAGGGTTGTAGGCAAGCCTGAAAAGCATTTTCCCAATTACTGATTGATATGAACTCAGCTTATTGTGAGTGATGCTACCTCTTGGGTGATGGCCCTGGGTTCTATAAGAAAGCATGTTGAGAAAGTCCTTAAGGAACACTCCGCCATAGCTATGCACCAGCTTCTGCCCTGTTCCTGCCCTGACTTTCTTCGGTGATAAACTGTGTTGTAGAGGTATAAGCAAAATGAAACCCAAGTTGCTTTTGGCTATGGTGTTTCATGACAACAATAGAAATCCTAAGACTGTGCTCTTTGCCTTAAAAAATAACGGGTGTGTTATCATCCAAAGATATGCAGAATTTCACATCCTGATTTTTTTCTTTTTTCTAATAATTTTAAATGATATTTTAATCCAAAGGCAGAAACTAGACAAGGCACACCAATTTCATTTCTAAATAGTGATTTTAAAAAATGATTTTGCCCACTGAAATTCTCAGATTATCCCTGGGGAGAAAAACTTTATGGAGAGAATGCATTTTCAGAGGCTAGGAGAGGATGTTCTTAAGCGATTAACTGCTTGTGGCTTTGAAGTGTGGTGCAGTGTCTTTCCCATAATTGGTACATGAGCGCTTTTTAAAAGGTTCACTTCTCATCACTGGGACCAGATGCTCTGATTCTGATTTCACAGAGAACAGGTTATGGACTTTAAACCATCTGCTTCCCTGCTCTTTGTTTCTATGGGCCTGTGACTTTCTGGAATTTCTGCTCAGAACAGCTAGCAGACCTGTTTCACTTATGGCTTTAATAAGTGATTTCAAGCATATATGCTGTACTTCAATCTTATCATGAGAAATATTTGAAAACAATTAAAAATAGTTCATAAAATAGTTCTCAGAATTAAGCAGGGCCCAGATTCTTTTGTCAAAGCCCAGTAACGTCCATGTCTCAGAACAATGTGCCACGGAATGAGACCCCTTCATTGTTGTTGCTTATTCTTTTAATAGATCTTTTCCCAGAGCAAAGATCTTTAATATTTAAAATATATTTTTAAACTAACATTTCATTGCTTGTACTTTTCCCTTCCTCCTTCCCACCCCTTCAATATCTCCCCAAATCGGTCTTAAGTTGATGACTTCTTTTTCTTTGACTATTAGTGTCACACACACACACACACACACACACACACACACACACACACAATCTGCTTACTTTGTTTTTGCTGTGTATGTGTATTTGATTTCAAGACCGATCACTTTGCATTGGATCTCAAGGGGGAACTCACCCCTGTGAGAGAGGCTGTTGTCCCTCACAGCAGCGAACAGCTGCCTGAAGTTCCTTTGTCTAAGGGTGGTGGAGGGACCCTATGAGATTTTCTTCTTCTTTATTCACATCTCTACTGTCATTGTTTGTGTCACATTTAGGCAGCCTTTCTCAGAGTCATAGCCTCACAGTAGACTTCATGGTCTTCTGCTTCTTACACTTTTCTGCCTCCCCTTCCATCATTTTCCAGGGCCTTAGGAGAAGGGGTTGTGTTGTAGCTGTGTCTGTTGGAGCTGGTTTCCTATAATCCCTTGATCTCTTTGTAGTGACCAGCCGTAGTTTTATAAACTATTAAGTTTATTGAGGAGGCTTTTGGTGTCTTGGAAGTTTTTACTGCTGCTTCTTGATTCTTCGAACTGCAGAGATTGGTTTGGTTGCATCTTGTGATAGGAGAGGATTTAACACACGTATGCTATTCTATATTGGATGACTTTGCAACCAATATATCTGTATTATTCTTTTGCAGGTCTCTCAATGGCAAAATTTCTAATTATAGGATATAAAGAACATATGAGGGCTACATATATAATGCAGTGGTAGAGTGTTTGCCTATTGGACCCAAAGCTGTGAGTTCTATCCATGGAGTCATTAAAATTAAATGTAAAGCATCTTAATATGGAATTTGTTTTTTTACTGCAATCAATATCTTTTTAATCTATACTTCTTGCAATAAGACTGCTAAGACTCTTGCCTTTTGGACCACTTCTTTCTCCATTCCTATTCCCCACCTTATTTTTACATTGTCAAAAGCAGCTAACATTCAAATTCTGTGTATTTTTAAAACAAGGTGATCTCTATGGATTAACTTGAAAAGATGAAACCAATAGAAAACTTTTGCTCCGTGAAGAGTAAATGAATTCAGTAACATATTTTTCCTCTCCAGTTCCAGAATGAATGCCTACAGTTAACATCGAGTTTTAATAGGTTCCGTTGTGGCTTCTGACAGCTGCCGGCCACATCATAGTTTGCATTATGTTCCCAAGGCAGTTTCTTATACAGTTTTATTTTCTGGAGTTCCTGATTGCTCCTTTTTACTTTGAGGGAGAGCAAACTTGTATCTTTATAAGCTTAACCATTCTCTGATTTTCCCCCCACTGTTTTGAGTGCATTCTATAAATTTGAAAACTAATGAAAACTGTACCCTATTTTGAAGTAATTACTGCCCATTTGAATGCCGACGTCAATAAAGTATCTAGTGCTCACAGCATCTAATTGCTTCCATTTAGTTTACCTTGTATTATCATCACCTTTCACTCAGTCTCTCAATTTTTAGATTTATCCTAAAATGTTGTCCTTTCCTCTTTTACTTTTTTGGAGTCAGTGCTGCATCTTTGCTGCACTGTGCATTTTATTCCAGTCTGGATTTAACAGTAACCCATCTGCAGTTTTCTGATATAAAACCCAGTATTGCCATTGGATACTCTTATGTAACCTTCCCAGTTTGGACCATACAAGAGCTCTGTATATAATCATTCTTCACATAGAAGTGTTTCTATTGTAAGTTTATAATTGTTAATCTATTTGGCTGAAATTCACACTGATCATTGTCTTACCACAGACCTTTGAAGGACTTTTTCTAACGGTTGGCTAATCTTTAATATTGCTGGTTAAAATTCATATGCTAGGCTAATTCTTTGAAAGTGACCTATTCATTTTTATGGATGGTTGTTGACTTCTGAAAACATCTAGTTAATCCTGGTGATCTGAAAGTTTACAATAGAACATTTTGATGACTTTTAAAACAGACTCTGGTTGAAACTCAGTATCAATTTCTTCATAATTTTCATTTATTCTCATGATATAATTTTTGTTTTAATTTCTTTAATTTTCTTAAGGCTGTTTCTCCTATTGTCTTTCTGGAAGTACTGTTATTTGAACAACTAAACTATTGGATCAGTCAAGCAGATCTCTGATTATTTAATATATATTCTCATATATGCATATAACTGTGGTTTTTTTCTCTTCTGGATGCTTCATGGAGGTCTTACTGGGTTGAGCAATGCCAGTTTGGATGCTTCTGAGGACCATATGAGCTGCCACAGCTACTGTCTGCTGCCGTGTGGCCATGTATAGATGTGCCTACTGTGGAGGTTAGAGGTCAATGTCTTTTGATTTCTTTACACCTTATGTTTTTGAGAAAACATAAGCAAGTAGTGGATAGATACTAATCTCTAACAAATGAGGTACCCACTATCAGAGGAACAAAGTCAATACAAAATGGATCAAAGTTTTTAATGTTAGACCTGAAACCATAAAGTTTCAAGAAGGAAATGTAAGACAAATGTCTTCAGGCATTGTTTTTGGTAACTTTCACAGACTAGAAACAGGTTCTTTTTTTTTTTCTTTTTTTTTTATTCGATATAATTTATTTACATTTCAAATGATTTCCCCTTTTCTAGCCCCCCACTCCCCGAAAGTCCCTTAAGTCCCCTTCTCTTTCCCTGTCCTCCCACCCACCCCTTCCCACTTCCCTGTTCTGGTTTTGCCGAATACTGTTTCACTGAGTCTCTCCAGAACCAGGGGCCAGTCCTCCCTTCTCCTTGTACCTCATTTGATGTGTGGATTATGTTTTGGGTATTCCAGTTTTCTAGGTTAATAACCACTTATTAGTGAGTGCATACCATGATTCACCTTTTGAGTCTGGGTTACCTCACTTAGTATGATGTTCTCTAGCTCCATCCCTTTGCCTAAGAATTTCATGAATTCATTGTTTCTAATGGCTGAATACTACTCCATTGTGTAGATATACCGCATTTTTTTGTATCCACTCTTCTGTTGAGGGATACCTGGGTTCTTTCCAGCATCTGGCAATTATAAATAGGGCTGCTATGAACATAGTAGAGCATGTATCCTTATTACATGGTGGGGAATCCTCTGGGTATATGCCCAGGAGTGGTATAGCAGGATCTTCTGGAAGTGAGGTGCCCAGTTTTCGGAGGAACCGCCAGACTGATTTCCAGAGTGGTTGTACCAATTTGCAGCCCCACCAGCAGTGGAGGAGTGTTCCTCTTTCTCCACACCCTCTCCAACACCTGCTGTCTCCTGAATTTTTAATCTTAGCCATTCTGACTGGTGTAAGATGAAATCTCAGGGCTGGAGCTCACTGATTTGTTAGAGAATTTGACAAGTGAGTTCCAGGGGCCCATCTGTCCGCCTCCACACTGTCCCCATCTCCATGCTGGATTTAGGGATGCATGGCATAATCTGTGCTAGGTGCTGGGTGCACATGTGTGTTGGACTTCCAAACTCAGGTCTTAATGTTTGAACAACTACTATTTTACCAGACAACTCACTCATTTTTATGGTGCAAGTCCTCTCCTCATATATTTTGAAATTAGCCTATTATCATACATATGGTGAGAAAATATCTTCTCAAATTGTCATTTGCTCTACAACCTGTAGACTGCTTCTTTAATATACAGACGGCTTAAGGCTTGGTAGGAGGTAATTTTCCTGCCTTTGGTATTGTTTTAAATGGTTTTGGAGTTATACCTATGAAACAGTTACCAAGTGCCTGGAGGACTTTTCCGTTTTCTTCCTGAAAGTTTATAGTTTGAGGTCTTAAAGACTTTGATCCATTTTGAGTTGATTTTGTTCTTCTGCTGGAGGAAGTCCCTTTGAGAGATTATTATCTGTTTGCTCTTGACAGACTTTTCAAGGACCAATTGACTCTACACAGATGAGTTTACTTTGGTGGTGTGTGTTTTGTTCCCTTTGTCTCTGTGTATGGACTGGCTGGCCTTGTGCTCATGGCTGCTAAGACAGCTTGTGAGCCCTGAGAGTGCAGGCCTGTAGAGCACTCCTAGCTCACAAGTGGTTTTCTATCCAATCTGATCGTTTCAGCATTTGTTGCTGGTGTTCTCAAGATTAAGGTGATGGTTCATGGTCTCTTGTAATTCCATGTTTTCTTAGGTGAATCGAGCTGCTGTAACAAAATACATCCAACTGTGTAGCTTAAAAAAAGGATTATTTTATTTTTCTAAGATATAAATGCTAAGAAGTGTCTGGGGAGGACTTGTGGTTTAGAAGGGTACCTTTCTGGTAGTCTAAATATGATGAGAGTGATGAATGAACTTTGCACCTTTATTTTATGGTACTGAGTAATCTGATTAATAAGTGTTTACATCATCATCTCATCATTTTCTCAAGAAATCCTTTCCCAAATCCTTTACACCGACAATAACTAGTAATGTGGAATATGGGTGGACATTTGACAGAGACTTTCTTTCTCTTCTGCTTCTCTGCTTTTTTTTTTTTTATTTTTTTTTTTTTATTTTTTTATTTATTTTTTTTTTTTTTTTACAAAATGTAACAAGGACTCTGATAGGAACTTTATGGATTCTGTATGTTGCTTCAGCAGTATGGAAATTTGACATTATCAAAATTTTAAATTCATCAACATGCAATTTCTTTCCATTTGCCTTTTCTTATTTTCTGAGATTATAATATGATTTTATCATCTCTCCCTTCCCTTTCTTCACTTCAAAACCTCTTATATAGTCTCCTACCTTGTTCTAATTCAAATTCATGGCTTCTTTTCATTTAATTATGGTTATTATTTTGAAATTTTTGTAAGCTGTGTAGCATCCCTCATCTGAAAATATAAATTTAAATTTTTACACATGTATACACACAGAAAAATTTGAATGTAGGTAGCCTACAAATATTGAATAGTTATTTTGGACTATGTAAATTAAGCAAATGTGAATATTAAAGGGATTTCCTATTTGTAATTGAAACCCAATCCTACAATATATGGTTATCAACATATATTCTAAAGTTCAAAAATATTCCAAATTCCCAAATTTTTGCTTTCATGAACTTCAGATAAACAGTACTGACTGTGCAGCTATCTTTCATATAATTATTTCTTAATATTTTTGTTTGTTTTTGCAAATAAGATTTTTAAAATTTTTTCCAGCTATTTTATTGATATTGCATGGAAGCAGAAGTAACTTTTGAATGTTGATTTACATCTTGTGGTATAGTAATTCTTAAAACTTTCTTACAACTGTTCAATGGAGAGCTCATCTAAAAAAGGCATGGTCGAGCTGAATCCTTTGTAATTTTGCCAATTGTTTTATTCCCTTGCAGAAATTATCTAGGACTTGCACTTACATGGTTGATAGCAAAAGTGGCAAGCTGATATCTCGATTTTGTTCTTGAAATAAGAGGGAAGGTTTTAGATTCGATGCCTTTACTACGTTGATTCCCTCCCCTTCTTTTATATTTTGAATTATTTTTCACGTTAAAAGTAAAAGTGACAGACATTTACACCTTAGATTTGATGTGTGTGTTTGTGTCTTAATTTCTTAAGTAGCAATATAGAATATTATGCTGGTTCTAAGGCATGATCAAGAAGATTTTAAAATAAAAGGCTGAAGTATGCTTTCTTGGTAAAAATTTCTCACTTCAAACTTGTGTGATCACTTTCTTGCTTCAGTAACATGTATTGTGTTTCTAATGTTATAAACACCAATGTGAGTGACACTCCCAAATGAATACTGGTTACATTTTTCCATGTCCCATACCATAAATATGTGGTGTCTTCATTAGTAGGACCTTATTGTCTGTTTTGTGAGTGGTAACTATTAGTATTGGCAATAGCCAGTTTGGAGATATGGAGGTATTTAGAGGGTTTATTGTACCCCTTTAGTCAATGACACAAAAGATGTAATCTATTCTTGATACTGAGGGTTAGTTTTATTTGGCACAACATGATATGTAGCTAAGATGTGGTTGCTCCATTATATGGCAACTCTATATTATTTTAGAATATGAATATATTTTAAGAATCTTCTACTGCAGTAGGTTTTCATATGGTTTTTCAAAAGGCTTATAGTGTTGGTTATCCCCATCCTCAATCTTCTATCTTCTACCCTGTTATCCCTTCCATCCCTTCTTTAATCTTCCTGCTCACGTTCCCCCCTTTATCTCTTTATAAAACTATATTCAGTATCCTCTTCCTCAGAAGATCTCCTTTTTCCCACTGGTCTCTCACTAGTTATCCAAACCTATGTGCTTAGTTTAAATGAAACAAACAAATCTAAAGCATAAAAACTAACAACTACCTATAAAGAAAACAAACACTGCTTTCCTTTCTGGGTCTGAGTTACCCCATTCAGTATAATTGTTTCTAGCACCATCTTTTACCTGCAAATTTTGTAATTTCACTTTCCTTAACAGCTGCATAATATTATGTTGTATAAATGTATCACATTTTCATTATCTGTGCACATGCTGATGGATATCTAGGCTGTTTCCAATTTCTGGAAGTTATGAACAAAACAACAATGAATATGGATCAGCTGTATCTCTCTGGTAAGGTGTAAGTCCTTTGGGCACACACCCATGAGTGGTATAGCTGCATCATGTAGAAAGTAGAACCACTTTCAGCTCTTTGTGAACCTCCACGCTGATTTCCATAATGGCTGACTAATGGTATGCTCTGGTTCCATTATCTTATTTCTTTAGAGTAATTGTTTTTAGAAGGAGGAAACTGGTGTTACAAAGTTAAACTCAATGAAAATAAAATTATAATAAGAATGTGTTTTGAAAGACTTATTTATGGCAAAGCCTCGGGAAAATCTTTATAGACTTGCAGTCACTTGACATAGACTTCTTATATAGCTTACATTCTATTGCATCCAAAATTCTAGGTTAAATTTTCAACCCTGTCATACATTTTGTTGCTATTATTAGAACTCATATGGGGCTATGCTATCCATCTTTAAAAATATTTGTTAGGTTTGATTATTTTCAAGAATTTTCTTTTGTTAACTAGACTTAAATTCGTTTATATACTTAACATCATTGCTGCAATTCAGTATTATCAAAATATATTTATTGTCTAAATATACTTTTATTTATACACATACTTTTATTTATAAATATACTTTTATTTTTATTAATATATTGTATAAACAAACTTTATATGTTTGTTATGTATGCAACCATATGGATGCTCAGAATTCTTTACTTTGAGTTGTTAAAGTCTGTATTTTTTTCTTCAGGCTCCAATCTTCTGGAATAATGACTCAGACTCAAAATATATTTAGAGATACCTATATCGTATAGCTAGGCTTGTTCTCTGAGTAGCTAATAAATTATAATAATCCATTTATACTAATCTATATTCTGATACATCACCCTGCTCAGGTACCATGCACCTGTCCTCCTCACATCTTTCCGGCGACTCTTCCCTGCACTTGTCTGTATCCCAGAAAACTCTCAGTCTACAGGATATCCCACCATGTATTCTACCCTTTCCTTATAGGTCATAGTTTTTTTTAAATGACAGGTGATATATTCATATAATACACAAGATATCCTTTCTACAAGAACTCCTCTTGGCCTTTTCTACAGGGAAAATTATAAAAGTAATGAATTTTCTCAACTTTCTTTTGAATCTAGGAATCCATAGCTTCTTTACTTCTGAAGGAACACTTTTCTACTAGTAGTATCCCTCATGGGTAATGATTTTCCATGAATACTTTGAGCATATCTAGCTCAAGATTTCTGGAGAAAAAGTCAGTATTTACTTTATTGACACTATCTCATATATGATAAATACCCTCTCCTGATTCATTCAAAATATCTAGTCCTCATTTTTGACACTGTGTGTCGATAGTGTGTTGGTAAGCATTATTTTGAGTCCTTATCAGAGGTCTTCGGTGCTTCTTGATTCTTTACCCATAATTCTGAGGAGTCAGTCACTCTATGTCTTACATATGTATATACTCACTCATATATACATAAATTCACTCACAAACACACATGGACTCATAGATGTAAACACTGTCATTGCTGAATGTGTTTTTATATATGGGATTTAGAAAACTGAATTAATTTCTGAGTTCTCACAAAAGGTATTGGTCTGCAAATTGTTCCTAAAGCAGTGTACATGCAAGGAGACAGAAGTCACAGGGCTGCTTTCTCCACCCTCTGGATTATGTGAAAATCGTATTTTTTCAATCATCATGCAAATACCAGTTGACTTCATTAGGAAGTATTATCATTTGTCTTTTGTATTGAGTCTCATGAGGGCAGTGATCAGTTTTTAAGGCTCATATTTTTGTGGATTTCTTGCTTACTTACCTTTTTGTTTGTAGTTCATCTCAAACACTCGCCCCCAAACCTTGAGATTCTTTTCTAGTTAAGGAATGTAAGAATAAGTGAATAATGAGCTATGGGTAGGTGGAAAAGATGTGTTAAGAGGTAAGTTTTGCTTTGTAGTGCATGTAGAGTTTTCGTGGGAGTTCTTGGCATTCAGTAAAAGGAGAGTCATTTGGGCATGTGATGCAGATGCATACCCCCTTGGTTGACAAATGTCCATCCAGCTTTTTCATTAATCTAGGCAATACAGCGTATTCAGGTTAAGGCTTTAGTAAAAATAAAGTACATGTAGGACATGCTATCCAGGGTAAGAAACCAAGCATACACCACCATGTAAAGACTTGAGGTTTTAGACAGACCCCATCAGGATCTTTTCCTTAATAATAGAAAATGGTTCTTTCTCACATTGACAACTCCTAGTACATGTGCGCATTAACTTGGGAAGCAAGGTATACTTAATAAAATCTTATACCTCACCGATAAGCATTATGGACAGCCCAATAGGGTTACCTTTATGTAGGTTCAAATTCACCTATCTTTGCATAGCAAAGAATTCCCTGATCATAGCGCCCTCACCCTGTTGGCAGTTGTTTTTATTATGTGCATTCTGATACATGTTTCTCCTGCCTTAGTTGATACTTTTTCAACCTCATGGTGTGTTTTTCCCCAAACTTTTGTTGAACTATCTTGAATATTTGTGAACCAATGGGATATTAATTCATCTATTATATTTTAATAGATCCATGAAGATAGGTAAAATAGTGAATAATCCTGTTCACTTTTCCATTTACATTTAGAACACGTGATTTGTCTTGTTTTACAAAGACATTTCATGATTTTCTATATTGGTTTTATTTAGTAGTAGAGAGAAGCATATGCTGAAAATTTGAAGTCCACTTTAGCAGGTGATGATGATAATTGGACCATTAAAACTCTTTAGTGTCATAGTCATCTCCAGTCTATCCATCCCCCAGTTGCCCATAATGGGCAAAGATACCTTGTCAATGGTGGTGTTCTTAAATCAGCCAGGGGCAGAAGGGGCAGAGCAGATGGCAGCTCTTTGTTCACCCTAACTTGGTGCCCGGATTGGTGGCAAAATATGTTTTATGCCTAGGACTCATAAAAATAAAATGAAATCCAGGCAGCACAGTGAGGGAGGAGGAAGACAGAGACCTGCGTTCTGACATGCCACTGGCAGGGGAAGATGCCCACAGACCTGCTCTCTACCCCATGGGACAAGTGAACCATAGACACACAGAGCCCTGACTACCACCTGCAGTAAGGGAGGCAGACCTACCACTATGGCAGTAAGGGAGGCAGACACACAGAATCAGACAGTCAGGTGGGCCACCATGCCACACACAGATCTTCCAGCGCATAGCATAGGTCAGTTACAGACACCACATCTGCTTGCCACCACTGAATTCCAGCTCTCATTTGTCACCACGTGTTATAATTGGGAGAGTTGGTCTTGGGGTTAAGACAGTGGGTAAGCTGGCCCTGACCCTTGTGGAGAGTGGGCCTTGAGCCTTGACTGGACAGCACAGCAGAGGTAGAGAGGACATGGGTAAGCGTCCCCAAGGGCACAAGAGCAGGAGAGCTGACCTTGGTTCCTGCAGATGGTGACACTGGGTGGTCTAGCTGGAGCAGTGCTGGAGCATCCTGGAGATGCAAAGGAGAGTCAGTGGGCTGACAAGCTCAGCTACCACCTGCGGGCAGATCCAGGGCTCTGAGCTGGCCCACCCCCTAATCGCTATCATCTAAAAACAATTGGGAAATGTGAAAGGGCCAGTCTTACTAATCCAAAACTTCAGGATCTCCATGACATAGGGCAACAACAGGATGGCTGAGAGGAGTCCCATGAGTATATGATCTATGAGAGGAATCCTAATACTGATATCACAGAAACCAGAGACCTTGAACCAGACCAATGATTCATTGCAATGAACATTTGCAAATGAAGATGTGTGGACAGAGAGATATACTGTAGGACACATTGTGACATACTACAGCTTCCACGATGAGGTATTTTCCTGGTTTTCATGTGTGTGTGTGTGTTTGTGTGTGTGTGTGTGTGTGTGTGTGTGTGTGCATTTTTGGGTGTTAGGTTGTGATATGAGGAGACTGGGAAATGAGAATAACTGGGGTGCATGATATGAAATTCACAAAGAATCAATACAAATTAAAACAAAACTCTTATTTGTTCACTCAATTCTGTGTTTAGAGTGGCATTTCTACGACTTTGCAATCTTAGAATATGCTATGCTACAAGTGTTATCTTAGGCAGAGGTATAGATGCTATCAAGACTAGGCTGTGGTGAAATTGAGTCTAGCATACTATTTAAGCCAGAAAATGTAAAATATAATTTCTAAAATATGAGATTTCCTAAAACAAGCATTTAAATTAAACACTTGCTACAATTCATTGAGTTAGTTGATAATTAACCATGTTGCAACGTTATTCTAGATGAAAAATTGTATCTATAATAGGCTGCCTAAGCATAAATAAAATTTATTTTGTTTACTATGGAGCATCTTGGCATTTAAAACTCATTAATTTATAAGAATTATAGCACTGTCAGCATATAATTTATTTGGCTCTTTAGATAGAAGAATCTGTATGTCCTTAAACTGACCTATATGTTTTAAGAATTCAGTAAGAGATTGCAATTGTTAAGGATTCACAGAAATTTTATTTTGTCTGGTTGTATATTAGAGAAACCTTAAGTGAAGAAATAATATCCAAATCTTCTCATTAATGCAAGGTGTGAGGTTCCCTGGAAAGAAAAGCAATTATACCCTAGAGGCGACCAGATTTTTAAGACTTAAGTTTGCCACTTAAGCTGTTTTACCTACGTTGTTCTGCTTATTTTAGATTGCATTCACACAGAGAAGCCATCTGTATTCTAGACCAGGCTCTAAATATTTAACGGAGATTTTAATGTACTACTTAAAATGAAAGGTGGTATTTCTGTAGAGATTTAGCTCATTATGCCTTAGTCTTTTTTGTTTACATGAAATGTAAAAAAAAAGTTAAAAGTTAGAAAAAGTTAAAGAAACATCAGGAGTTAGGAAAATGGCTCATACTTGTATATAAGGGGTGGCAAAACTGAAACCTAATGCAATACATAGGGACTCTATCTCTCCAAAGAATCTGTCCATCTACACCTGTGTGTTGTAGGTTCCAAGACTGTAACAATGAAATATAAGATAATTCTCTTTGTATATGTCTTAGCATAAACAGACTGTTATGCTTAGAACTGGATAGATGTTTCAGGGGTTAAGAGTACTTGCTTCTCTTTCATGGGAACTATGATCAGCATCCAGCATCCAAGTCACAATTATCTATCAGTCCAAGAGATCGAACACATTATCCTGGTATCTGTGGACCCTGCATTCATGTGTCATACAAACATACATAGCAGCACCCATGCACAGAAATAGAAAAAAATAAACCTTAAAAATGTTGATGCTTCATGAACTATGTATTAATGGTAAGAAGGAAAAAGTTAAAGCATACCCCAAACAGTTTGAATTCCTTTAGGGCAACTTTTATAAATTAAATGTAAACTAATTAGTTTGCTTATGAAAATGTGCTATGTAAAATAATTAGTTTGCTCATGAAAATGTGCTATATATAAACAAAACTTTATTGTTACTTCTTTTTTTAATTAGTTAAAGAAAAAGTTTATTGAGTTCCTAAGTTCTAGTTTTCTGTCTCCTTTATGGTGTGCAGAAATGAGACACACATTGCGCCCAGCACAGGCATACCTTTGGATAAAGATAGCTTCCCAATGTGCTGGTGATTGCCACCTTCATAAGGGTGCTCCTCAGGATTTATCTCTGCACCTCATGCACATGGCTAGAAGTTCTTCTTTGCCTTGTTCTTGTGGTATTCATGGGCAGCTTTTAAGATATGTTTGTCAATTCTGCAAAAAATACGAAATTCTTCATGAATTTGGACATTAGCCTTGCTCAGGGGCACTGCCATCTTTTTGAATTATTTCAAGTTTAGTTTATGTGCTACAGAAGGAAGACTCATGGCAATTTCTTGATGTTTTCAAGTTTTTATGGAAAACAGTATCATAATTTTATACTTTAGGATTTTTGGGCTTATGCAGCATAGCTATTTTCACTATAAAATTAGCTTGATAATGCTATATGATTTTATATTTTTATTTAATATATCTCAAACAACTTTTCATAATTTTGCTTACTTATCTTTGGACTTTTCAAAGTCTTATCAGAATACCTTATTTATTGTACTACATGCTATATATAATATAGCATACTATATGTAATATAGTTCATGTAATAAATCTGAAATTTTTATAGTGGACATATGATATATTATGACTTATTTACTCTTGTGGTATAAGAACTACAATTGAAACACAGAACACAGTTTACTGAATAGCCCAGCCATCTTAGCTTTAGGTGTTTGTCTTCTGCATTTTGTTGCTAGCAACATCCTTGGGTAGCAATTGAATTGCTTTTAATCATTATAGACTGCTTTGCATTTTATAAAAGTTTAATAAATGAAAAAAGGCAGTTTGTGATCCCTTCTATACATATATATTTTACCCAGCTAAACAAATTAAGATAGTTTTAATTTTTATTGGCCTGATATTTACACTTATTTATGGGCTATAGCATGAAATTTTATATAGTGGTCAAATAAAATATCAAGTGTTCCTCAAATATAATTTTATACACTAGAAATTACATACTTGGAAATAAAAAAACACTAATGTACATACTGATGTCATGTTTCTTTTTATTATCACGTTCATGTATTGACACAACCCTTTTTAAAATTTATCCTCACAATTTCACACATTTTCCTTACTTTTAGTTTTTGATACTTGTAGATGCAGCAGAAAGAAGCCTTTTTCCTGGAAATTGGATGGACATGTGCTTAGATTTCTTTGACTAAGCATCAGACATAAGTGTTATGTCTGAGTTCTGCTGCAGGTGAATGTGTAAATATCTCAGCAGCTGCCAACGCTACTCCATTCATATGTTTTCTAACAGTCAGCCTGCTCATCTGCGGAATTTTAATGTGTGTATAGTAGTGTATCATTTTGGTCTTATCTAAACTTCCCTATTCACTTATGAAGTTAAGCAGATTTTCACGTACTTACTTGCACTTCAGCCCCCCTCCAAATAAATAAGCAGCTGTTATTTTTCAACCAAAATGTTTGGTTGGGTATTGATTGAGACTATGTGCTGCCTTACCTCAGTACCGAGAAGAGTAGGTGTTTGTAATGCATGAACATCCAATTTATTACCAAACAGTATCACTTCATTTGTTTAGGTCTTTGCCTTTTTCCCCACAATATTTTGTAATATTCAATTATAGTATTTCTATTTATTTGTTAGGCTATCCACTAATATTTCATAGTTTTGATGACATGTTACCAGTACTTGCTTTTAAATTAAACTGTTTAATAAATTTGTTTATATGAATATGTGCATGTTACACACATGGCACCACTACATGTTATAGCACAAGTGTTGAGACCACAGGACAAAATTTGAAGTTTGTTCTCTCCTCCTATCATAGAGATTGCACCTACATCATCAATCTTAGTGGCTGATCTCTTACTCAATGACCCTTCTATCTTGCTGGACTGATGTTGCTAATGTTTAAATATCTGTTTTGCACTGGATCTTGTACAGAAATAGACTTCATTTTTATGTCATTTAGCTAACAACACTGCTTTATTTGACTAGATTTTATTCACAGACTATAGGATTTTCTATATAGATAATCAATCTGTTGCCAGTTTGAACAGCGTTTCTTTATAGCACCATGTCTGACCTGGATTATATTTTCTTTTTTTTTTTTTTTTTTTTTAACATTAAAACATGTATTTATTTATTTTTTTATTTTTTTATTTTTTTGTCTTTTTTTTTTATTTGATATAATTTATTTACATTTCAAATGATTTCCCCTTTTCTAGCCCCCCCCCACTCCCCGAAAGTCCCGTAAGCCCCCTTCTCTTCCCCTGTCCTCCCTCCCACCCCTTCCCAGTTCCCCGTTCTGGTTTTGCCAAATACTGTTTCACTGAGTCTTTCCAGAACCAGGGACCACTCCTGCTTTCTTCTTGTATCTCATTTGATGTGTGGATTATGTTTTGGGTATTCCAGTTTTCTAGGTTAATAACCACTTATTAGTGAGTGCATACCATGATTCACCTTTTGAGTCTGGGTTACCTCACTTAGTATGATGTTCTCTAGCTCCATCCATTTGCCTAAGAATTTCATGAATTCATTGTTTCTAATGGCTGAATAGTACTCCATTGTGTAGATATACCACATTTTTTGTATCCACTCTTCTGTTGAGGGATACCTGGGTTCTTTCCAGCATCTGGCAATTATAAATAGGGCTGCTATGAACATAGTAGAGCATGTATCCTTATTACATGGTGGGGAATCCTCTGGGTATATGCCCAGGAGTGGTATAGCAGGATCTTCTGGAAGTGAGGTGCCCAGTTTTCGGAGGAACCGCCAGACTGCTTTCCAGAGTGGTTGTACCAATTTGCAACCCCACCAGCAGTGGAGGAGTGTTCCTCTTTCTCCGCACCCTCTCCAACACCTGCTGTCTCCTGAATTTTTAATCTTAGCCATTCTGACTGGTGTAAGATGAAATCTTAGGGTTGTTTTGATTTGCATTTCCCTAATGACTAATGAAGTGGAGCATTTTTTAAGATGCTTCTCCGCCATCCGAAGTTCTTCAGGTGAGAATTCTTTGTTTAACTCTGTACCCCATTTTTTAATAGGGTTGTTCGGTTTTCTGGAGTCTAACTTCTTGAGTTCTTTATATATATTGGATATTAGCCCTCTATCTGATGTAGGATTGGTGAAGATCTTTTCCCAATTTGTTGGTTGCCGATCTGTCCTCTTGACGGTGTCCTTTGCCTTACAGAAACTCTGTAACCTTATGAGGTCCCATTTGTCAATTCTTGCTCTTAGAGCATACGCCATTGGTGTTCTGTTCAGAAACTTTCTCCCTGTACCGATGTCCTCAAGGGTCTTCCCCAGTTTCTTTTCTATTAGCTTCAGAGTGTCTGGCTTTATGTGGAGGTCCTTGATCCATTTGGATTTGAGCTTAGTACAAGGAGACAAGGATGGATCAATTCGCATTCTTCTGCATGCTGACCTCCAGTTGAACCAGCACCATTTGTTGAAAAGGCTATCTTTTTTCCATTGGATGTTTTCAGCCTCTTTGTCGAGGATCAAGTGGCCATAGGTGTGTGGGTTCATTTCTGGATCTTCAATCCTGTTCCATTGATCCTCCTGCCTGTCACTGTACCAATACCATGCAGTTTTTAACACTATTGCTCTGTAGTATTGCTTGAGGTCAGGGATACTGATTCCCCCAGATTTTCTTTTGTTGCTGAGAATAGTTTTAGCTATCCTGGGTTTTTTGTTGTTCCAGATGAATTTGATAATTGCTCTTTCTAACTCTGTGAAGAATTGAGTTGGGATTTTGATGGGTATTGCATTGAATCTGTATAGTGCTTTAGGCAAAATGGCCATTTTAACTATATTGATTCTACCGATCCATGAGCATGGGAGGTTTTCCCATTTTTTGAGGTCTTCTTCCATTTCCTTCTTCAGAGTCTTGAAGTTCTTGCCATACAGATCTTTCGCATGTTTGGTAAGAGTCACCCCAAGATACTTTATACTGTTTGTGGCTATTGTGAAGGGGGTCATTTCCCTAATTTCTTTCTCAGCCTGCTTATCCTTTGAGTATAGGAAGGCCACTGATTTGCTTGAGTTGATTTTGTAACCTGCCACTTTGCTGAAGTTGTTTATCAGCTGTAGGAGCTCTCTAGTGGAGTTCTTTGGGTCACTTAGGTAGACGATCATGTCGTCTGCAAATAATGATAGTTTGACTTCCTCCTTTCCAATTTGTATCCCTTTGACCTCCTTATGTTGTCGAATTGCCCGAGCTAGTACCTCAAGTACAATATTGAAAAGATAAGGAGAAAGGGGGCAGCCTTGTCTGGTCCCTGATTTCAGTGGGATTGCTTCAAGTTTCTCTCCGTTTAGTTTGATGCTGGCTACCGGTTTGCTGTATATTGCTTTTACTATGTTTAGGTATGGGCCTTGAATTCCTGTTCTCTCCAAGACTTTAAGCATGAAAGGATGCTGAATTTTGTCAAATGCTTTTTCAGCATCCAATGAAATGACCATATGATTTTGTTCTTTGAGTTTGTTTATGTAGTGGATTGTATTGATGGATTTCCGTATATTGAACCAACCCTGCATTCCCGGGATAAAGCCTACTTGATCATGGTGGATGATCGTTTTGATGTGTTCTTGGATTCGGTTGGCAAGAATTTTGTTGAGTATTTTTGCATCGATGTTCATAAGGGAAATTGGTCTGAAGTTCTCTTTCTTTGTTGGATCTTTGTGTGGCTTTGGTATCAGCGTAATTGTGGCTTCGTAGAAGGAATTGGGTAGTGTTCCTTCTGTTTCTATTTTGTGGAATAGTTTGAAGAGTATTGGTGTTAACTCTTCTTTGAAGGTCTGGTAGAATTCTGCACTGAAACCATCTGGTCCTGTGCTTTTTTTGGTTGGAAGACTTTCTATGACTCCTTCTATTTCTTTAGGCTTTATGGGACTGTTTAGATGGTCTAGTTGGTCCTGATTTAATTTTGGTATTTGGTATCTGTCAAGGAAATTGTCCATTTCCTCCAGATTCTCCAGTTGTGTTGAGTACAGGCTCTTGTAGTAGGATCTGATGATTTTTTGGATTTCCTCAGTTTCCGTTGTTATGTCTCCCTTTTCATTTCTAAGTTTGTTAATTTGGATACTTTCTCTGTGCCCTTTGGTCAGTCTGGCTAAGGGTTTATCTATCTTGTTGATTTTCTCAAAGAACCAGCTCCTAGTTTTGTTGATTTTTTGTATGGTTCTCTTTGTTTCTACTTGATTGATTTCGGCCCTGAGTTTGATGATTTCCTGCCTTCTACTCCTCCTGGGTGAAATAGCTTCTTTTTGTTCTAGGGCTTTCAGGTGTGTCATTAAGTTGGTAATGTATGCTCTCTCCATTTTCTTTTTGGAGGCACTCAGGGCTATGAGTTTTCCTCTTAGCACTGCTTTCATTGTGTCCCATAGATTTGGGTATGTTGTGTTTTCATTTTCATTGTGTTCTAAAAAGTCTTTAATTTCTTTCTTTATTTCTTCCTTGACCAAGGTGTCATTGAGTAGAGTATTGTTCAATCTCCACGTGTTTGTGGGTTTTCTGTTGTTTCTGTTGCTATTGAAGACCACTTTTATTCCATAGTGATCAGATAGGAGGCATGGGATTAGTTCTATCTTTTTATATTTGTTGAGGTCTGTCTTGTGACCAATTATATGGTCGATTTTGGAGAAGGTACCATGAGGTGCTGAAAAAAAGGTATATTCTTTTGTTTTAGGATAGAATGTTCTATATATATCAGTTAAATCTAATTGGTCCAAAGCTTCAATTAGTTTCATTGTGTCCTTGTTTAGTTTCTGTTTTCCTGATCGGTCCATTGAGGAAAGTGCAGTGTTGAAGTCACCCACAATTATTGTGTTAGGTGCAATGTGTGCTTTGAGTTTTAATAAAGTTTCTTTTATGAAAGAGGGTGCCCTTGCATTTGGAGCACAGATGTTCAGGATTGAGAGTTCTTCTTGTTGTATTTTTCCTTTGACCAGCAAGAAGTGTCCCTCAGAGTCTCTTTTGATGACTTTGGGTTGAAAGTCAATTTTATCTGATATTAAAATGGCTACTCCAGCTTGTTTCCTGAGACCATTTGCTTGTAAAATTGTCTTCCAGCCTTTTACTCTAAGGTAGTGTTTGTCTTTGACCCTTAGGTGTGTTTCCTGTAAGCAGCAAAATGTAGGGTCCTGTTTACGTATCCAGTCAGTTAGTCTGTGTCTTTTTATTGGGGCATTGAGTCCATTGATGTTAAGAGATATTAAGGAATAGTGATTGTTACTTCCTATCATTTTTGACGTTATTTTTTAAATTTGATTGCTTAACTTATTTGGGTTTGATGAAAGGTTACTATCTTGCTTTTTTCAGGGTGGAGTTTCCCTCCTTGTATTGGTGTTGTCCTCCTATTATCCTTTTTAGGGCTGGGTTTGTGGATAGATATTGGGTGAACTTGGTTTTGTCGTGAAATATCTTAGTTTCTCCATCTATGGTGATTGAGAGTTTTGCTGGATATAGTAGTTTTGGTTGGCATTTGTGTTCTCTTAGAGTCTGCATGAGATCTGCCCAGGACCTTCTAGCCTTCATAGTCTCAGGTGAAAAGTCTGCTGTGATTCTGATAGGTCTTCCTTTATATGTTACTTGGCCTTTTTCTCTTACTGCCTTTAGTATTCTTTCTTTGTTTAGAACATTTGGTGTTTTGATTATTATGTGACGGGAAGTATTTCTGTTCTGGTCCAGTCTGTTTGGAGTTCTGTAGGCTTCTTGTATATTCATGGGCATCTCTCTCTTTAGGTTAGGGAAGTTTTCTTCCATAATTTTATTGAAGATATTTGCTGGCCCTTTAAGTTGTAAATCTTCACTCTCATCTATGCCTATAATCCTTAGGTTTGGTCTTCTCATTGTGTCCTGGATTTCCTGGATATTTTGGGTTACAAGCTTTTTGCACTTTGCATTTTCTTTAACTGTTGAGTCCATGGTTTCTATGGAATCTTCAGCATCTGAGATTCTTTCTTCTATCTCTTGTATTCTGTTGTTGATATTTGCATCTCTGTCCCCTGATTTCTTCCCAAGACTTTCTATCTCCAAAGTTGTCTCCCTTTGAGTTTTCTTAGTTGTTTCTACTTCTGATTTTAGATCCTGGATGGTTTTGCTTAGCTCCTTCCCTTGCATGTTTGTGTTTTCCTGTAATTCTTTAAGAGATTTTTGTGTTTCCTCTTTCATGAGCTCAGCCTGTTGACCAAAGTTCTCCTGTATTTCTTTAAGAGATTTTTGTGTTTCGTCTTTCATGACCTCAGCCTGTTGAGCAAAGTTCTCCTGTATTTCTTTAAGTGTTTTTTGCATTTCCTCCTTGTTGGCTTTTGTATTCTCCTGGATTTCTTTCAATGATTTTTGTGTTTCCCTTGCAAGGGCTTCTAACTTTTGATCCATTTTCTCCTCAATGACCTTCATGTGTTCCTGTACCAGCATCATGACCAGTGATTTTAAATCCAAATCTTGTTTTACTGGTGTGATGGGGTATCCAGGACTTGCTGGTAGAGGAGAATTTGGTTCAGATGTTGCCATATTGCCTTGATTTCTGTTAGTGACGTTTCTGCGTTTGCCTTTTGCCATCTAGCTCTCACTGGTGTTACTTGGTCTTGTCAGTGCTGGACTCACCAGTGCAAGCTGCCCCTTCCCCGTTGGCCTCTGGTGCACAGCTTACACTCTGCACTGCCTATAGACAGGGTGCTGTTTTCCAGGCTGTTCAGATCCCAAAGCAGGCACCTGAAGGCTCCCGCTGGGGCCCGCAGGATTTATCGGAGCACACCGACTTTTCCCAGCTGGCCGCCCGGAAGCCCCCACTAGCCTCTTGAGGGACCTGGAGATGTGGCGGCCACCCAGGCTGATCTGAAGAGGAGAGATTTGAGCTGGGGGCTTCTGCCTGAGGCCTTGCCCCAGATTGTGTCTGTGGACCAGGTGGAACCCGTGTGCACCCCCAGGGAGCTCCGAAGGTGAATGTTGCTGTGACCTCCCCTGTGCTCCGCTCACTCCGCTGGGCAGCCGATTTCCCCAACCGGGCTGGCGCACACTAGGTTAGCCTTGTCGCCTGGGCCCTGAGTCCAGGCAAACGCCTGGGAGGCCAAGGTCCGAGCAAAGTTCCCCTAGGGCTATGTCTGTTATTTGGGTCCGCCAGGTGACCCGGATGGCGGGCGTGCGCGTCCGCGCTCCGCGAAAGCACCGGGAGAGTCTGTTGTGCTAATAACCTCCTGGGCTGGTTGACACACAGATGGCCCACCAAGCCGCCCAGTTCTTGGGGTCAGTCCTGTGCCTTTTGGGGCCTAGACCCCCGTTTTGTTAGCCTCAGGCTACGCTTGTTAGCAGTCTCTGCCCTCCCGAGCACTCTGGCTCCTGTAGGCAAAATGGCGGCGCGTGCACCGGCCGGGGCAAAAAAAAAAAACTCCTGGCTGGGTTGGCGCCCCGATGGCCACTCGAACAGCCCAGGGCCTGGGTGCAGGCCAACGCCCGTCTGGCTCAGACCCCTGCGGTGTTGGGCCTAGGATTATGTTTGTGTACCTCAGTCTGACTGATCTCTGGAGCCCGGGATCAAGATGGCGGTGAGTCTCTCCTGACTGGCGGGCAGCCGAGTTCTGAAGTGGCTTCCGTGCAGTGAAAGGCTCCGCAGAACCGCAGTTGCTTGCCGCCCGGCTGGTCAGCGAAGGTCAGTGGTCGTGGGCGCAGGGCCTAACTGGACCCTGTGTCGCCTTGGTTCCACTGCTGATGGCCCTTCAGCTGGAGCAGCCACTGCTACCGCCGCCGCCGCCGCCGCCGCCAGGGTTGTTTTTTCTGGATTATATTTTCTTATGCAAAAGCTACACAGTGGAATACTACTCAACTGTTAAAAAAAGGCATCATGAATTTTGCAGGCAAATGGATGAAACTTGCGAATATCATTCTGAGTGAGGTAACCCAGTTCCAAAAGGACATTTTGGTTCCAAATGGTATGTACTCACTTATAAGTGGATATTAGCCATAAGATACAAGATACTCCACATACCCAAAGAAGCTAAACAAGAAAGAAGACACAAGCAAGGATGCTTTATTTTCACTTAAAATGGGGAAACATGTCTTAAGAGGCAGATGGAGGAAATGAACTTGGGGAGAGAGAGGGGATGGAGAGGGGAATGGAGGCAGGGGTTCAGGATCCGGTAAGGGGAGGGAATGGAGAGATGGGCAGATGACCATGAGAATTAATGTAAATCTGAAACGGACAGGGTTGGGGTGTATGTTTAGTATGTGACAGAGACCTGGGATAAGAAAGACACCCAAGAATCATTAGAGGTGGCCTTATCTGTGACTTACAGCACTAGGGATATGGAACCTGAAGGGACCACCTACTGTAGCCAGGCAGGAACCTCAGTGGAGTGATAGGGACCAACTCACCCATAAAACTTTTACCCCAAATTATGCTGTCTAGAAGAAATACATGACCAGGTGATGGAGCAGAGACTAAGGGAATGGCCAAACAACAACCAGCCCAACTTGAGACTCATCCCATGGGTAAGCATCAATCCCTGATATTATTAATGATACACTGTTATGCTTGCAGACAGAACTCTAGCATAGCTGTCATCTGAGAGGCCCCACCTACCAACTGATTAAGACAGAGTCATACACCCACAGCCAAACAGTGGATGGAGCTTTGGAACTCTTACGGAAGAATAGTAGGGAGGATTGCAGGTCCCAGATCTGGATGTGAACTTCCCAGAAAGAACAACAGATTTAACTAACCTGGACCCTTGGGGCTCTCAGAGTCTGAACCACCAACCAAAGAATATACACCAGCTGGACCTAGGCCTCGTAAAAAACATAGGCCTTAGCACCTATGTAGCAGATATGCAGCTTTTTGTTTTTTATGATAACTAAAAGGGGGTGGCTATTCCAACCTCTGTGTGGAATACGTTCTTCTATCTGGGCTGCCTTGTCTGACCTCAATGAGAGAGGAAGCAAGTAGCTTCGCAGAGACTTGATATGCCAGGGCCAGGGGTGAAACCCATGGCGTGTGGGAGCTCCCCATTTGTTCATAGGAGAAGAGGAGGGGGAATGATTGTGGGTGGGGGTGATATGGAGGGGGCACTGAGTGGGATATAAAGTAAGTAAAAATCAAAAATCAAAAATCAAAAAATAAATATGTAAAAGCTAACAGCAGTAAGCTTTATCTTTTGATAATAATCTTAGAGAGGAAGGTTTATTTCTGACCAGTAGTAGGACATAAACTATACCGTAAAAAACATATTTCTAGGTTTACAACGTTTCTTTTACTTCTAGCACACAGAATTTATTTTCAGGATAGTTTCTAATTTTTTTCTCCAAAGCTTTATCTATAATTATTGAGATTATTACATGAAATTTTTTCTTTAAATTTGTTAGTATGGAGAATCACATATTGATAGTTTCTAAATGAGCCCAACTTCTCATTCATTTATCTCACTGGGAAAGAGTTTTTTTAGTGTGTTTTAAAATTCCATATATATGTACTGTTTTCATGTCATTTCCTCTTTTTGCCTTCTCCCTCAAACTTCTCTAAGAAAATTCTCAGTATTAGTTTTTTTCCAATCACTTCTGTATCGTCATGTTAAATGCTTCAGTTAGCAATGCAAGGGAACAATTTATTTTGGCTCCCAGTTTTGGAGGTCTCAACTGATGGTTGGACTTGTGCCAAGGCAGTATTCCCAAGTATGCAACAGAGCTGAAACTGCTTCCTTCCTGAACAAATTACAGATGAAATAAAAGGTAACAGGACCTCTCCTCCCTTTGATGTCCAACAAGGCCATTCTCTGCTACATATGAAGCTAGAGCCATGGGTCCTTCCATGTGTACTCTTTGGTTGGAGGTTTAGTCCCTGGGAGCTCTAGGGTGTACTGGGAAGTTCATATTGTTCCTCCTATGTGGCTACAAACTCCTCCATCTCCTTGGGTCCTTTTTCTAGCTCTCCCATTGGGGACCCTGTGCTCAGTTCAATGGTTGCCTGAGAGTGTCCCCCTCTGTATTTGTCATGCACCAGCAGAGCCTCTCAGGAGACAGCTATATCAGGCTCCTGTCAGCAAGCACTTCAAAAGTAGGAGAGGCCCCTGGTCCTGAGAAGGTTCGATGCCCCAGTATAAAAGAATGACAGGACAGCGAAGCAGGAGTGAGCATATTGGTGAACAGGGGGAGGGTGGATAGGTTTGGGGGGCAGGAACCAGGAAAGGGAACAACATTTTAAATATAAATAAAGAACATATCTAATAAAAAAGGAAACAGGGACGGATCTTTCACAGATCAAAAGCAAGCTATCAATTACCTGAAGGCTTCTACTAGGTGCCAGCTCTTAAAGTTCCTCGTATGTCTGGGTGAAGATGTAGATATAGTTCAAAATTTGAAAAGGAAATAACATTTGTTTAAAAGAATGGATCACTACCTACTAAGAAAAAAGCTTTTTCTATATGGACCTTGAGTAACATGTAAGATATATATACTTACTATATATTATTCTGGCAATCATACCCAATGCAATACCATAAAGGAGTAAGATTTATTTTTACTCATTTCTTTAGAGAGTTCAGTCTACAGTTGCTTGGCTCATACACTTGGGCAGAACCTAATAGTTGCTGTATCATGTTATATGAAAGGTTCTTCTCCTCAGTGGGCAGGGAGTAAAGGTTCACAGAGGACTGGATCAAGAACATACATCTTAAAGGACTCTCCCATAGCGCTCTGTTTCATTTAATTAACTTCTATATCCTCCCAAAATATTAACAATAACCTGTAGCCAGTTCCTATTTGAGGGAACACATGAACCTTTTGAGAATCACTTCATATGTAAACTGTAACAAGATCCAAATAAAATCACCTTGTGAAAATACTTTGTTTATTTCTGGGTTAATTTCCAATGACTTGTTATTTTCCTCATTCTGGACTCAAATATGTCTGTTCATTGGTTGGGTGCAAATATCTGCACCTGACTCTTTCAGATGCTTGTTGGGTCTTTCTGAGGGCAGTCATGATAGGTCCATTTTTGTGAGTGTTCCATAGCTTCAGTAATAGTGTCAGGCCTTGAGGCCTCCCCTTGAGCTGGATCCTACTTTGGGCCTGTCACTGGACCTTCTTTTCCCCAGGCTCCTTTCCATTTCCATCCCTGTAGTTCTTTCAAACAGGAACAATTATGGGTCAGAGTTTTGACTATGGGATGACAACCCCATTCTTCACTTGATGCCCAGTCTTTGTGCTGGAAGTGGATTCTACAAGTTCCCTCTTCCAATGAAGGTCATTTCACCTAAGCTCCCTCTCTTTGAGTCCTCATTGTGTCTCACCTCCCAGGTCTTTGGTACATTCTAGAAGGTCCCCTCAACCTCCTACCTCCTGAGGTTGCATGTTTCCATTCTTTCTGCTGGTCCTCAGGGATTTCAGTCCTTTTCCCTGACCCAATACCTGATCATCAACCTCTTTTTGCACCCCTATCCCCTTTCCCTCCTAGGTTCCTTCCTCCCCCTTGTGGCTTCATTCTTCACCCTCCCAAGTGGGACTGAGATATCTTCACTTGGCCCCTCCGCTTGCTGACGTTTTTTGAGTTCTGTGGGCTGTATCTTGGGTATTCAGTACTTTTTTTTTTTTGGCTAATATCCATTTATTAGTAAGTACATACTATGCATGTTATTTTGGGTCTGACTTACCTCACTCAGGATGCTGCTGATCCTGTGGTTGAATTAGGGGAAAGCTGGAAGAAGCTGAGGAGGAGGGTGACCCTGTAGAAGGACCAGCAGTCTCAATTAGCCTGGATCTCAGAGATCTCTTAGATACTGGAACACCAATTAGGCAGCATACACCAGCTGATATGAGGCCCCATCACATATACAACAGAGGATTCCTGGATCTGGGTTTAGTCTGAGAAGATGCATCTAACCCACAAGAGACTGGAGGCCTGAAGGAGTTTAGAAGCCTGGTAGGGTGGGGGATGGGGGACATCCTCATGGAGACAGGAGCTGGGAGGAGGGGAATAAAATCTGGAGTTTTAAATAAACAAATAAATAAATAAATAAATAAATGAAATAAAAGGATTCACATGTGTGATATTTCACTGAATGGCAGGTATTCTAGAATTTACTTTTAAAAGGATATACTTGTTAATCTTTTCAACCTAAAGCACTTAGGCTATCCTAATTGTGATGGGAAGACCCCCATTAAGGTCACTAAGTAACATCATTCCATGTGCTTAGGTCATGGATTGAATACAAAGGAGAAGGTGAGTCGAATGTTTTAATTTCATTACTCTCTGCTCATTGAGGATGGGTTGAATGTGTAACTATATCCTCCAAGTTCCTATAGCTATAGCTTGCTGCCACAGTGGACTGTGTGTTTTAATTATGATCCCAAATAAACCCCACTTCTTTAATCTTCTTTTGTCAGATATTTTGTGTACAGCAGTAAACAAAAAACAAACCAGAACTTAACACACACACACATACACACACACACACACACACACACACACACACACACACAGACAAAACTGAAAACCATAATATAAAAAAAAGACCAGTGAATTAAACAAATAATACAGTCCTCCCAAAAGTACATAAAAATACCATTGCATTATTTTGTGACAACAAACTACTGAAGGGCATAGGGCCTATCCATGATTTTGGTTAATATTCCCATTGAGACTAGCTATGGGAGCTGGTGTCTATGTGCCCCATCTTATTCCTTCCTACCTCATGTGTCTTGAACCTCTGCAGCTCCATGCATAGTGCAAAAGTTTCTTTGGGTTCATATGTGCATTCTTCATGTTGTGTTTGGAGACACAGGTTCCTTGGTGTTATCAATCTTCTCTGGTTCTCACTATTTTTCTGCCTCCTTTTCTGCATAGTTCTCTGAGTTTTAAGGGTTTGATGAAGACAATACAATTTAGGACTGAATGCCCCAAAGTCTTTCATTCTCTACACACTGTCCTGTTGTAGACATTTATGTTAGTTGCCATCTACTCTAAGAGGAAGTTTCTCTGATGAGTGATGAGTGAGGCTCTGATATAAGTATAGCTATTTGTTGTTAGAAGAGTCATTATACTTCTGGGATATTTCAGTAGAACAATAAAGTTTTGTTTTCTGTCAGGTCGATGGCCTAACCAGTCTAACATTTATGACTAACAGAACAGCATGGAGTGGGCCTTAAATACAATCGGAGAGTGGGTTTTCATCAGCGTATCTTGCAAACATGTTACTGTTGTAGACTTCACAGTTTTTAGTTGTGATAGAGTTTACCATTTTCCTCTGATAGTATGCAGAGTAATGTAGAGGAATTTTAATGCAGCAACATGGCTCTAGCAAGGGATGACATCCAAAGTCTTAGGTATGTGTGATCTAGCAGAAATGCAGACATGGCATACAACTTTAATGCCTCTGGATAGAACACAGACATGCTCTTAGTACACACCTTTAAGGTAAAATTGGTTTGTAGAAGGAAGCAGCCATGTTTAAGAGTGCCATCTAATTGAGGGGAAGACAAAATTATGAATCATAGAAAGATTTGAAAGGATGCGTTAGAGATAGGATGTGACCAACTCTCATGAGAGCAGCACAAAAAAACAAAGCTATTTAAGGTTAATGCAGAGAGAGTCAGTTCAGTGATGGCAGTGAAGGGGAGTTGACTGCCTTTATGAATTCATGAAGTTCAGTGCAGGTCATCAGAGGCAGCTGAGGTCAGAGAATAAGAAGGAGTCAGAGGATTAGAACAAATTGTTCAAGTTAGTTTGAAGGTAAGCAGAGCAATTCAGTGAGAATCTGAGCGAAACCAAATTGAATCAGTCAGCTTGGAGAGGAGTTTGAGCCAGAACAGCTGAGTTGAACCAGCCATCCAGAATTCAGAAAGAACTAGAAAGGGTGAGCTTATTCAGCAGTAAGCATCTAAGACAGCAATTATATCAGCTGAATAAAAGATACATTTACAGAGTACTTCCCAGTACCCCAAACACTAGTCATTAGGTGTGAAGACTCTAGCTAAGCACTAATTTAACTTCTCTGTTCAATGAGTTATTGAAGTGTTTTCTCCAGTCATAGAACCTTATCATCAGTTTATGAAGAGCAATCAATAATCTGGGCAATAGGCGGTGTTTTGGGGTTTCCCTAGGGACACCATTGGCTAATGAACAGGCATAAGCCATTCCTTGCATTGATGTCTCAATTGGTGGCAAAAGATGTTTGGTGGGAGCAATGCCTCCTGTTGTTTGGTGACTCCATCTAGATTTTTTTATGCATGTGTGTGTTTTAGGGACCTTCTATAGTAGTAGGTTTCCATATAACATCTCAAATGGACCTTAGTGTTACTTACCCCTCTGATGTTCCCTCTTTTACCCTTCTGATGCACCACAGTCCCCATTGAAGCCTATTGCAGCAGTCTCTTCCCGTCTCTCCATACTGTGTATTCTGTTTCCCTTTGCTCGTGGAATCCTCACATCCATTTTGTCCCTAATATCTGGGTTACTTCACTGAGGATAACTGTTTTTTTTTAAAGCTTCATCCATTTACCTACAACATAATTTCATTTGTGAAAACATCTGACCTACAACTGGCCATTAAAACCTTACTTTAAATTTTCTAAGGTGAAACTGTAAGACATTAATCTAAGCTTATGTTTTTCTGTTCTGTAGAAATAAGATCCCTATTAATGCCATGTCCTGTGTCATGAGATTTTCTACCCTGTCTGTTGGGAACACACATTATTCCCAGGCCTAGGGGTAATTCAAGCAACAATGTTCTGCATCCCTTTTAGGTATTTTTGGTTTCCTCCACAGGGTCTGGGGTAGTATCCTTACTCATCACAGTCATTAGCACATCCTCAGGGCTTGCTGTCCATGTAGCTCTTTCCTCTTTTTTTATTTTTTATTTATTTTTTTTACCAATCTTGCATTCTTTAAATATATTATTGTTTTAATATGTTTCTCTTTTTTATTATATATTTTTATTTTCTATAGTTTTTGTTTACATTCCAAATAATTACCCCTTTCCCAGTTCCCCCTCCCCATAGTTCCCATAAACCTTCTTCTCTTCACCCATTCTCTAATCACTTCTTTCCTTTTTCCTCTGTTCTCATACACCCCTCCAATGCTAGATCAAGCCTTTCCAGGATCAGGACCCTCTCTTTACTTCTTCATGGGAGTCATTTCTTATGCTAATTGTGCCTTGAGTATTCAGAGCTTCTGGACAAATTAATATCCATTTATCAGAGATTGCATTCCATGTATATTCTTTTGTGATTGGGTTACCTCACTTAGGATGATATTTTCCAGATCAAACCATTTGCCTAAAAATTTCATGAATTCATTGTTTTTAATTGCTGAGTAGTATTCCATTCTATAAATATACCACATTTTCTGTATTCATTCCTCCATTGAGGGACATATGGGTTCTTTCCAGCTTCTGGCTATTATAAATAAGGCTGCTATGAACATAATGGAGCATGTGTCTTTATTGCATGCCGGGGAATCTTTGGACATATGCCCAGGAGAGGTATAGCAGGGTCCTCTGGAAGTGTCATGTCCAGTTTTCTGAGGAACCGCCAGACTGATTTCCAAAGTGGTTGTACCATCTTACAACCCCACCAACAGTGGAGGAGTGTTCCTCTTTCTCCACATCCTCGCCAACACCTGCTGTCTCCTGAGGTTTTTACCTTAGCCATTCTGACTGGTGTGAGGTGAAATCTCAGAGTTGTTTTGATTTGCATTTCCCTAATGACTAATGATGTTGAGCATTTCTTAAGGGGCTTCTTGGCCATCCGAATTTCTTCAGGTGAAAATTCTTTGTTTAGATCTGTACCCCATTTTTAATAGGGTTATTTGGTTTCCTGGTGTCTAACTTCTTGAGTTCTTTGTATATATTGGATATTAGCCCTCTATCAGATGTAGGGTTGGTGAAGATTTTTTCCCAATTTGTTGGTTGCCATTTTGTTCTTTTGACAGTGTTCTTTACCTTACAGAAATTTTGTAATTTTATGAGGTCCCATTTGTCAATTCTTAATCTAAGAGCATAAGCTATTGGAGTTCTGTTCAGGAACTTTTCCCCTGTGGCCATGTCCTCAGGGGTCTTCCCCAGTTTCTTTTCTATTAGTTTCAGTGTGTCTGGTTTTACGTGGAGGTCCTTGATCCACTTGGAGTTGAGTTTAGTACAAGGAGATAAGAATGGATTAATTTGCATTCTTCTGCATGCTGACCTCCAATTGAACCAGCACCATTTGTTGAAAAGGCTATCTTTATTCCACTGGCTGTTTTCTGCTCCTTTGTCGAAGATCAAGTGACCATAGGTGTGTGGATTCATTTCTGGGTCTTCAATTCTATTCCATTGGTCTACTTGTTTGTCACTGTGCCAACACCATGCAGTTTGTAACACTATTGCTCTGTAGTATTGCTTGAGGTCTGGGATACTGAATCCTCCTGAAGTTCTTTTACTGTTGAGAATAGTTTTAGCTTTCCTGGGTTTTTTGTTATTCCAGATGAATTTGAGAATTGCTTTTTCTTTTTTCTTTTTCTTTTTCTTTTTTTAAAGATTTATTTATTTATTGTATGTAAGTACATTGTGGCTGTCTTCAGACACCTTAGAAAAGGGCATCAAATCTCATTATGTATGGTTGTGAGCCACCATGTAGTTGCTGGGATTTGAACTCAGGACCTCCAGAAGAGCAGTCAGTGCTCTTAACCACTGAGCCATCTCTCCAGCCCAAGAATTGCTTTTTCTAACTCTGTGAAGATATGAGTTGGGATTTTGATGGGTATTGTGTTGAATCTGTAGATTGCTTTTGGCAAGATGGCAATTTTAACTCTATTAAACCTGCCAATCCACAATCATGGCAGATTTTTCCATTTTTTTGAGGACTTCTTTGATTTCCTTCTTCACAGACCTGAAGTTCTTGTTGTATAGATCTTTCACTTGTTTGGTTAGAGTCACACCAAGATACTTTATATTGTTTGTGGCTATTGTGAAGGGTGTCATTTCCCTAACTTCTTTCTCAGCCTGCTTATCCTTTGAGTATAGAAGGCAACTGATTTGCTTGAGTTGATTTTATACCAAGCCACTTTGCAGAAGTTGTTTATCAGCTGTAGGAGTTCTCTGGTGCAGGTTTTCGGGTCACTTAAGTAGACTATCATGTCATCTGCAAATAGTGATAATTTGACTTCCTCCTTTCCAATTTGTATCCCTTTGATTTCCTTATGTTGTCTAATTGCTCTAGCTAGAACTTCAAGTACTATATTGAAAAGGGAGATATAACAACAGAAACTGAGGAAATTGAAAAAATCAGCAGATCCTACTACAAAAGCCTATACTCAACACAACTGGAGAATCTGGAGGAAATGGACAATTTCCTAGACAGATACCAAATACCAAAATTAAATCAGGACCAAATAGACCATCTAAACAGTCCCATAACCCCTAAAGAAATAGAAGGGGTCATAGAAAGTCTTCCAACCAAAAAAAGCACAGGGCCAGATGGTTTCAGTGCAGAATTCTATCAGACCTTCAAAGAAGACCTAACACCAATACTCTTCAAACTATTCCACAAAATAGAAACAGAAGGAACACTACCCAATTTGTTCTATGAAGCCACAATTATTCTGATACCAAAACCACACAAAGATCCAACGAAGAAAGAGAACTTCAGGCCAATTTCCCTTATGAACATCAATGCAAAAATACTTAATAAAATTCTTGCCAACCGAATCCAAGAACACATCAAAGCGATCATCCACCATGATCAAGGAGGCTTCATCCCATGGATGTAGGGATAGTTCAATATTAGGAAATCCATCAATGCAATCCACTACATAAACAGACTCAAGGGAAAAAAACCATACGATCATCTCATTAGATGCTGAAAAAGCATTTGAAAAATTCAGCATCCTTTCATGTTAAAAGTCTTGGAAAGAACAGGAATTCAAGGTCCATACTTAAACCTAGTTAAAGTACTATACAGCAAGCCGGTAGCCAACATCAAACTAAATGGAGAGAAACTTGAAGCAATCCCACTAAAATCAGGGACTAGACAAGGCTGTCCATGCTCTTTCCTCCTAATTATGCCTACTCTGAACTGCAACCTAACCTGCTTGATGGTACTGACTCCAAGCCCTGTGTTGACATAGTGCCTCATAACACTGGGCTTTTCTTCCATGACTCAGACAATGGAAACTTACTGTTGGCAGGTCGTATGACCGTGCTCACTCTCTGCTTCCATTCCTCGAATCGTTTAAGGATTTTTCTTTCATATATTTTCTTTAGTTTTTAATGTTTTAGGTGGAATAGATTTGTTCATTGTTATTCTTTGCTAGCTGAAAGTAAAAGCATTTCCCTCTTTTAAGATTTTAAAGTATGCTGCTATAGTGCTTATGTGAAAATCTTAACAAAATATTGAATAAAGGACATTTTAATAAGCTAATTAAAATAAAAGGACATTAACAATAAGCGAATTGTCAATAGATTAATAAAAAACTTGTATAGTTTTATTTTAAAATGATAGGATGGGATTTTCTCATTTTTAAAATTCTATATTTTTTGAGATTATAATATAATTGCATCATTTTTCCCTCCCTCTCTTTCCCCCAAATCCATCTGTGAACCTTATCTTCTTGCTTTCTGTTTTAATTTGGGTTTTACTCCTGTGAATAGACACCATGACTAAAGCAACTTTTATAAGGAGAACATTTAATTGGAGCTAGCTTACAGCTTCAGAGGTTCAGTCCATTATTATCAAGGCAGGAACATGGCAGCATCTAGGCAGGCATGGTACAGGAGGAGCTGAGAGTTCTACATCTTCCTCTGAAAGCTGATAGCAGAACACTAGCTTCTAGGCAATTAGGATGAGGGTCTTAAAGCCACTCCCACAGTGACACACCTACTTCAAAAGGCCACAGCCATTCCAACAGGGCCACACCTTCTAATAGTGCCACTCCCTGGGCTCCTTTTCACTTTAATTGTTATTACTTTCACACACACACACACACACACACACACACACACACACACACACACATAAACACACACACACATAAACACACACACACATAAACACACACATAAACACACACACACAAGCACTAATTTCTAAATACATTATTGGCAAGACAATAAACATATTTTAATCATTTTAGCTTCAAATTATAATTAGAAAAAAATTTAAAGTGACAATTTAGAAAAATTTTTCCTTTTTTTATTGGATATTTTTTCTTTACATTTCAAATGTTTTCTCCTTTCCAGGTCTTCCCTTCAGAAACACTCTATCCTAAACCAGCTCCTCCTGCCTTTATGAGGGTTTTCCCCCATCCACACACCCACCACTGTCTCCCCACCTGGCTTTCTCCTACATTGGGGTATCAAACATCATCAGGCCCAAGGGCGTCTCCTCCCACTGATGTTCAACAAGGCCAACCTTGGCCACATATGCAGCCAGAGCCATGTGTCCCTCCATGTGTGCTCTTTGGTTGGTGGTCCAGTCCACTGGAGTTCTGGGAGAGGTTCTGGTCTGTTGACACTGTGGCTCCTTCCATGGGGCTGCAAAACCCCTCAGCTTCTTCAGTCCCTTCTCCAACTCCTCCATCAGGGACCCTGTGCTCAGTACAATGGTTGGTTGTGAGCATTCATATCGGTATTTGTCAGGTTCTAACAGAGCCTCTCAGGAGACAGACATATCAGGCTTCCATCAGCAAGCATTTCCCAGCATCCACAATAGCATCAGGGTTTGGTGGCTTTATATGGGATGGATCCCCAGGTGGGGCAGTCTCTGGATGGCCTTTCCTTCAATTTCTGATCCTCACTTTGTCTCCATATTTCATCCTGTGAGTAATTTGTCCACCCTTATAAGAAGCACTGAAGCATTCACAGTTTTCTCTTCCTTCTTAGGCTTCATATGGTCTGTGAATTGAATCTTGGGTATTCTGAACTTTTGGGCTAATATCCAATTATCTGTGAGTACATACAATGTATGTATCTTACTCAGAAGGTTATTTTCAAGTTCCATCCATTTGCTTGCGATTTTCATGAAGTCATTGTTTTTAATAGCTGAGTAGTGTTCCATTGTACAAATATACCACATTTTCTGTAACCATACCTCTGGTAAGGGACATCTGGGTTGTTTCCATCTTCTGGCTATTATAAATACGGCTGGATGAACATAATGGAACATATGTCCTTATTACATATTGGAGCATCTTTTGGGTATATTCCCAGGAGTGGTATAGCTGGGTTCTCGGGTAGTACTATGTTGAAGTTTCTGAGGAACCACCAGACTTATTTGCAGAGTGGTTTTACCAGCTTGCAATCCCACCATCAATGGAGGAGTGTTCCTTTTTCCACATCCTTGCCAGCATCTGCTGTCACCTGAGTTTTTGATCTTAGCCATTCTGATTGGTGCGAGATGGAATCTCAGGGATGTTTTGATTTGCATTTCCCTGCTGACTAAGGATGATGGACATGTCTATGGGTACTTCTCAGCTATTCACATTTCCTCAGTTGAGAATTCTTTGTTTAGCTCTGTCCCCCCCCCACCTCTTTTTTTGTCCCTCACAGGGATCCAATCTTTTTTTTAATTTTATATTTTATTAGATATATTCTTTATTTACATTTCAAATTTTGTCCCCTTTCCTGGTCCTATGCTCCAAAAACCCCTAACCCATGCCCCCTGCCCCTGCTCACCAATCCACTCACCACTGCTTCCCTGTCCTGGCGTTCCCCTATACTGGGGCATCAAGCCTTCTCAGCACCAAGGTCCTCTCTTCCCTTTCATATTCAACAAGGTCATTTTCTGCTGCACATGCAGCTGGAGCCATGGACTGCTCCACCTGGGGAATCCATTCCATAAAAATTTACCAAACCCAGATTCTATTGTGGATGCCAATAAGTGCTTGATGACAAAAGCCGGATATAGCTGTCTGCAGAGAGGCTCTGCCAGTGCATGACAAAAACAGAGGGGGATGCTCTCATTCAACCATTGAACTGAGTACAGGGTCCCCAGTGAAAGAGCTAGAGAAAGGACCCAAGGAGCTGAAGGGGTTTGCAGCCCCATAGGAGGAACAAAAATATGAACCATCCAGTACCCCTAGTGCTGCCAGGGGTAAATTACCAACCAAAGAGTACACATGTTCTCCATTTTTTAATAAGGTTATTTGGTTCTCTGGAGTCTAGCTTCTTGAGTTTTGTATATATTGGATATTAGCCCTCTATCAGATGTGAGATAGTTAAAGATCTTTTCTCAATATGTTGGTTCCTGTTTTGTCTTATCAACAGTGTCCTTTGCCTTTCAGAAGCTTTGAAATTTTGTGAAGTCCCATTTGTCAATTCTTGATCTTAGATCATAAGCTATTGGTGTTCTATTCAGGACCTTATCTCCTGTGCCCATATGGTCCAGACTTTCCCCCACTTTTTCTTCTATTAGATTCAGTGTATCTGGTTTTATGTGAAGGTCCTTGATACACTTGGACTTGAGTTTTGTACAGGGAGATGAGAAAGGATCAATTTGCATTTTTTTACATGTTGACTGCCAGTTGAAATGTTTGAAAATTCTGTCTTTTTTCCACAGCATGGTTTTAGCTCCCTTGTCAAAGCTAAAGTGACTGTAGGAGTGCGGGTTCATTTCTGGGTTTTTAATTCCATTGATCTATCTGCCTGCCAACTGTACCAATACCATGCAGTTTTTATCACAATTTCTTTGCAATACAGCTTGAGGTAAGAGGTGGTGATTCTTCCAGATGTTTTTATTGTTGAGGATAGTATTTGCTATCCTGGATTTTTTGTTATTCCAAATTAATTTGAGAATTGCTCTTTTTAACTCTGAATAATTGATTTGGAATTTTCATGAGGATTGCAATGAATCTGTAGATTGATGTAGGAAAGATGGCCATTTTTACTATATTTTTACTGCCAAACCACAAGCACGGGAGATCTTTCCATGTTCTGAAGTCTTATTTGATTTCTTTCTTCAGAGACTTAAAGTTCTTGTCATACATATCATTCAATTATTTGGTTAGAGTAACACAAAGATATTTTATGTTGTTTGTGACTATTGTGAAGGGTGTCATAACTCTATAATTTATTTCTCAGCCAATTTATCCTTTAAGTAAAGAAGGCTACTGATTTGTTTGAGTTAATTTAATATCCAGCCCCCTTTGCAGAAGTTGTTTATCAGCTGTAAGAGTTTTAGGGGTCACTTAAATATACTATCATATGATCTGCAAATTGTGATATTTTGACTTCTTCCTTTCCAATTTGTATCCCTTTGACTGTGGGAAGCCTTTAGAGACCCTCACTAACAGCCTGGAGGGATGGCTGGGCAAAGGTCCTGAGTAAAACAAAGAAGAGCCTCTCCCAGAACTGCAGGTGGAAGGGAAGTCTTGAGATAACTGTGGATGCTCCAGGCTATGCAAACATCAGGTGTCTCCACTGGAGGACCCTTATCTCTTCCTGCTGAGAATGCCAAGAATGCCCCTCCCTCCTTTGTTCTTGCCTCAAGGCAAGCTCTTCCTCTGAGAGCTTAAAACCTGTGTATCCAGGAAAATTAAAGTAGGCTTCCACAATTGAACCCTGCCTGGCCACCTCCTTTCTCTCCCCCCTTTGACCCTCAGGTAGCACCCCTTCAGAACCCTGAATAACTGGACCTGCTGGACGGGTCCTTTGACCTACTTTTGTTGTCTCATAGCTCTATCTAGAACTTCATATTGAATACATAGAGAGGCAGACTTGTCTATTCCCTAATTGTGATGGGATTGTTTCAAGTTTCTCTCCATTTAGTTTGATGTTGGCTACTGGTTTGCTGTACATTGCTTAATATGTATGGTATGGGTCTTGAATTCCTGATCTTTCCAAAACTTTTAAGATGATGGGATGTTGAATTTTGCCAAATACGTTTTTTAGCATCTAATGAAATTATCATGCGTTTTTTTCTTTAAGTTTGTTTATGTAATTGATTACATTGTTGGATTTCCGTATATTGAACCATCCTTACATCCATTGGATGAAGTCTACTTGATTGTGGTTAGTCTGGCTAAGGGTTTATCTTATCTTGTTGATTTTCTCCAAGAACCAGCTCCTGGTTTTGTTGATTCTTTGTATAGCTATTTTTGCTTCTATTTGGTTGATTTCAGCCCTGAATTTGATTATTTCCTGCTGTTTACTTCTCTTGGATATATTTGCTCCTTTTGTTCTAGAGCTTTCAGGTGTACTGTTAAGCTGGTGGTGTATGTTCTCTCCAGTTTCTTTTTGGAGGCACTCAGAGCTGTGAGATTTCCTCTTAGCACTGCTTTCATTGTGTCCCATAAGTTTGGGTATGTTGTGGCTTCATTTTCATTAAGTTCTAAAAAGTCTTTAATCTCTTTCTTTCCTCCTTGACCTAGTTATCACTGGGTAGAGTGTTGTTCAGCTTCTTTGTGTATGTGGAGTCCCTTTTGTTTTTATTGTTAATGAAGACCAGCCTTACTCTGTAGTGATCTGATAGGATACATGGAATTATTATAACCTTCTTATACCTGTTGAGATCTGTTTTGTGACCTATTATATGACCAATTTTGGAGAAGTTACTATGAGGTGCTGAGAAGTTTCAATATGTCTCTGTTTAGTTTGGGTTTCCATGGTCTGTCCATTGATGAGAGTGGGATGTTGAAGTCTCCCACCCTCATTCAATAATACAACACTATTATTGTATGAGGTGCAATGTGTGCTCTGAGCTTTAGTAAAGTTTATTTTATTAATGTGGGTGCTCTTGCATTTCGAGCATGGATTTTTTTCTGTCATACAGACTTTTATTTTTATTTTTATTTTTTATTAGATATATTTTTATTTATATTTCAAATGATTTCCCCTTTCCAGGCTCTCCACTCCCCTAAAGTCCCATAAGCCCTCTTTCCTCCCCCTCTTCCCCCATCCACCCCTTCCCACTTCCTTGTTCTGGTATTGCCCTATACTGCTGCACTGAGCCTTTCCAGAACCAGGGGCCACTCCTCCATTCTTCTTGGACATCATTTGATATGTGGATTATGTCTTGGGTATTCCAAGTTTCTAAGCTAATATCTGCTTATTAGTGAGTACATACCATGATTGATTTTCTGAGACTGGGTTACCTCACTTAGTATGATATTCTCCAGCTCCATCCATTTGTCTAAGTAACTCAAGCAAATCAGTATCCTTCCTATACTCAAAGGATAAGCAGGCTGAGAAAGAAATTAGGAAAATGACACCCTCCACAACAGCCACAAACAATATAAAGTATCTTGGTGTGACTCTGACCAAACAAGTAAAAGATCTGTATGACAAGAACTTTAAGTCTCTGAAGAAGGAAATGGAAGAAGAACTCAGAAATTGGAAAAATCTGCCATGCTCATGGATTGGCAGGATTAATATAGTTAAAATGGGCATCTTGCCAAAAGCAATATACAGATTCAATGCAATACCCATCAAAATCCCAACTCAGTTCTTCATAGAGTTAGAAAGAGAAATTCTCAAATTCATCTGGAA